>NW_024347793.1:655116-800236 GCF_902729225.1 Pteropus medius | reverse complement strand
CCTTCCAGAGATAGCCTGTGCGTGTGCCCAACCATGCACGCACACACACGCACACACACACACACACGCACACACACACACCCCTTTCTTGGACTGTGGTTTCTATAAGCCTGTGTAACGTACACCTCCCTAACTGCCCAGCTCAGAACACGAAGGCCTCCTCGGTCATTTCACGGCCTTCCTAAACTGTGGGTGGACATTTGGGCTGTTTATGTTCTTTTGTCCAGAAACCTACCTGTCTGGCTACTGCGTCTTATTATACTCATGACCCTGAGAAGACCCAGGCCGATGTTCTAATGGCTGGTTCAGATTCCTGGCCTTTATTTTATTTTTAGGTATCTTGATTACCTTGAAGTTTATCTATTTAGCAGGCAGTCCAATCTTGCGCCATGGACTTTGGAGCCAGACCATCTAGTTTTGAATCTCGATTCTGTTATTTATAAGCTGTGTGACCTTGGGTAAGTTACTTAACTTTTCTGTGTCTCCTTGAGCATGTTAGTAACCTCTCAGCACCTCAGCCCCCTTGCCCAATAAAAGGGGGTTGATGATGCTGATCGCGCCCACGTCATGGGGCTGTTAGAAAGGACTCCACGAGTTAAAACTGACGTTTCCTGAGAACAGCTCCCAGCCCGCATTCCCCTTACTTCATGCGTGTTATTCTCAGACACACACAGGGGTCTGATGCAGCTAACCCTCGCAAGCAATGCTTCGCGGACTACAAACGTTGAATCTCTATGCACTGACCTTTCCTTCCTCCTTCCTCTTCCTCCCTGCAACGTTTGCTGAAGGCTCCGAGAGAGGCTAGGCACCTGCGGGGATGGGCCAGCACCCCTGCCTGCTGCGGCGGCCTGCTTGGGACAGAGACACTTCTGCACATACGGGAGTGTGTGTTGGGAGAGAAAAGTCTGACATTGAGATGCTGAGGGCTGGGGCTCAGAGCGGAGCTGGAAGGGAGGATGGGGTGGGCAGTGGGACGGGAAGGGGGTGACGTTGGGGGACGAGGGGACACCGTGTGATGCTCTGCCGGCCACGCTCCTGCTGACACCTAGTGGAAAGATGGAATTATCACCCTTTTCATCCCGGGGGGCCTCTCTGAGTGCCCTGCCTCCCAGGACATCTATATCTACCTGAACTCCTGAGGCCCCCACTCTCTTTCCGTCTTTTGGCGACAGTGAATCCTGCTGAATATGTCTTCAGCTCTCTCGGATAGACACCTAGGAGTGGCCTTTTGGGGCCAGATGATCATTCTATATTTAACCTTTTAAGGAACTGCCAGGCTGTTTTCTACTGCGGCTGTACCATTTCCCATTTCCACCGGCAACGTGCAAGTGTTCTAATTTCTCCACATCCTCATCAACACTTGCTATTGTCTGTCTTCTTGATTATAGCCATCCTGGTGGGTGTGAAGTGGTAAGTCCAGTCGATATGGGTCCATATTAGGTTCTAAATATCCCTCCGATCAACCTTCTCATTGCCAGCCCCGGACCGACTTGAATTTCTGCCCTGATCTCTCCTCCACCCCACCCCAGTTCACAAAGTAGGTGGTCAGTAAATAACAGTTCACGGAATGAACGGATGGATGGATGGATGGATGGATGGATGGAATATTACGCAGCTGTCAAAAAACAATGTCACAGAAGAATGTTTAGTGAGGAGGGAAGGTGTGATCAGCTGAATAATGCCCCCTCTCCAAGTCCACATTCTTAATCTCCAGAACCTGTGACTATGACTATGCTTCCTTACATTTCAAAAAAGACTTTGCAGATGGGATTAAGCGAAGGATCTTGGTTATCCGGGTGGGCCCGATGTGATCACAGGATTCCTTGTAAAAGGGAGGCTAGAGAATGAAAATCAAAAAATGAGACATGAGAATGGAACCAGAAGTTGGAGGGTTGCAGGACCACAAGCCGAGAAATGCCGTGGTCCCTAGAAGCTGGAAAAAAGGGGACGGATTCTTCCCTGGGACCTTCAGAAGGAACCAGCTGTGCCCGCACCTTGGTTTTAGCTCCCTAAGACCAATTTTTGGGCTTCTGATCTCCAGAACGGTAAGATAATAAACTTGTGTTGTTTGCAGGCAGTGTCTGTGATAATGTGTCACAGCAGCAGTAGGAAACTAATACAGAAGCATTAGCATATATTGCTATGTGACAGTGCCCTGCTGGGCCATTTTGGGCTCCGTGGCGAAAGGGAAAATGTATGCCTCTTGATTGTCCGCCCAACAATTACATGTTTTATGTAACTTTTAACGGTTAATTACCCCCCTGAAGTAGTTGTTGAAAATGTTATAAAGTGTTTGCTTCCAATAAACCCAGGAAGGTAAAATTATAAGAAGTTCTTAATGTGAATTTTAATATACTTACTTTTAAATATGGTTCTGGGGGAAAATAGCCATTAAAAATACATTATAAAACAGGTATAGAAGGGCACACGTTTTTGCATTCAGACTCCAATAGGGCTTGCCAAGGCACAGCGAAAACCTGTCTTGGTTTAAAATTTTGGTGTTTTGTTCATTTCGGAGCTGTTTTGCCATTAATTTGATACTTTAGAACAGAGCATTAAAATATTGTCTTGATTATTCAGGTTTTCAGAGCCCCCTTAACTTTTGCATTTAAACCCAGTGTCTCACTCTCTTCACCCTAATAATCCTGGCCGCGCACGGCGGGGAGGACCCATTATAGCAGTTGACCCTAAATTCTTGCCATAACCTCCCTCTCCTTCTACTGTTACCAAAAAAAAAAAAAAAAAGACTTTTAAAAATGCAAACAATAAAGCGGTGGATTATGAAGCGAAAAGTCACTTTACCTTCTTTTTATGTCTTTTTTTTTTCTTCCAACTTTCCTGCACCTAGCGTGCAGACGATAGAAATACTTTATGGAAAGTTCTTAAAAAAAAACAAAAGAAAGTTCTTGTAGAAAGTGATTTGGGGCTGAAGCAACTTTGTAAATATCTGTAGGCACTTAGGTGACATTTTTAGTAAAGATTCTATGGACAAATGAACCATTGGCTTCAGGATGAGTAATTTTTGTCTTTGATTGTTTTGATCGGAAATGGCGTTGACGATGAAGTGATAAAGATGTGTTTGAATGTTTATTGGGTATTTTCCTTCATCCAGCTTCCACCGCGTCAACCAGAGTGATTGAGATTTAGGAAGAGCAGAAACCACCTCCGGCGACCGCAGCCAAACGAAACCATATTCACATCTCCGGAACTACAAAGTAACAAGTTTTGTAATATCATCTCTGTCTGGAGATCTCAGGGGCTGACCTTCGCCAGTGTCCGTAGTAGGGGTTATCACGTTCGCCTTACACGCGAAAGGTCCCCGTTTCGATCGCGGCTGGGAGGGAACACGCTTGTCCGTTTTTCCTTACAACAGAATTTTAAACTTTGCTTCCAAGTAACAAAAAATTCTAGTTCATGGATTTTACTAGAAAATTTTAAAGAAGCCCCAGTGGGAGAAAAAGTTTCGGAACCAGGTTGCGTTGGCCGGGAATCGAACCCGGGTCAACTGCTTGGAAGGCAGCTATGCTAACCACTATACCACCAACGCCCGGCGTACAAACCGCCCTCCAGATACCTTTAGTAGAAAAGCCATTTAATTGGTTGGACTATCCCATCCCACCGTGGGGGTGTCTACCCCTTGCATCGCCCCCGCGCACCGGAAGACGCCGTCCCTGGGACGTTCCACGTCGCGGTCCGCGAGGGCCCTGCCTACACGTCTCCCCCCAGCGCCGAGGTAGCTTTGGTGCCGGCCGGACGGTGGCCAATCCCAGGCCGCCGCCTGGGCCGCTCGACTTCCGGGTCAAAGGGGCCTGAGCTGCCTGGTGTCCGCCGCCTCCGCGGTCCCCCGCGCCCGCCACTTCCGGGGCTGCAGTCCCGGGCATGGAGCCGCGAACCTGAGGCGCCTCCGGCCCCGGGACGCCTTGCCCAGCCCGGCCGCCGCCCCGCGCCCGCCCCGAGCCCCGGTGAGCAGCGCCCGTGCGCCCGGTCGGCCCCGCCTCAGCCTCGACCCTGGACCCGCCATTGACAGGCCGTGCCGGTGCCCTCCTCCCCTGCCTCCCCGCACCCCGGCCCCGCCATTGACCGGACTCCCGGTCCTTCCAGTTCTTTCCTCGGCTTCCCCTCCTCACTCGTTCTCCCCGCCTGCCCCCTCCTCTGCCCGGGCCACGTCTCAGCCTCTCTCCGGCCAGACCTCGCCTCCCATCCCGTCGCTGCCCGAGCCATCTGGCTCTGGCCCCCTTCCGGGGTGGCTGCGCCCCAGACGCCCTTCTTTCTCTGCGGGCTCCGTGGGTCCCCACTTTCTCTCCCTCCCCATACAAACACATGCTCCCTCTATGAGATTAGACGCCGTCTCCCTGAGCTGCTTCCTGCCTCCTCTCCTGCGCTTGGCCTCCCCGCACCCACATCCCCACAAGGTCCAGCCCCTTTTCTCACATTCCCCCAACCCGCCCCCAGGCCCGTCCAGCCGCCCACCTCCCCACACGGTTTCAGACCAGCCTCGACACTTCCCCATCCATGGTGCCGCCGAGCCATCGGAAGCAGCCTGTCCCCGCTACCCCTGTCAACCCTCCCATCCCCCACCGTGAGGAAGTCGCTTGCCTCAGCGACAAGAACGAACCTGCTTTCGAGGAGTTGGGACTAAAGCCCAGACTTGCACTGTGGTCACCAATCCCTGTCGTCCCTGGCCGAGCCCTGGGGGAACTGGGCTGCGTGGGAGAACTTTTCTCTTAGCAGCGGTTCAGGGCATGCAGACCGCAGCTCAGGGCTGTGAGGTGCGGCCAGAATCAGTCCAGGTAGAGAGAATCAGGCCCGAGCATCAGGACTGCCCAGTGGAAGGAGAGCGAGTGGTTAGCCAGTCTCTCCATGAACCCGCCTCATTCATAACACATTTACTCTGTCAAGGTCTGTGTCCCATGCCTGCAGCCGGAATGGAGGCTTTCTGGACCCTTTAGAAAAAGGTCAGTTGTGTTGGGGTGGGCGGCCAGGAAGGCTGGGTTGTGGGCTGGTGGGATTCATTCGCCTGCTCCAGGATACAGAAGTCGGCAGGAAGTGATTTTCCACAACCCTCCGGTCACTGCCTGCTGGAACAGTTGTCCGGGACCCAGGCCAGTGGCCGCAGCTTTGTGTGCTCTTGCTGGAGACTTCTGTTTATCCAGCATCGACCGCCAGCTGCCCCCATGAGAACCCCTTGAAAGACTGGGGGAGAAAAAGGGGAGGGCGCTGGTTCCAGCTAGATTTGGCAGAGGCATGGCTGCACCCTCCCACACCTGACACAGCGCCTGGCCTTCTGTCAGCGAATGGTGTGCATTCGGGCTCTGAAACGGACTTTATTCCGGTCCTCGTCCAATTCATTCTCCACCTGCTGTGATTTTAAGTAACTTTGTTTAGTTGACGGTGTTAGCTGTCATGTAGTTTCTGTCATGTCAGGTGCTGTACCTGTGCCATCTCATGTAACCCTCACTGTAGTCCTACTGCAGTCCCATTTTATGTTTGAAGAAATTGAGGTTAAGTGGTTTCCCTAAGGTCACACAGCCCAGAGTGGCAGAGTCAGGATTTGAACCCAGATCTCTCTGACATCAGAGCCCACTCTTCACTGCACCGAGAGTGAAACTAGTGGTTCTTTATGGTGACATGTTGCTTCTCCTCTTCCGTATGATCTCTGTCTTACTTTCTTTTTCTTTAAATTTTAAGCATCCGGGCACCTTCCTGGGACCTAGCTCATTGAGAAAGTGGTTGGGTGCTAACCAAATCAGGGGTCCTTTTGTCTTTAGATAGCGTTCAAATGAGGGCAGTGACTCGTTCAACCTAGAATATTTATTGAGTGCTTCCTGTGTGCCATGCATGGCACTGGACTTGGGGTACCGCAGGAATAGGACAGATGTGGGCCTGCCCTCACGCAGCTGCCTCCCAGTGAGGAGTGCCCAGAGCGGGGGTTCTGAGCTTCTGAACTAGTGATATCCGGGGCCAGGTCATTCTTTGTGAGGAGTGGAAGGGGGCCATCCTGTGCGTTGTGGGATTGTGTCTCCACCAATCAGATTGCTAGTAACATGCCTTCCAGTCGTGACAACCCAAAATGTTCCCTGACGGGGGAAGAATTGGCCCTGGTTGGGCCCCCCTGGGTTAGGGGAGTCTCTGACTCCCCAGGAGACACTGTGTTCTGTAATCATTAGTCTGCTGAGGTCCTAGGATGCTGCATATATTTAAAGACATGAACTGAGTCGGGGTGCGGGGAGAGGAGGTGACTCAGATGCTGGAGGTCTTTTTGGTTTACACGTCTGCCCATTGGGGATTTATTCTGGTACACAGTGTAAGCCTGAGGATCTAACTCAATTTTTTTCCCCAAGTAATGAACGCGGAGTTTCTTCCCCTTGGTACTGCTGACATCAGGGCCAGGTCACTCTCCGCTGGGGGGCGTCCTGGGCACCGTGGAACGTTGAGCAGCATCCCTGATCTCTACCCACTAGCACCTTCCCCCATTCCCATCAGTGGTGATAGCGAAAAATGTCTGCAGATGTGACCAAGGGTCCCCTGGGGGCAGGGTCACCCCCCACTGAGAACCACCATCCTGGAGTGGGTGCTCTGCAGAAGTACCAGATACTGTGGTGGGGTGACGTGGTAGCACCTTTGGATTGGGTGCCAGGAAAGACCTCTGAAGAGGTGATACTGGGACCTGAAGGATAAGAGGGAACAGGTCACGCAAAAAGCAGGGAAAGGGTGTCCTAGGCAGAGGCACTGGCGAGTGCAGAGGCCCGGACGTGGGAATGAGTGGTGCGTTTAGGGGAGAGTCAGGCCAGTGTACTGGAGATCATGGTCAAGGGCAGGGGAGCAGGCGAGGTTCGGAAGGCCGTCAGGGAGCAGCCTTGATGGGGAATCCGGGTCAATTCCGCTTCTGGCAAGTGTCTGTGGGTGGCATCCTTGGAGTCATTCGATACGCCCATCTTCTCAGGGCTTCTCAGCTTGGGAGAACGGCCTGGCACAAGGATGCTGGTATCTGGCAAATGCCGGGCACCCTCTCACATTTCAGGGCAGGGCCTGAACCATCTGCCTCATCAGAACGCCCTTGGCATTGGGTATTCCCTGGAGACATGGAGGGCTGCCTGGGGAAGTGGGAGGGGCGAGGACGGGGAAAGGCTTACACCCCCGGACTGCCTGCCTGTGGGGAGTTGCAGCCCTGTGGTCTCTCCCCTCCCAGGCTCCCCCACCCTCCTGAGGTCTGCTGAGTGGTTAATGCGGACGGTTAAGAAGCTACGCCTGGACAACTCGAACGCAGGAAGTTGGAGGAGGTAAGGGGCGCGGCCTCAGGAACCCCGAATGCCGGGGGCGTTGCACAGTCTTGGGTCTGGGAAGATGCCTTTCCTCCCCCTCTCCCTACACTTCTACATTTCCCCAAGGCGAAGTTTTGGCTCGTGTGTGTGAGGAGGCAGCGTGGACTAGGGCAGCGTGTCTCAGCCCCGGCATGGCTGACTTCGGGGCCAGATCAGTCTCTCTGGGGTGTTGAACAGCATCCCCGGCCTCCACCCACTCAAAGCCAGGAGCAACCCCTTCCCCGCCCCCCCGTCCTGACCACCACACGTGGCCCCAGACAATGGGGGAAAGGATCAGCCCCATTTAAGAACTGCTGGCCTAGAGATTAGGGTGTGGGTTTTGAGTCCAAAAGACATGGGCTCCCCTCCCCTTCCTCATGGGGTGACTTTGATCAGGCCCTTTCACTTCTCTGAGGCCACTTTTCAGTCCTCCAAAGAGGGCTGACCCCGGAACGCACCTCGCAGTGTGGCGGTGAGGGTTAAGGGCGGTTACGCACATGGGGTTCCGGGCATTTGGTAAGTCCCGGGGCTGGGGCCCGGCACGAGGTGGAGAGACCGTAGAAATTCCTCGACCAAGTTGACATCAGTTGATGTCAGTATCAGTTTTCTAATACTCCAGGCTCATTTGCTTTTATCAAGTGCAAGTGACTGGGGAGGCAGGAAGGGAATCGAAGATGGTTCTAGAATACAGGTGCACCTTTAAGCGTGGTGACTCGGCGACTCGTTCTCCAGACGCGGGCTCTGAAAATGGGCAGTTTCCTGAGGGGTGAATGCGGCAGGGCTCAGCCAGTGACGGGGACCCGCGCCTCCCCTCTCATGTGCCTTAGGTCCTGCGTGGCCTCGGGCTGAGCTGCCAGCTGGCTCAAAGGGCGGATTGTGAAAGCTGGGGGCCCTGGCGGTGCCGCGAGCAGCACCAGAGCAGACAGAGGGTGGCCTACTGTTTCCTGGGAACCCCTGGGGCGCAGTGAGTGTCCCGAGGGCCAGTGCTTCTGGAGCGTGGACCCCCCTCACCTCCCTCTTCCTGCCTCATCGCTCTGGTCAGCCTCTCAGACCCGCAGCCAGCGCTGAGAATCCAGTTCCTTCTTGTCTTCTGCCCGCTTCCCTGGTCACAGGGGGCGGTGGCCCCAGCTCTTGGAGCACCAGCTTAGACAGCGATCATAGAACTACTGGGCCTTGAAAGTGGCTGAACTGGGAGGTCCTGTGCTGTTTGCTGTGGCGTCACAGGCTGTGAGGTGCCCTACCAATTGTCAGAAGGAAAGTGTAGGTGGACGTGGCCTAAGTGGCTTGCAATCCGATTTCATTTCCCAGCTGTGTAAACTCTCGACTGGAGAAGCCCAGCACAGGCTGGCGCTGGACGGGAGGCTGGCGCAGGCTCGTCTCGTCAGGGTCCCATGCCGTCCACCTGTTCCTTTCCCCCCAGTGCTTTGCCTTCGGGGAGCAGAGGGGCAGCAGAGGGCCAGGCCACAGCACCGAGCCTTCGCCTGTCTGGGAGCCCAGGCTGCCTGGCTGCATCTAGGAGATTCCTAGGCGCTTTCTCGATGTTTCGTTTCATCTCTCGTCTCCTGGATTGCATTCTTGCTCCTTGGGCTCTCTGCAGTGATTGGAGGCAAGATCATTTTATCACTCTTTGCTGTGGAAATAAGCCACGTGATTCTGTGGGTGCTTCTTCCAGGCGCTGTGCTTCTGGGGTCTCCTTCGTGGGCCTTGGATGTCACCATCTGTTGCTCTGCTGTGAGCAAGGCCTGAATTGTGGTCGTGGAGTTTCGGGGGGATTAGGCGGTGAGGCGTTTCTCTGGCTCGGCTCTTTGGGCTTGTCGCTGGGGCCGTGTAGGTTCTGGGGCGCTCGGCCGGCCCCGTCCTGGCTCCCGTTTGACACCCCTCAGTGAGTCTCCAGCCCTCTCTGGGTTTAGTTTATTCGACCCGAGGGCTCAGAAGGCACTGTTGGCCTGCGGTCTGTCTTCAGGGCCACTGTAGGAGGATCTTAAGTGACTGTGTTTCTGATTGGGGACAGCACGTCAGCTTGACGTGCCCTAAGCTCTGTTGGGGTCACTTGGGACCGAGCAAGGGGAGGCACTCGTCTTCCGATCTGTTAGAGAGCTGAGCGAGGAAGGGAACTCGGAGAATCAGCCCGCCGTGATGCCCACAAGCCACGGGCACGCTTCCTGCATCTCTCCCCACGCCTCTTGAAGCGAGCAGGGGTCCTCTGTCTTTTAGCAGTCACTCTGTGGCGTTTCCTGTTGGCAGGGGCCAAAGACTTCTGGGAATTGGAGGGCACCTGACTGAAGGGGGCACGGCTCTGCCTGCTACTTCTCTGAAGCCCTTGGCCTGTGTGGGCACAGCACTGGCTTCAAGTCCACTTCTGACAGGTGAACGTGGACTTGGGCTTACAAAGCCGCTAATCCCGGAGCACGCGGTCCGGTGTCCAGCAAGGCCCTCGGCCGTTCGGCGCCTGTGGAGGAACGCGGGGCTGGCCTACTCACTTTGTCCTCACGAGACGGCCTTTGCTCTTCTGCAACTAGGCCACCACGGCTGTGTTTAGATTTCCCTAAAACAAATATTTGCCTGGCCAGCCCCGCTTGGTAGAGAAGTGAGCTCAGCAGCAAGGGCGGGAGGCTTCGCAGGGCTGTGGCTTCTCCCGGAGTGGGTGGGAGGTGCGTGCGTCCATCCTCTCACCTGGAGGTCCCACGTTCCCAGCGAGTACCTGCTGCTTCTTTGAGCCCCCACTCTGCGGCAAGCGGACGGCACAGGTGACGGGATTTGGCAGTTCTCTGTGCTCAGGCTTCTGCACATGGCTCTCTGTGGAATGCCCACTATGCCAGGGGCACACGAGGTTCTGGGGACACAGCCATGAACAGGACAGACACGGGGGGAGACAGGCGACCGACAGACAGCGTTGTGACGAATGCTGTGAGGGCGGGGCAACCAGGTGGCAGGTGAAGGATCGCCCGAGAGACCCACCTTGGTATGGATGGTTGTAGACGGTTTCCGAGGGCTTGACAGATATGTAAGCAGAGATCTGATTTGAAGTTAGTCAACGAAAGAAAGCGAAAAAATATTCCGGGCAGACGGGACAGCATGAGCAAAGGCCCTGGGGTGGGAAGGAGTCTTGCCTGTTCGAGGAGCCGAGAGAAGGCCGGTTTGCCTGAGCCATAGCGATGACAGGGGATGAGGCTTGAGAGTCTGGCAGAAGTCAGAGGACAGAGCGTAGAAGGCCGAGGCAAGGACTGGATTTTACACTAGGGGCTGTGGAAAACCAAGGAAGGATCCTGAGCGATGGGATCAGATTTGCGCTGGGTGTCGCAGAGTTGACCCGTAGATGGTGGCAGTCACTCAGCCAAGAGGCGGTGGCTCAGATCTCAGCGTTTGGTTTTGCTGTTGGAGAGACGTGGAGCGGTTTGAGAAATACTCGGGGGGCGGGGAGGCAGCCGGCGTGGGCCTGGCCGGGGGAGTCGGAGTGCGATGAGGCAGCGTGTGTGGAGCGCGGGGTACCGCTCCTCTTCCCAGTCATCTCGCCCATACCTTCCTCCTCACAGCTTCTCGCTGAATTCCGAGGGGGCGGAGAGGATGGCCACCGGGGCGCCAGTGTGCGACCGGGGCGACGCGGTCGAGATGGAGGAGCCGGCCACGCGCTTCCAGGTGCAGAAGCACTCGTGGGAGGGCCTCCGGGCCATCATCCACGGCAGCCGCAGGAGCTCGGGCATGGTGGTCAGCAAGGCCCCGCACGACTTCCAGTTCGTGCAGAAGACGGACGAGTCCGGCCCCCACTCCCACCGCCTCTACTACCTGGGTAAGCCCTTCCTCAGGCCCCGGGGCGCCCCCAGGCAGCGTTCTTGGGGCGACCTTACTGAATCCCCTTGTTTCCAGAAGGTAGAAAGGCCAAACAGACGGGCCTGGCCTGAGCAAACTGTCATGCCACCCATGGCGGCATGTTTGCGGTGAAGGCTGGCTCAAGGGCCCTCTGGGTGGGTCGGATGTGCGGGTGAGGGGAGAAGGGGGCAGCCCTGCCCCATCAGCACTCCAGGGTGCTCTGGTTCCGGCCTGGTACTGGGCCTGAGTCACCAAGATTGTTTCCAGTATCAGCCATCCCTGAGTCACTTCCTAGCCCCCTGGACTGGGCGGGCTGGGCTGGTGAGCTGCACACTCCTTCAGCGGTGAGTGTTACCAGTGACTCCAGTAGGCTGTGGCTGGAGCAGTGCATTGAGAAGGATCCTGAGGCTCCTGGAGAGCTGCCCTGAGGGCCCACAGCAGAGGGCGGTCTGCCCGCCTTCCCTGCCCCAGATACTGGATGAGCCTGTTAATTGCTAGTCACTTCCTCCTCCCGTGTGTGGCACAGTGCCAGGGGGCAGCACTTTCTACATTTCTGAGGCTGTTTGCTCCAGTTCCCTGCTGGGCTGCATGGGAGCCCTCAGGCAAGCAGTAGGCCTCCTGCCCTGCCCTCCTGTTCCTTTGGGGACAGTCAGTATCTGCTGAGCCATTGCCCTGCTTTGCCTAAAGGCCTCACGGGGCAGACAGGAACAGTTCCGAGCATGTTTGAAAGCAGCGTGACACATGAGTGTTGGTCCAAGGCAGGTTTTCGGCCTCAGCATCCTTAACAACCTAGGCTGGCTCAGTCTCTGTGTCGTCAGCCCCTGGGACTATGCCTGCCGACGGTCAGGCCCTCAGTCAATATGAGTGAATGATAGAACAAACGATTGAAGGCCATCTGCCTCTTGAGGCTGACTCCATGCTAACGACCATGACCGTGGCCAAGATGGACACCAGATGGCTCTCCCCTTCCCGTAGTCAGTGCAGGCCCTCCTCGTAGAGACCCATGCGGAGACCAGATGCTGGTTGGCAGCACAGTTAGAAAGGGGCATGGTCTCTAACGGAGCCATTAAACCACGGCCGGCTGTTTTTGGACACTAGTTTTACTGGCGCCCAACACGCCTGGTCGTTTACATTCCATCCGTGGCAGCTTTCCAGCGTGGTTGCAACAGAGGTCATGCTGTCCCGTGAAGCTGGAAACGTTTACTGCCTGGCCCTTTCTGGAAAGTCTCAAGAGATGAGGCCGATGTGCTTCACATTTCGTTCATACGAGGGCGAGCTGGGCTGTCGGGGCCGAAGTGGCCAAGACTCGCGGACTCTGGCGGGCTGTTTCTTCTCTTGTTTCCTGCAGTTCTGTGGCCCCCTGACCCCTTTCTCCCACTTTCTTTGGCCACTCGCACAAATTCAGGCTCCTGTCCTGGTCGAGGTACTCGTATGGCTTTCCTGGGGCCGCTACTGTAACAAAGCACTTCCGTCTCTATGGCTTAAAACAGCCAAGTGTGTTCTCTCACAGTTCCGGAGAGCAGAAGCCTGAAGTGGGTTAATCTGGGCCCAAGTCAAGGTGGCGACGGCTGCCCCGCACCCCTCTGGAGGCTCTCAGGGAGAACCCGGGCCTGGCCTCGTAGCTTCTGGCGGCCGCCGCATTCCTGGCTTATAGCTGCATCCCTGTGATCTGCGTCACAGTGCCGCCTCCTCTGTGTCGGAAATCTCTCTGCCTCTCTCTTACGCGACGTGATTACACATAGGGCCCACCTGGATAACCCAGGCTGATCTCCCCAGCTCAAGATCCTTACCTTAATCCCATCTTTGAAGTCCCTTTTGCTGTAGGAGGTAACGCATTTTTGAGTTCTGGGCATTAGAGCTCTGGAGATTAGGACGGTGACATCTTTGGGAGCCCTGTTCAGCCACCCACGGAGCTACTGAAAGGGACAGAACTCCTCTGAGCTCCTTTGAGCCACCGAGTGGCCCTCATAGGAGGACGCTCTCCCCACCCTGGACCTCATGACGTGGCACCCCAAGCCGTGTGGAGCCCAGGCTCCTGGCCCGTGTACGTCCCCTGGGCCCACCCTCTCTGCCCGCCTGCCTCCCGCTCCTGGGCCTATGCCTTGGGCCCTAGCCACCAGCAGGAACAGACGAGCTTTCCCCAAGTTTCTGGGAGAAGGCGTCGGATCGGGTCAGCGTTGGTCAGGCGTCCACTTGTCCAGTTGGTGGCAGCCTGCACGCGGGTCTGTGGCTGGGGTGGGTGGGTGCCCCAAGTCCTCAGGAGGCTCCGAGGGCCACCCCAGTGGATCGGGGCAGCTCCGTACAGGGGCTGTGGACCTGGCAAAGACTCCAAAGTGTGCCCAGAACAGTTCAGAGCTGTGCTGCCTCTTTTGGGGTGACATTGCTCTCCCTTGAGCTGGTCCAGTCTGCATCAGTCATCAGTCTTGGGGTACTCTCGATCTCACTTTGTGTCCAATTCCTGAGGCAGGCCTTCCTAGAACCCCTGAGTTTTTATAGTATGGCTTTGCACTAGCCCAGCGCCTGGAGAATGCTGGCGGCCAGCAGCCTGGGGAGAACGGAAAGGACCTCAGAGGACATGCAACCCGCTGCTCTGAGCGCCACCTGCTCCTCTGCTCTCCCGGGACCCCTGCCTCCTCGGCGGGCGCTGGCTTTACTGTTTGGGGCACATGGAGAGCACCAGGCCCTCGGGGCAGGCTCGGATGTACCTGGTGAAGCCCGATGTCGTCGGGATGGCGCAGAGAAGGGACGTGTCTGTCAGTGGCTCAGGTCCCAGGGCTCACACTGCAGCGTCAGGGAGCCCGCCCCCGTCCCTCCTGCTCCGCCCAGGTTGTGGCTCCTCCGCAGCACACAGGGCATCCGTGTGGGACGGGGCGGCGCAGGGCCCCTCAGACGGGGACTGCGAGACCGCTGTGTCCTTGCGTCCTGCATCCTGCGTCCAGAGCCAGGGTCACACGCCTCCACCAGGCTGCTCGCCCGGCCATGGCGCACAGGGGTGGAGACGGCGCTTGCGAGGGCCTGGGCCACCTGCCACACCGGTGAGGGCTGGCGGTGGAGGCGCTGTCCTGAAGATGGGGTGTGGCTGGGGAGAGAAGGCGGAGCAGTGGCAGTGGTGGCAGGAATCGGTGGCTGTCGTGGGTCATCTCAGACCCCCGCCCTGCACACTGATCGTCACCGTCGCAGGTGCTGAGGGCAGTTCATCCAGGGAGTGTGCTGGCTTAGGCCATTTAGTGTCGTTGCTCACTGATCAGCTAGGGAGGGAGGCAGCCCGGTGTCCTTGGCAAGGCCACGCCACTGACGTCCTGTTTGGGAAGCTCTGGCCCTCCCAGAGAGCCCTGAGGCCAGGCGGTCCGGAGCACTCCGCGGGCGGCCTGGCCGGGCAGCATGGTGGCCTCTAGCTGGGGATGAGTCACACCGGAGCAGCTTACAGGACCCTTAGAAATCAAATCGAGACTTTCCCACCCATACATCTGAGTTAGCGTTGCATTTTTCTTGTGTCCACCCAAGGAATCCTCAGTAATCTAATCATTTTCTTTATTTTTTATTTTTATTTATTTTTTATTTTTTTAGGCGAGGCAGCCCTTGGTTGACCTCACAGATTGCAAGGACCTTGTCAGCTTACAATCCCTTATTTTTTTATTTTTTTTACACCTACAGCACTTGGTTTTCCAAGGTGGTCTCCCCTCCAAGTACTAACCAGGGCCTACTCTGCTTAGCTTCCGAGATCAGACGAGATCGGGCTTGTTCAGGGCGGCATGGCCGTAGACCCTAATCATTTTCTTTAAATGTCTTCTTTTACTAACTATCCTTCATGAGCCAACTTTATCCTAAGTGGGAAATCCCTGTCACCTGCCATATTGGGAAGCTACCTGTACAGAGAACTAAGCGCACAGATGCGATTTGTTAGGCTCTGCTCCAGAGGCACCGAGCGTGAGGCCACCTGTCATCTCGTGTTAAGAGTGAGACGCACACGCGGGCGCCCTGAGGAGGCCAGCGCCGAACCCAGTCTCCCTCCTGGAGCAGCTCACGCCGCAAGGGGGTCGGAGGGGGCTCAGTGTTCCGTGATCGACTGTTAGCTCACGATGCGTTCCTGTCTGCTGCTGGGGCTGCCACCCTGGTCCCCCACCTTGTCGCACAGAGCGGGGGGAGCCAAGGGCTACCCGAGATTTGTTCCGCTCTGCTGTTAACTTCATCAGCAATTGTGCTGTCATCCGTCCAAAGAAACTACCGCTTGGAAGATCTGCCATTATTTCATTTGCCTCTAAGAATAAGGCAGCAACTTCGACAGTAAGACACACCTCAACTTCAGCGATGTAACAGCGTGACAAGCTGCACCTTACCTGTGGATCATGCTGATGTCTCTGAGTGACACATCCTGGGCATTGCGCTAAGGGCTTTGTATTTCTTACCTCATTTAATCCACACTGAATCTTCACGGGCAGCGGCTATCATTTTATAGAAAGGTTACAGCCATAGTTCTCAGATGGGGCAGTTTTGCCCTCCAGGTGCCACTGAGTGACGTCTGGGGACGTCTGTGGTCATCACAAGTGGCTGTGCTGCTGGCATCCAGTGGGCGAGGCCAGAGATGCTGCTCCACACCCCGCAGTGCCTAGGACGGCCCCCCACAGAAATGACCTGTCCCCGGTGTTGGCAGTGCCGATGGGGAGAGACGTTGGGTTAGACACCCACCCTCATTCCTCTGTGTTTGCCCTAATCGCAGATTAATCCGCGGCCTTTGCAAAAGCCCTCATAAGAAGGACGTTCAGGACTGCAGCCTAGCCTCTGGAGAGCTGGGTATCCCTGGCCACCTTTTTTATGGGGGTGGGGGTCTCGTGTGCTTTTCTCCAGTAATTTAGGCCGAGTTATGCCGCACAGACATCTCGGTGGCGGAGACCCTGTCAATACCGCCTGCACTGGGGCCATGGCTCCTGTGCGGAGGCGCGCAGCCACGAGGCACGGGCAAGGTGATGTGGAAGAGAAGGGAGCGGCTGGTCCAGCCACAGGGAGCCTGAGGCTGGCCCCCGCCGAGACCCCTCCCGTCCTGGGCCAGGTCTCCCATTCTGGTTTTTCCCTCTTCCCCCCAGGGATGCCTTACGGCAGCCGAGAGAACTCCCTCCTCTACTCCGAGATCCCCAAGAAGGTCCGGAAGGAGGCCCTGCTGCTCCTGTCTTGGAAGCAGATGCTGGACCATTTCCAGGTGAGCTGCCCCTGTCGGGTCCTGCCTGTGGGCGAGGAAGGTGGGCGCGGGTCGCGTCATCAGGCCGCACGCCGTTTCCATGGGCCCTCAGTTCCCAGGGCCCCGGCCCACCTTGTAGATCACACAGACCTTGCAGGGAACAGCGTCCAGCTCCGGACACCTGCACGCCGCCACCCTCCCCGGTCCCCAGTCTGCTCCAGCCCCAGTCTAGGCTTCCGACAAGAACACCTACCAAATGATCCCTTTCTCTTAAATACCTCACCATGGACTTGAACTACCTTGGGCCGGGCCCTTTAATGGAGACTTGGCTAACAACGGCCCCCGGAGTCGCCTCTCTCCCGGGCAGGGGACAGCACGCGAGGGACAGGAGTGCCTTTTTGTCTGGTATCCGTTTAGTCGTCTCCAACTGTGAAAGTAACGTGACAAAACCAGGCTACGTGTGTGTGTGGGGGGTGACACATGATGAATTTCTCCATACCGACACACAGCTCTGTCTTTCGTGTGTCCCTGTTAGTCTCCAAGCCGTGAGCTTGTACTCAGGTAGCTTCTGCTGCAACATGGGCACGATTTTGCTTTGGGTTCTGCTTTTCAAACTGCATTTCTTGTCATTAACGTCCCTCTGCATTCCCGATAGCATCGTCAGAATTCTAGGGATGACTGTGTGGTGTCCACAATAGTTGATCTGCCTGGACCGCCCCCAGGTCAGGTGTTTGGGTGGTCAGGTGGTCTTGAATTTGCCCTGCCCCTGACCTGTGCAGAAGTACGAACGTTTGCTGGTGGCTGGGTTCAGATCAAATGCTCTTGGCAGGAGAGGGTGATGAGGAGGTCGGGGGGTTGTCTGTGGGGTTGGTGTTGGGGGCCAGGGAAGAACGTTCCAGCAGTGTCCTTCCGTGTCATGGGGCAGAGGACAACCTCGACCGCCTTGGAGAGCTTTTGTGGGGAAAGGGGCATAGAGAAACCCAGAGGTGGGCTGAGAGGGGAGGAGCTCATCAGCCAGCCCTGTTCCCCGTCACACCCCTGGGCGCCGCCCCCTCTGGCCACCTGGTTAGGGGCTCTGCTGCCTGCCCTGCTTGGCACAGCGTTCTCTCTGGCACAGACCCAGGCCAGTTAGTCAGGTCCCTCCCAGGAGTGCCCACGCCAAGGGTCTGTGCCCAGGGCACCAGGGCCTCCGACAGTTGACCGTGGCACCTGTTCCCTGTGTGTCCCCAGGCCACGCCCCACCACGGGGTCTACTCTCGGGAGGAGGAGCTCCTGCGGGAGCGGAAGCGCCTAGGAGTCTTTGGCATCACCTCTTACGACTTCCACAGCGAGAGCGGCCTCTTCCTCTTCCAGGCCAGCAACAGCCTCTTCCACTGTCGAGACGGGGGCAGGAATGGCTTCATGGTGAGCCCTGGTCCTTGGTCGAGGGTGGGGCAGGCAGGCGGCCGGGGTCCTGTCTCGCTGAGCCCACCCTCTCTGTCCCCAGGTGTCCCCTATGAAGCCCCTGGAGATCAAGACCCAGTGTTCCGGGCCCCGGATGGACCCCAAGATCTGCCCTGCCGACCCCGCCTTCTTCTCCTTCATCAACAGCAGTGATCTGTGGGTGGCCAACATCGAGACGGGAGAGGAGCGACGGCTGACCTTCTGCCACAGGGGTGAGGCCAGGCGGAGGGCACCGGTTCTGGCTGGGGTAGACCGGAACCTGCCCCTGGCAGCGTGGTCTGTTGGGCTGGGCCAGCATTTTTTGGGGACAGCCATCATAGCCACTAGTCCGGCGTCTGGAGAGTACCCTGCGCCTACTCCACTCACCGCAACCACCAGGCACCTTTCTGGACTCTGACCTCACGGGCCACCCTCCCGTGTGGCCCTCTGCGGCCTTCTCTGCTGGGCACTTTACTCTGTACCTTTGCTTACTCGGCCTCTCCCACCTCTGCGCTCCTGTCCAACTCCAGGTCTCACCTGCTCCCCATTTTCCCTCACATCCTTGCTCGCCAGAAGTGCCCTCCCCCTTCTGCAGATGTCTGCGGGACTCTGCACCTGACATGGCCTCAGGTCACGGACCTCTGTGTCCCCACCCTGCCCCACAGCCCCATACCTTCACTCTAAACCTGAGAGGCTCAGCCAGGAGCAGCTCAGACTCCGGCCATGTCCAGGGACACTTTTAGTTGTCACAGCTGGACAAGGTGCTCCTGGGATCGAGTGAGTGGGGCCAGGGACACTGCTCAGCCCCCGACGGTGCCCGCGATGGCCCCCAGAGAGTGTTCCAGCCCCGACGTCGGCTGTGCTGAGGGGGAGCATCCCGCTCTAAACTAGACCCGTCTCTTGTCCGGCTCTCTGCTCCTCCAGGCTTATCCAATGTTCTCGAGGACCCCAAATCTGCAGGCGTGGCCACCTTCGTCATCCAGGAAGAATTCGACCGCTTCACTGGCTACTGGTGGTGTCCCACAGCCTCCTGGGACGGTAGGCCGCTTTCCGTTTTTAAGCAGAGCCCCTGCGTGCATTTCTTTTATTAACAGACGCACAGTCTACGTGCTTTTCTGCTCTTGTCACTTAAAAAAGCCTCAGCGCTCTTCCTATCGATGCCGCTGCCCCAGTCCACTCGGGCTGCGGTGACCCAACAGCGCAGCCTGGGGGCTTATGAGCCTCACACGTCCACGTCTCACGGTTCTGGAGGCTGCAGACTCCGCGTCTGGCGAGGGCCCTTCCTGGGCCACAGCCAGTGCCTTCTCGCTGTGTCCTCACGGCGGAAGGGGCAGGGAGCTCTCTTGGGCCTCTGTTTTAAGGACACTGATCCCACTCACGAAGGCCCCACCCTCACGACCTCATCACCTCGAAAGGGTGGGATTTGACATTTGAAATTCAGGGGGATGTAGGCATTTGGCCTATTGCAGTCAGCACACGGAGACCTCTTTAGAGACTGCAGACGACCTGGGGTGTGACTGTGCCCTGGTTCCACGCTGTCGGACACTTCGGTTGTGCCCAGCTGTGGGTTTTGGTTTTACTTTGGGGAACGTCTTCGTACACGTGTCTGGTAGGTGGCCTGGGAGCGGACCAGTGGTTCTCAACCAAGGGTGATTCTGCCTCCAGGGGACATTCTACAATGTCTAGGGACATCTGTGATCGTCATAACTGAGTTTGAACTGAAGCACTGTCGCTCTCAAACCAAATGGCCTCAGGCCAGCCACCCAGCCCCTTGGGTCTCTGGTCCTCCACCCGTAAAGCAGGTATGGAGTGGCCCCTGCAGGCCGGATGTTCCCGGAGACATCTTTGGTCCGTCCACAATGAGTCATAGGTGACAGTACAAGAAGCAGCAGATGGGGACCCTTCTTAGCAGCTGAAGAAGGAAAGAGCTTATTGAGGAAGCAACGGCTGTGGGCTCCCTCCCGGCGACGGCAGAATTGGCAGTCACCGTGCTACTTTCTGAGGCGTCACCACCCAGTGACTCACTCACTTCTCATGACGATCTTTATCATAATCTTCCGTGAGCCATGCGTGAACCAGCCTGGGCTGCCGTCCAAGTCCCGCGGGCTGGGTGGCGTAAACAACAGACGTTTGTTGTCCCTCAGTCCTGGAGGCTGGAAGTCCAAGATCAAGGCGTCGGTAGGGTCGGTTTCTCCTGAGGCCTCCTGGATGGGTAGATGCTGTTTTCTCCCTGTGTCCTCACGTGGGTGTCCCTCCGTGTGTGTCCGTGTCCCAATCTCTTCTTATAAGGACACTGGTCATACGGCGGATGGGGACTCGCCCCAGTGACCTCATTTTACCTTAATTACCTCTTTAAAGACCCCACTCCTCCAAATATAGTCATATTCAGAGGTTCTGGGGATAGTCAGCTTAGGATTTTGGGACATAACATGATTCAGGTCATAAACACCCCACATGGCCACCTCCTGTGCCATTTTGTGCTGGGCATTGCTCAGTTCTTACGTCCATCATACAGCTAAGGAAGCCGAGGCCCCAAGAAGAGACGTGACTCGGTGAAGGGCCGGTAGCGGGTAGGGCCAGGGTTCCAGCCCCAAGGCTCATGTCCTTGTCTGGGCCCAACCATGGCTGAGCAGGGCACTCTGTGTGTCCAGGACGTGGGGGGACTCCCGGTCCGCTCAACAGTGGTCTTGCCCCCTCCCAGGTTCAGAAGGCCGCAAGACGCTGCGAATCCTCTACGAGGAAGTCGATGAGTCTGAGGTGGAGGTCATTCACGTTCCCTCACCTGCACTAGAAGAAAGGAAGACAGACTCGTACCGATACCCCCGGACAGGTGAGTGCCCAGGACAGGTAGCTTGGCAGTGGTCTCTGTCCTCCCAGAGCATGACGAGGCACCAACCAGGATGGGCCCTCACGAAGACCCAGAGATGCGGGCCGGGCTCAGGGACAATGGCACAGTTAGGGGTGACCGGCTTTGTGCCTTGGGGCCCAGGAGACAGTAGGAGCCAGAGGAGGCAGCGAGGGGGTGTGGACCCCATCCTAAGATGTGACAGACACTCACCGTCATGTGAGAACACAGACTCAAGTTTGTCCTGTGTCTCCAGAGAAACTAGAAATCAAATTAAATGTTTCTCGAATTATTTAAAATTACTTAGCGAGCCAAACAAAATACACATGCAGGCCAGATCCAGCCTCTTGTTCATGGCCTCCGTGGAAGCATGAAAGAATTTGCGCTAACCTGCCGTGAGCACCTCCTACGTGCTGTGCTAGACAGCCTTCCTGTGGGTGTTTCCAGTCCCCGTGCAGATGGGAAGTCAGTCTTCCCTGCTCCCCGTTTGACGGGCGCGAAGGCAGCGTCAGAGGCGTTCCCCGCCGGGAGTGGTGGAGGCGCGAGGGCCGGAGTTGAGATTTGTTGTAGAAGTTAGTGGAGCCTGAACTTCTGGAAGCATGTCTCGGTTGTCCCAATCTGTCAGCCACCTGCCTCCCAGTGTCAGGGCCCCGGCTGTGTCACATGTGTTACATGTGGCACTTTTCTGTATCGTTGGTGGTTTTCTTACGGCTGTGCCCCATCTTCACAGCCAGATTTCAAGCTCTCCAAAGGCAGGCACGAGCTTCCCATCAGCACAGGGTCTGCGCTGTGCTCATAAACTATAAGGAAGTTGTCACGTCACTGTCTGGAACAAGGTCTAGGCCCAAGGTTGGAAAGTCCTGCCCAGAGACTTTGCACCTGGACCAGAGAGGGTGACGTACTCATGGGGACCTTTGGACACCCCCCCACCCCACGCTGGCTTCTGTGGGCGTCACTCTGCATTTTCCACCCCAACACCTGCTCTTGTCCCACACGGGTGACATCGGCCGGGCTCACCTCACTTTCATTTCTGTAGGCAGCAAGAACCCCAAGATTGCTTTGAAGCTGGCTGAATTTCAGACTGACAGTCAGGGCAAGGTAAGGGGGCTGCACACCCCGGAGGGGCTTATGGGTGAGAGAAGCAGGTAGACAGCTGGGTGGCGGCAGGCTGCTCGCCCCTTCCCAGGGCAGGCGCTCCCCTTGGCCGACTGAATGCGAAAAAGCACTGCCCGGCCGGGCTGGCTGCGCCCCGTCACTCTGCGCCTCCCTCCGTGAACTAACAGGAGGTCCTCACCACTCAGGGACTCGTTGCTGAGACTCCCATAGCTGGCAGGGCAAGAGAGGCTATGGCTGAGAAGAGCATGGGGACGGGGACATCAAAAGGAAACACCCCACACGTCAGAGGTTAGAGCTCAGGCAAGCTGAGAAAGCCCTTGCATATTTTTGCCAAAAATACCACCTCGTGTAACGTTTTGGAAAAAAAGCGTAAGATAAAATACACTTATTTGTAATCTAGAGGTTGGTATTTGTTTTGGGCACAGTTAGGCCCTAACCAGACCTCTTCTTTACTCTTGACCGGAATATTCTAGCAGATATGACATGGATCTGCCCGAAGTGGCTTTGTTGTAAATGGGCCCTGGCCCTGTCTCTGATGAACAGGGTCCTGCGGTGGCGTGGGCTGTGCCAGCGGAGCAGGCCGCCGGGGGATGTGGGTGGGGGCCCGCCAGGGCATGGGATATGCTGAGGCCCTGCCTGCCTTCTCCCCACCCCACCCCTTCTGGAGCGATGCTGAGCCGGCTTCGTTTAGGCTCCAAGAAGCCGTGGTCCAGACGCTGTGTCTTGCCCAAGGCCACCTGCCTCAGCAGTGACAGCCCATACCAGAGCCTTTGGTTTTCAGCCAGCACCGGGCAACTTAAATAACGAGTTCATCGGCTCATAGTTCTGGAGGCAGAGAGTCCGAAGTCAAGGTGTCGCAGGGCTGGATCCTCCTGCGGGTGCAGGATCTGCCCCAGGTCTCTCTCCTCGGTTCGGGGGCAGCCACCTTCCCCCTGTGGTCACCAGACACACTGCCTATGTGGTGCCTGTGTCCGCATGATCTCTTCGTGTAAGGACACCAGTCCTGTGGGACTTGGGCCACTCCACTCCACTGCGACTAATTATGTTTGCAGCTACACTTTCCAAATAAGGCCCCATTCTGAGGGACTAGAGGTGAGGACGTCAACGTACAGATTCAGGGGCCACAGCGCACCCCTAACAGTGCCATCTGCTCCACGCAGCATGTAGTCAGGCCAGAGCATGTAACCCAGGGCTGTTTTCCCCTTAGATCGTCTTGACCCAAGAGAAGGAACTGGTACAGCCCTTCAGCACGCTCTTCCCGAGAGTGGAATACATCGCCAGGGCCGGCTGGACCCGGGATGGCAAGTAGTGAGTATCTCAGTCTGGCAGAAACCCCAGCGTTCACATTCGGGATGCTGGGTGGGTCACCAGCCCCCTTATCATAAGAAACATGGAGTCACCAAATAGAAGGTTCCCTTTTCACTTACTTTCAAGCTCTTCTGCTCGCATCAGAGACAGACATCTCTAAACCGAGCCCTAAAACATGGCCCGAGGGCTAAATCCTGCCCCACCCATATTTGTGAGTTCCCCGGGCCAAGAATGGTTTTTCTGTTTTTAAATGATTAGGGGAAAAACCCCAAAGAATAGTAACGTTTCATCAGACTCAAAAATGATATGAAATCCTCATTTCGCTGTGTGTAAATAAAGTTTTATTGGCACAAGGCCACACTCATTCATTTACGGATTGTCTGTGGCTGCTTCGAGTCACCTCGGCAGGGCTGAGTAGTTGTGGAGGACGCTGTGAACAGAGGACAGAGCTGAAACATTGGCTCGCTGGCGCCTCGACAGAGAGGGTGTGCTGGTCCTCTCAAAACCCTTGCCAGGCCGCTTCGTAACAGACCGCTGGACTCGGGCCCAGCGCCTTGTCGGGCCTGGGCTCTCGCTGGAATCTCACGTCCCCGCGACGTGGCTCTGTGGTTTGGTTTCAGTCGCCCCCTGTTTATGTTGAGATGCTGCCTTTCCACTTATGGTACTGACGGGTCCCCACTTAAAATACATTTAAGTTAGAAAGTCACAGCGAAGTATGAAATCGAGGGCGGTATGCGTGGTGAGGATGTGGCAGAAATTCCGGAGTTTTCGCCACGCTGCTGTGAGATTGAACGATGTGAGACATTTCCAAAACAAAAGTCAGGCGACGGAGTTGTGTCAGCCCTCCTGCCGTCCCCGAGCCTGCGGGAAATCTTTGTGTGTTACGGGGTTGGCGGTCGGGTGGCGGCGAGGTGGGCGTCAGAGGCTTCTGTCTGCTGGCCCCTGAGGCCCTGGCTTCTCCATCTCCCGCTCAGTGCCTGGGCCATGCTCCTGGACCGGCCCCAGCAGCGGCTACAGCTCGTCCTCCTGCCCCCGGCCCTGTTCATCCCCACCGCTGACAACGAGGAGCAGCGGGTGGCCTTTGCCAGAGCTGTGCCTGGGGACGTCCAGCCATACGTGGTCTACGAGGAGGTCACCGACGTGTGGATCAACGTAAGGGCGCGGAGGTGCTGGGTGTGCACCCCGGGTCCCGCGGCCGGCCAGCGGCCAGGGCCTCGCCGTCCGCGGCAGTTGCCCCCACCTCCTGACGCATCTCCCCTCGCTGCCTGGCAGGTTCACGACATCTTCTACCCCTTCGCCCAGTCAGAGGGAGAGGATGAGCTCTGCTTCATCCGCGCCAACGAATGCAAGACGGGCTTCTGCCACTTGTACAAGGTCACCGCCTTATTAAAGCCCAGCGGCTACGACTGGGGCGAGCCCTTCAGCCCCGGGGAAGGTGAGCAAAGCCATCCTGCCACCCTGCTCCTCCGGGCAGCCGGCCGCGGACCCGCGCACTGTCTGCTCTCTGACCTGCCCTGTGACCGAGCCCACCACGAGGGAGGGGGCGGATGAGTAAGGAGCGAGCGTTCCCCGCGTGTCACTCACCGCCCGGCCCGGGTTCTCATAGCCGACTGTTCGTTCGTCCAGTCAGCAGTAGTTACTGAGCACCCGCCACCTGCCAGGCCCTTCTCATGCTAGGGCTCCGCAGACCGTGGCCACAGGTCAAATCCGGCCAGCTTCCTGGTTCTATAAATAAAGTTTTATTGGCACAAGGTCAGGCCCATTTGCGTATCCGTCATCTGTGGCCTTTCCCATGCCACGATGGCAGAGTTCAGTAGCGGTTTAAAAACGACGAAGGACGCTGTCCCAGGCGTAACGAGCGTGAGAAGGGAATGCAGCGAGGCGAGAGGTTGAAAGTGGGCTTGCTTTCTAGAGTGGGGGTCCGGAGGGCGTCTCTGGTCACGTGCCGTGGGGCGGACTTGGAGGGCATGGCAGAGGAGGCGGAGGCCGCCACACAGAGCGCCCAGGCCATAGGAGGGGTTGTGCAAAGGCCCCGGGGCAGGACCAGGCGTGGTGTGCTGGGGGAGCAGCGACGAGGCCCGGTGGCTGGAGCAGAGTGGGGGTGGGATGGGCGGGGCAGGTCCGGAAGGGCCTGTGGGCACAGGGAGCACTCGGCTTTTACCATTGATCTTACACCAGTTTAAAGTGATTCCTGGGGTTGCCACGTGGAGTGTAGCCCGAGCGGTGAGGGGAGGGGACAGGGACTGGAGCCGGGAAGTGCGGGATGGGATGACCCACGTGATTCGATTCTAAATGCCTTTTGACCGCCAAGCTGGCCTGGTTTGCTGGTGGAGTTTGGATTTGCGCTGAGAGAGAGAACGGCAGGAATGCATGGAATATTTTTGGAGGTCCAGTCTGAGACAGAAAGGCTCTGAGAGAGACAAGTTTAGGAGGAAAAAATCCAGAACTGGTTTTTTGACGCATTTGAGGTGAAGTGCCTAGTAGTGGGAACGCTGTGTGGGAGGTCCCGTGCCCAGAGTTCTGGGGAGCAGAATGGATTCGTGATGTGGGAGTGTGGCCCCGTACTCACACTCGGATGGCATCTCAGCCTCAGGGCAGGACGGAGCATCAAAGGGCCAACCGAGTCTGGCTGGGGGAGCGGCGTGGTCTGAGAGCCAAGCCAGGGCTCTTCAGACTTGGGGCAGGGTCCCCCCTGAACACTGCTGAAATCAGGGCCGGGTCGTTCTCTGTGAGGCCGTCGTGGGCACTGTGGGGTGATGAGCAGCATCCCTGGCTCCACCCACTCACCCGATCTCAGGAGCATCTTCACCCAGCTGTAACAATCAGAAATGCCTCCAGACATCGCTCACTGTCCCCTGGGGCAGTCACCCCAGGATCGCTGTACAGGATGGATAGAGGGAGAGCCCACAAGTGAGCCTGAGGTGGCCACCAGCACAGGGGACAGAGACCTGAGTGAGGGTGAATCCAGGGTACCGCGAGCCGAGGGGAGAGCCCAAGTGTCAGGAAGTGAAGTCACAGCAAGGTATCGAGGAGTGGCCGCTGTGTCAGGGCATTGTCACTTGGGGTTTAATGCGGCCGTCACAGGAGCGCCATCTCCAAGGACAGTTTTCTTGGCTCTTTGGTGTTTTTGCTTTTCGTTTTGTCGGTTAACTTAATCCCTGCCCCCACTTAGCTTTGGGAGATGTCATTTGGCACGTCCTTTTTTCTGCCTCTGAAAAGGACCGGCTGACAGCTCACCAGTGGTTGTTGGGTGGAGCTCGCAGCAGGTGCCTCTCAGGGGAACTCCTGCTTTTGAGGTGGGCACACCTGGTGTCCCATCTGCCCTGCGCGTGGGTCCCCAGCTGCATCCCCAGCTCACACTTCCTGTCACGTGGCTCACGCTTCCTGTCACGTGGCTCACGCCTACTTGATGGCAGTCGAACGAATAAGAAGGCACAACGTCGCTCTTTGGGTGAGAAGGAACAAGTTCCTAGAGGCAGCGTGAGGTGTGCTGGCGAAGTGGACAGGAGGTCAGGAGCCTGCAGAAGCGCTTGAGGGACAGGGACACTGATGGCACTGGCTGGGAGAGTGTGTCCTTGTGACACAAGGTGGCTTTTGCAGAGGGCGGTCCTGCCAGAGAGGCCCCCATAGATGTGGTCATCAGGACTCTGGGCTGAGAGAATCATGGGCTTGAATCCGGACGGCCGAGGACACGCGAGAGCAACAGGGCGCGCAGGGCTCAGAGAGGGCTGGAGTGCGGCGGGGGACCTGACAGCTGAGCCATCGCCCAGGCCTCGGGGGCCTCGTGGGTGGCAGGAGAACTGGGAAGGAGCCCCTGGGCTGGCCTGTGTTGCAGAGGCTGCCGACCGGCACTTGGCAAGTCGCCGGCAGCCAGCCTGGAACGTGGGGGCCTCGGAAGAAGCCCGGCTGCCGTAGGGGAGCTCGCCCCAGAGCTTCCGGTCTTCAGGCTTCCCAGGGCCCCTTCAGCCTTCCTCCTGTCTCTCTTTCCAGACGAGTTCAAATGCGCCATCAAGGAGGAGATCGCACTGACCAGCGGCGAGTGGGAGGTTTTGGCCAGGCATGGCTCCAAGGTACCAGTCCCCGTGCACGCTTGTGCACACACACGAGCACACGCGCTCCGGGCCCCCTCCAGAGCCCTCGTGCTCGTGGCTCCCTCTGTCCCCACCTGGCCACCGCTCCCTCCTGCTCTGCTCCCTGCACAGTTCAGCACGCCCAGGACCACAACCAGGGACACCCTGGTCCACGACGCAGGGGCAGTTCTGAGCACCTCTTGCTGGATCCTGGTGGGTGGGGGCCTGGCCCGTTCTGTCTACCGCTCTGTGAAACCACTTGTCCTCAGGAGAGCAGTTTGTGGGTCGCTCGGGTGCCTAAGCTATGGGATTATCCCATAGCTTCCAACCAGGCTTGTCCCCAAGCCTGCCTCCGGGAGGTGTGTGGAAGAAGGGAGGGGCTGCAGGGAGGGCGTGCCTTCCCCTCCCCCGCACGCACACACCATCATAGACAGACACGCGGGGAGACTGCCCCTGACAATGTCTTCACCGGGGTCCAGGTCCGCATAGTTCCAGGTCTGACAGAGGGCCCCTTAATCAGACTCCTGGGCTCCATCCCATAGCCACGTGTGGACTGAAGGCAGGCACCAGCAGTGTGGGCGCACGTGTGCCTCTCGGCTCGTCACAGAGTGATGGGTAGTGGTCCGTAAACACTTGAGTGAGCGAACTGGCGGCGACCTCGGCCGGTCTGGGCTCTGTAGGTGACTGTGCTGGGGCACTGAGGGAACGCCCTGTCACTGACTCGTGGAGACGTCATTACAAATTGTTGGGAAAAAAGCGAGTCGTGAAAAGCTGGAGCACAGTCCCGATTCTGTCAGGTTTCACGATCACGTCGTGAGTGAGGCGAGAGTGCCGGAAGGCTGGGCGCCCGGAGCGTAGGGCCGCCGCCTCCTCCCCGTGGCTGTGCTGTGGGTGCCCCCCGGCTCATAGCCCAGCCCTGCCCCTCGTTGGCCCGGGAACAGACTCAGTGTCCTCGTCTGCGAGATGGGGCCATCCGGTAGCTTTCATTCCTTCCTTTTGTCAGCTGGTCTCCCACGCGGCACTGCTGACGTCAGGGCCGGGCCGTTGGCAGGGGGTGCGTCCTGGGCACTGTGGGGTGTTGACCAGCATCCCTGGCCTCACCTACTCGATGCCAGAACCTCCCCCAGTTGTGATGACCACAGATGTCCCCACACATGGCCAGGTGTCCCCTGGGGACAGAATAACCCTGGGCGAGGGCAATTTAAAGGAACTTGCAGCCCTTGCACATGTAGTGATGGCACGCGCACAGGCCGCGTCACTTCCTCTCCAGTGCCGTGAGCATCTCGCCGTGGGCGTGCCTTTTTACCCGGAAGTTTAAAAACAAAAGCAGTTGCGGCAGCGTTTTAAAATTTTAAAAAGGGAAAGTAACCCCGTGAGGACCCCACCTGAGCCATGCACTCCTGGCCTGTTTCGGGGCCCCTGAAGGCCTAGCTCCGGCCAGCCCCACTGCCTGGAGAGTGTCCCCTGCTCACACTGTCCTTGTGACAGAACCGGCTCGACTCCATGCGGTTTTGGTTTTTCAGTGACGTCTATTGCTAGAAAACTTGTATTTATTGAAAAAGTACAGTAACAACGAATACATCAGTGTTTGTTGTAATAACTGAGCCGTTCTGGATGAGACTCAGGTCGGACCCCTTCGGTCCCCACCAGACCCACCCTGTAGCCTCGTCCCCATTGGAGGCAACCACAGAGGGACAGCTCTGCCCTTTGCTGTTTGCACCGTTGTTCAGGGGCTTCGTAAAGGCCTTTTAGAACAGAGTTTTCTGTGGCCACAGTGAATCGTGCAATAATTAACCAATCCCACCTTTTGAGAAAAGTTGTCATCCTTCTTTAGCTTGAAAAGCACTTTGAGCGTCTTTGTCCCTCCATTTTGAAACCCCCTCCTGGGTGAAGTCCTCAGGAGCGATTTCCAGGGCGTAACTGCCAGCTCAGAGGACACACCTTTTATCAGTGTTCTTTTCCCAGGTTGCCGGGTCAGCCCCAGAGAGGCAGTGCCTGTCCCCATCTCCAGAGCAGGGTGCTTCCTCTCCTCCCGAGGGCATTACGTCAGAACCCCATGGGGTCTGGGGGCAGGGAGCGCCACCTTTTAACCACACTCCTCTGGCTCAGGGGTGGGCTGACCCCTGGGGTTGTAGGGCCTCGGCCTGGGATGGCACTGTCCAAGGCACGGGGCCCTCAGCTCCCGTGCGCCCACGCCCACAGGAGCTGTCCAGTGTTCTGATTTCACATCACCCCAGGGCGTGTGGCTGGCCCAGCAAGATCGAGGTCTGAGCAGTGCTTCTCCCCCAGACGCTCCTCCAGCCAGCTTGGGGGAGGAGGGATCCTCTGTCCCCAGAACGCTGGGCCCTCCCTGTGTGGCAGGGGGAGGGCCGGCGGCCGTGAGAAGGCAGACACAGAGAGCCTGGGGCGGCCTCACCAGGAGCCCTGTGTCCCCGCAGATCTGGGTCAATGAGGAGACGAAGCTGGTGTACTTCCAAGGCACGAAGGACACGCCGCTGGAGCACCACCTGTACGTGGTCAGCTACGAGTCGGCCGGCGAGGTCGTGCGCCTCACCACGCCTGGCTTCTCTCATAGCTGCTCCATGAGCCAGGTGGGCACTCCCCCGGGCCCTCGTGCGCCCGACGGCACCATCCCCGCACCAGCCCTTAGCCTCGCAGAACATTCCAGTGGCAGTGGCCAACCATGGGGCCACTCCCTGTGCAGGGCAAACACTTGGTCGTAGTTCTGTGACTGTAGAACCAGCGAGATGAGCGGGCTCTGGCATCGGAAGGTTCTGGGTCTGAGCACCCGGGAACCCTGGCCAGGGGGCAGATTCCTCTTGGCCACAGTTTGCTTATCTGCAAAATGGGGGTGAATGGTAATGACACCCACCTGACGTGGGTGGAGTTTGAGGTTTAAATGAGTGAGCACCAGGGTAAGACAGTAACTATTCAGAGAAGGTTGGCAGGTGATGGGGCAAAGGACACAGGGGCGGAGGGGCTGAGAGGGGAGAGGTGCTCAGTGCCCCCGTCCCGTCTACAGAATTTCGACATGTTCATCAGCCACTACAGCAGCGTGGGCACGCCGCCCTGCGTGCACGTCTACAAGCTGAGCGGCCCCGACGACGACCCTCTGCACAAGCAGCCCCGCTTCTGGGCCAGCATGATGGAGGCGGCCAGTGAGTAGCCACAGACCCCTCGGGCACCTTGACCGGGTCCCTCTCCTTGGGAGTCTCAGCTTGCCCATCTGCAAAATGGGATGCGGACCCATTAAATAACACTGGTGAGAGAAGGTTGATCTGGTGGGCGTGGCCCAGAGCCCTGCCCACTCGGCCTCCCCAGCATCCGGGCCCTCCTGGAAGCCCCAAGAGCTTGTCATCGAACGTGACCACTGGCCCTGACTGTCCTGGGGGGCTTTGCCACCTAAGACGATCTCTCATTTCTCTGCTGCAATTAAGGACTGCAGTGCACAGAGCAGACTTGGCTCAGGAGCTGACTGCAGACAGAGGGTCCCTGTTGGGGGCATCCCTGTCCTTGGGGGCAGCCATCTCTTGGGGTGCAGAGCAGATGCTCTGGAGACTTGGGGGAAGGAGCCTTAGTGGGCCTTGTGGGCCAGGAGGCAGCTTGTCAGTTTGCCCAGGAGCCTGCAGGATGGTCAGGACTCTGCTGGGGTGACCCTGGGTTCCAGTTTTGGCTTCAGAACCATAGACAAGTCAGCCGTCTCTCTAAAATGTTCCTTTATCTACAAAATAGTACAAAGACCGTTCATGAGATGAACGATTAATCAAACCTCAGTAGAGCGCCTTGCACACAGGAATCTCTCCCTAAAAGGGAAGCCCCCCGCTGACCCCAGCTCTGCCACTTGCTAGATTTCCGGATATTCTAGGAAACAAGCCCTGGCATTGCAGTGTTTCATGGGCTAGAAAGCTTCTTGTTACATCATCACTTCCTGGAACCTAAACAGATTAAAGGCCTCTCCACCCAGTAGCTCAGTCCCTGACCATCCCCATGTCACCATGGGGCTCGTCGGAGCAGGACCGTGGGCCCTGGTGGTACAAATGAGGGGGAGGCAGGGACGGGAACCCGGGTGTCCGGATACCCAGCCCCGGGTTTGCGGGCAGGTGGACTAGAGGCTGCCGCAGACCACCTCTATGAGCACGTAGCGAACTGGCTCTTGGGCCGCGGCCCTGCTGGTGCTCTTCCCGGTGCCTGCACGCCAGCAGCAAAGCCGAGTCGCTACTAGACACACGATGCCTCCTCGGCACTTAAAGCCCGAGACACGCCCAGCCCTTTCAGGAAGCATTTGACAGCCCCTGACCCGGCGTTACACTTTCTCGTTCAATCTCTGTACCCGGCTTACCCGGATAAACTTGCCTTAAAGACTTCTCACCGTCACGGTCAGAACACCAGTGTGGCTCTGCAAGTATGAGGTAACCATCAAAGTCAGAGAGAAGCAGACCGTGAAATTGGCTGTCAGTCAAGTTCCAGGACTGTTGTCACCTCCATGGAGGATCAGCCAACATCAGGGGCTGCTGGAGCTGGCTCTGCACCCACAGAGGGGAGAGTCACTTCCGGCCCTCAGATTCTCATGTAAAGCACAGGGTGGGGTGGGTGCCTCTGTGGCTGAGGGCCGCACAGTGGCGTGCGGGTGTCAGCGGCCGTGGGCTCCCGCCTGAGTAGCCACGGCCACTCTGTCTCCGCAGGCTGCCCCCCGGATTATGTGCCCCCGGAAATTTTCCACTTCCACACGCGATCGGATGTGCGCCTATACGGCATGATCTACAAGCCGCATGCCGTGCAGCCGGGGAAGAAGCACCCCACCGTCCTCTTTGTGTACGGGGGCCCCCAGGTGGGTGCCGGCCCTGCTCCCCACGCCCCCTCCCTCCATGCCAGGACTGGGCTCCAGGGTCTTTTGCCCTTCTGCCTCTGGGTCTCTGCACACCTGATCCCCCTGGACAGCCACCCCTCCTTCACCTGCTGATGCCACCTTGTCCCTTTGGGGACCCCCCCCCGATCCCCATATGTTCATCTGGACCACCTGCCCAGCAGTAACCGACTCCACTCCTGGTCACCAGTGCAGGGACAAAGCTGGCTGTGGGCCCTGGGCACAGCTCACTGAGAAGGAGACAGGCCAGCAGGCTTGGCCGGCAGCTTGGCAGGCGGGTCCATCTAAGACAGCGGTTCTCACTTGGGGGTGTTCTGTCCCCCAGAGGACAGTGGGCGACGTCTGGTCACAGCTGGGGTGGGCAGTGCTCCTGGCATCGAGTAGGTGGAGGCCGGGGATGCTGTCGGCACCCCCTGTGCCCATGACGCGCCCCCACACGCACTCACAGAGGGTGACAGGCTATGGGTACTGACGGTGTCAAAGCGGGGTCTGCGTGAGGTTGAGTGACTCAGGGCGCCCGCCCGCCTCCGACCCCACTGTTTCTTGGGTCTGTGTTTTAGCTGTAACCAAAACAGTAGCAAAGTCGCGGAACGAGACTGAAGAAGTGAGGGAGGGTGCCGGGGAGAGGGCCCAGCCGAGAGGGAGTGCGACCGGGGCCTTCCTTTCTGGAGCGCGTTCTGGGCGCAAGGCCTGGTTTGGCGTGGGCCCTGCACCCAGGACGCCTCCAGGCGTCCACAGCCTTCATGACGAAGGCCAGGAGCTCTGATTGGGCTGAGACCCCGCCCGTCCCCCTGCTGTCTGGCCCACCCGTTTCATCCGGAGCCACATGGGATTTCTCGCCGCTCACCCGGAGCCTGACGCCCTCGCTTCATCCTCCTCTACAGGTGCAGCTGGTGAATAATTCCTTCAAAGGAATCAAGTATTTGCGGCTCAACACGCTGGCGTCCCTGGGTTACGCGGTGGTCGTGATCGATGGCAGGGGCTCGTGTCAGCGAGGGCTTCGGTTCGAAGGGGCCCTGAAGAACCAAATGGTAACTAGTCTCCCAGTCTCTCCGGGCCCTTCCTGCGTGGTGAAGGGGGACCTGCGGTGTGTGGGCTCAGGGTTCGTCATTAGCTCTGGGGCACCTCCCACAAGGACCGTCCTGGCCAGGGTGCTAGGCCTACGTGGGGCAGCCCTTTGGAACCAAGGGGAATGTCTGTTTTGCTGCTCAGCCTGAGCTTTGCCCTTTGGAGAGACGGGTATACATCCATCCCACCTGGTGCCTGAGCCCAGCCGCAGCCAGACATGTCACTACAGGCCCAGTCGGCAGGAAGTGCCGAGGGCTGGGCCAGACAGGGACTGGTGACTGTAGAGGTGCTGCTGATGGTGATGGTGGTGGTGGCGATGATGGTGATGGTGACACCAGCTGTTCGCTGAGCCTGAGTATGTGCCAGGCCTCTGAGTTTGAGACGCTTATCATCTCGCGTCATCCTCACGCCATCCCAGTCAGGTTGACATCCCCATTTTCGGGATGTGAAAACAGGCCCAGAGAGGGGATGTGACTTTCTCAGAGTCGCTCAGCCAGGAGGTAGCAGAGCGGGGTTGGTGCCGGGCCTGACCACCACCCTAGAGAGCAGGCGGGGTGTGAACGGGGCAGAGAGAGGGAAGGCTAACAGGAAACTGCCTTGATCCCGGAGAGAGCGGGCTCTCCCAGAGGGACTCAGGTGGGACAGCAGGGCGTCCCCGGGGGAGGAGGCCACTGAGAGGTGCCCGGCCTCACCCCCCAGGGCCAAGTAGAGATCGAGGACCAGGTGGAGGGCTTGCAGTTTGTGGCTGAGAAGTATGGCTTCATCGACCTGAGCCGGGTGGCCATCCACGGCTGGTCCTATGGCGGCTTCCTCTCGCTCATGGGGCTGATCCACAAGCCCCAGGTGTTTAAGGTAGGTCCCGCCCCGTCCCCTCGCTCCTGTCTGCCGGCGCCTGCCCGTGCCCCTCGGAGCCCGCCCCCCTAGGGGAGGCATCTTGGCAGGGGCCTTGCCACGTGGCTGTTTCTCCCCGCAGCAGCCCCACGGGGCCGAGCCCCCCTCCTCATTGCCCGCCACTGCTGACCCCAGGATGGCGTCCGGCTGCACAAAACCCCGCCAGCAGCTCTCTGTGGGAGGCTGAGCCCGGGACCCCGGCCTCGGATGGGCAGAGGTGGGGCATGGTGTGAAGAGCGTCGGGGGAGGGGCCCCCCAGGCCGGCGGCACTGTCCGGGCACCGCGGGGCGGCGATGAGGAGGAGGAGGCAGGAAGGCAGTGGGCCCAGGGAGGTGCCGATCCGGCCTGAACGCACCCGTTCAGCTCACCCGCCCGCCCTCGACAGCGCACGGTCCACGGGGCACACACGGTCCGAGGGCCCCTCCCCGCCGGTCCCCGTGCGCATGCCCGCTCCTGATACCCTCCGGGGGAGGTCCCGGACAGCCGGCCGAGTACGGGCTCCTGGGAACTGACCCGTGTGTGTGTTTCTTCTCTCTCTCTCTGCTCCACCCATGCGCTGTGGTCTGCAGGTGGCCATTGCAGGTGCCCCAGTCACGGTCTGGATGGCCTACGACACAGGGTACACGGAACGCTACATGGATGTCCCGGAGAACAACCAGCTTGGCTACGAGGCTGGTTCCGTGGCCCTGCATGTGGAGAAGCTCCCCAACGAGTAAGGCCCGCCCCGCCCCGGAAGTGCGGCCTCGCCAAGGCCCCCACCTCTGCACCCCGCTCCTGCCGCTTCCTCCTCCTCTCTGCTCGAGCCTCGAATCCGCTCTCGCAGCCCTGTTTCCTCTCTGCTCCTCGTAGGAAGTGGGCACCTGGGTGCCCTGGGGGGGATGCCCTGGCCCTGCCCTCGGAAAGATGGAAGGAAGGTTCTAGATTTGCACCATTGCCCACGAAGCCACCATTACCCCCGCCAGCATGTGGCCGGCTGTGGGTCCATGAGTTGGTCTTGAACATAAACAGTCTCTGTCTTGTGGGTTTTGACACTGCGGTTCAGGACCTAGGTCCACATGGTTGTGATACCTGCGTCCATCGGAGCAGCCCAAGTGTCCCGTGTCACACCATCAGCATTGGCAGCTGATTTCCTGAAAGCTGTTGCCATTTTGTGCTGCGGCTCTGTCCGAATGTGTGCCCGGGTCCCATGCCTTCATGCTGGGGTTCCCATCACAGTCTGGGCCCCTCTTCCAGCGAGGCTGCTCTCTTTGGTCTGGAGTGTGGTCCTGGGAACACCAGCGTGCAGGCAAGCTTGGAACCTGTCCATCCAGTTCAGGAGCCACCGGCCATAAGCAGCCACTTACATTTAAGTTCACATTCACTCACATTCACTTACGTAACAAACCCATCGAGGCACGCAGAGTGGTGGCTGTCGGGATAGGCGTGACTGCTGATGGGCATGGAGTTTTGCTTTGGGTGATGGAATGTTCTAGAACTAGACAAAGGTGATGTTTGCACGGCCTTGTGAATGCACCAAATGCCCTTGAACCATTCACTTTAAAATGAGAGAGTTTTAGGCTATGTAAATTTTACCTCAATAAGTTATTTTTAAAATCAAAATTTTAAAGACAGTTTCTTGGCCACCACCATCTGTTGGCTGCCATCCTCGCTGCCCTGGGGCTAGGGACTCGGAGACTAACTGCCTCGGGGCGGGAGAAGAGGGACCCCCTCAGACCCTCGCCCACCTTGTCTTCCAGGCCCAACCGCCTGCTCATCCTGCACGGCTTCCTGGATGAGAACGTGCACTTTTTCCACACAAACTTCCTCGTCTCCCAGCTCATCCGAGCAGGAAAACCTTACCAGCTCCAGGTGGGTGGCTCCCAGACGCTTCCGGACCCCTCCCAGGACTGGCAGGGCGGGCAGTGGCAGTCAGGGCGGCATTACTTCCACTGTGCTTGCCACCTCTCCTGGGGCATCTGTGGTCACCTTGCGCTGCCCGCCTCCACCCCTGCTCTGGACTCCCCGAGTCCTGATGTTTATTCGTCCTTTATTCAGCAATCACACGTTGGTCGCTCCCAGTTCCTGCTGCTGGGAGCACCGGGGGATGCGGGGGCGACGCAGCCAGACCCACCGCAGCTCGGGGCCTGGTAGAGAGAGGCCAGCAGCGCTGAAATTATCGGACAGGTTTTATTTTAAACCAGGAAGCTTGTTTGGAGGAACCGTCCAGGGTGCTGAAAGAATCTAGGTGTGATGTTACCTTGACTGGGGTAGCAGAGATGAATTTACTGAGAAGGTGATGTTTAAGGATGCCAAAGAGTGAGCAGGGGTCAGCCAGGCCAGGAGGGGGCGTGTGTGTGTGTGTGTGTGTGTACAGCAGATACAAGAAACTAGTTGGAGGGAACAGCTCTGGGACAGGAGGCCAGGGTGGTTGGTGAGTTAAGCTAAAGAGGAGTTGGGACCAGGGCAGGGCCGGCTGGCTGGGGCCTCAGGAGAGGGGTGGGGCTGGGGCAGGGCTTCAGCAGTAAGGGGCGGGGCCTTAGTGAGGGCTTCGCTTTTGCGTTCAGGGGTTAGGTCTTGGGTGAGACCCAGAGCCTTGACTGGATTTCATTCTAAGGATGAGACGTGTCCAGGCCTGGGAGCAGGACTGACTGCTCTGCTTGCCATGTGACCAGCATCCCACTGGCCGCTCTAAAGACAAGGGCCCATGGGACATGAGCTATAGTCAGTTACACTGGCAAGAAAGGAGTTGACAGTGGGGAGCGAGAGACCTAGTGGGTTCTGGAGTTATTCTGGAGGCGAGAGGGAGAGTTTATCATATGCTCCCACCATGACGTCCCTCTGCTTCCCAGATGCTTCCATGTGACCAGCATCCCACTGCCCCCACCCTTTCACGCCACCTCTCGAGGCCGTCGTAACTGAGGGTCACAGGGCAGGAGGCACAGGCTTCAGGCACCTGTGGCTGGGCACTCACTTGTCAGACGTGGCAGGAGGGAGGCAGCGCTCCCGTGGGGGTGAAGAGCTGTCGGAGCACCCCTTGGCAGCCCGCCCAACCGCACACGCAAACAGGCTGGAGGCAGCCGCAGATCAGGGCAGAAGCCAGGTGGGACCAGGATGGACCCTCGAGTATCCCTCTGGGCCTGAAATCCTGAGCTGGGTAGCTGGGAACGGCACATCCTCCTACGTGGCCATAGGTGGCAGGTCTGTTAACCTTGGGCCTTGTTCCCTCATCTGTGAAAGGGGCATGGTGACCACTGCCTCCCAGTGGGGCCGAGTGGGGCCGTGAGAGCCAAACGAGTTTTTTCAGGAAAGACATTTAGCATGTGGGGCGGGCCCAGCGTCCTGGAAGCTGACAGGTCGGGAACCTCTGTTGGGGATGGGAGCAGGGCTCTGTTTGAAGGAAGTGGATGATGCCCGCCTTGTGGCTCAGACACCCTGAAATAGTTGGACTGGGAGGCTGGTGGCCCCAGTTTGTTCATGTATATAACATGCCAGGCACTGGGCTGAGGGCTCGGAGCACAGACCCTCTCTCTGCTCTCACAGCCCAGGAGGAGGAAGAAGTAGCCAGATGGTCAGCAGCCAAGGTGGCGTGAAAGGGTGGGGGCAGTGGGGTCTGTCCCGGGCAGTGCCGGTGCCCCAGGTGGGGAGAGAACGCAGGAGCAGCAGGGCCCAGGAGGCCAGGTCCCGATGTCCGGGGGCTGGGGCGGCACAGGCCCCAGGGGAGCCTCCCTGGGCAGGAAAGGGGAGGCAAGTGACTCGGGCAGGGTCCCTTGGTGCCACCAGCCCTGCCTTCTCTGTCCACCCAGATCTACCCCAACGAGAGACACAGCATCCGCTGCCCCGAGTCCGGTGAGCACTATGAAGTCACGCTGCTGCACTTTCTACAGGAGCACCTCTGAGGGCCCGCGCTGCTGCGGCCGCAAGTTTAGAGCACAAGTGGCTTTCCTGCCGCCGCCGCCGCCAGGGGGACCAGGTGGGAAGGACCGAGTGGCCCCGCAGGGCCCCCTCGAGGTGCCGTCTCCGCTGCCCCCACTGGACGGCCCCACCCCAGGCCTGAGAGCCGCTGCCTTCGGCCCCGACGCCTTTTATCATTTTTTGAAATGCTCCTGGCTCTCCGCCTGCTGCTTCTCGGTTGCCAGGACAGGGCGACGAGGCTGACACCCACGAGGCACTTCCCAAAGCCATCCCCTCCTTGCCATTGTCAGGAGCCGAGGGCCCAAGCTCTGCTGGGCCCTGGAGAGGTGGGGTCCGCCTCCGCCCGGACGGCTGCCGCGCCCAGCACAGAAGCATGCCATCCTCCTCACCTGCCCACCTCCTGTTTGTGTTTTGTTTTGGGGACGTTTTTCCTAACTTAAAAGACAAAGCAACGGGTGCCTAAATCTAGAGTTGGAGTGTACCACTGGGCAGTGGGGTTCGGCCCAGCCAGCACCCGGTGAGCCCCACCTCCTCGGCAGCCGGGGCGGGAAGTCGTGGCCGGTGTACGAGGGCGATGCGCGTGCTGCGCCTGCCTCTGCCCGGCTCTGGGGCTCTGAACGCGTCCCGCTCCGGTCCCCACTGGCCAGCGGCTGCCGCCCACTCCCCGGCCCTCCAGCCACCTGCCTCTGCCTGGCCCGCAATGGCCGGTTCCGGGGCTGGGAGGGGAGCCGTCCCCACCTCAGGATTATCCTCCCCCTTCCTTTCCTTCCCCGCCGACTTCTGCCAGGGGCACAGAGAGAAAAAAAAAAAAAAGAAAAAACCCCACCAGAAACAAACACCTCTACGTATTATGGAAAGAAAATATTTTTGTCAATTCTTATTCTTTTATAATTACGCGTGTGAGAAGTAGGCTCATTAAAAGATTCCAGATGGACGCTCGCCACCCTCCCGAGGCTCCTTCTAGGCCCCAGGCCGGGGCTGGGCCTTTCTGAGGGGCGGGGGCCGGGTGGTGACTGGGCCAGAGGCCGGGTGGTCTTGGCAGTCAGCCCAGGACGCCCTGGCTCAAAAGGGGGGCGCCGTGCCCTGGCCGGAAGGTGGCCCACCCCTCCTCAGAGTAGTCCAGCGAGGACGGTCCCAGCGGTCCTGATGCATCACGTCGGGACCCAGCATAGCACGTGGCGGGTGGCCTGGCAGGCCCCCCAGGCTTTCCCAGAGCGGCAGCCCAACCTGAGGAGCAGCACCCTGATTGACATGCTCGTCCAGTGGCTTGGTTCTGGTTTGGGGGTCAGGAAATGCCCTCTATGTTTGTCCCGATAGCCGAGAGACCTAGGGGATAGCGTAGATGGCATTCATGGTACTGGAGTTTCTAACAGCAGGATGGCCTCGCTGAGCACGATCACCCTCTCCCTCCTTTGGAAGCCCCAGTTTTATTTGTAATGGCTTAAAAAAGTAAACTTCAGAACAGAGGGTAAAGAAGACAGAGGCCTTCTCTCCTGAGAGGCAGCCCCTCCTCAGTCTCTGTTTAAAACCTGCATTCTGTTCGGCATGGCGAAGGTGCCATAATTGATTTCACTAGGCACCTTTCAAGGGACAACACAGGTTATTCTGGCTTTTTGTATAAATCGGGTCAGCAGGCTTTTTCTGTAAAGGGCCAGATAGTCTGTTGGAGCTACTCGACTCTGACCTCGTAGATCAAAAACAGCCACCAAGAATGATATGTAAATAAGTGGGCATGGCTTATAAAACTGTGCCAATAAAACTTTATTTACAAAACCAGGCAGCTGGCCGGATTTGACCCACAAGCTATATATATAATTGGACAACCCCTGGTATAAATGATACTGAAACCAATGCCTTGTACAAACTCTTTTGGGTATATGTTTGAGGTTTTGGGGTAAATTTCTAGAATTATCAAAAAAGCATATTTAGTTTTAATTTTGAAGAATATTGCCAAACTGCCTTCCAAAAAGAAGGCCTTGATGTCCACTTTGCCAAGAGAGGGCAAGTGTGCCCTTCACTCCTTCCCCAGTACTGTGTGATTTTTCTCTTCGCCAGCCTTAGAGGTGAAACGTGGCTTCTCACTGTTACTTGAACTTAACATTTCTTTTATATGTGGGAATATTTTTACGTTTAGTGACACTTGTTTACTACCTGTCATTTGCCCACCTTTCTTTTGATCTGTTGGCCTCACTGATTTGTAGGCACTTTTTGTACATGAACGAAATCAGTCCATTGTCATACATGTTGCAAATCGAACCATGTCGCTCGTTTCAAAATGTTTGAGTAAGAAGCTCAGCCACTGAACGTTTAAAATCATCTCGGGAACAAGACGTCTTTCACTTAATCCACTGTGAAGTGAAGTAGACAAGGAACTAGTCATAAATCACAGAATGATAGAAACGGGTTAGAAAGGGGGTGCTAGGGTCACCCCAGGAGACTTGGCAACTGGCAGCCCTCAATCGCCTCAAAGCAGGGGCTGTATCGGGACGCTCCGCTGCCTCACTCAGGGAGCGCCGGAGGGCCACGAGACAGCTTCCATTAGCAAACTTCAGAGAGTCGCATTTCCGCCCTGAAGGTGAGGTCTGGGAAGGGAAATGGGAAACCCACAGGAAGCAGGGATCAATCGTGAGCAGCTACAAAAGGACAGGTGTCTGCTGACAGAAGGTCTTAGTCTCCCGGAGGTGGCTGGTTAGAGATCTCTTTACCAGGTTGATACATGGCCACGTGTTTTCTCCACCACTGGTGAGGGTGGGGGCAGGGTCCATCAACAGAAGGGTCCCCAGTGCTGTGTCAGGTGTCCTGTGCACGTGCTTGATTCTTTTCCTGGTGGAGGTGCTCATCTCTTCCCTAACTGGCAAGAATCCATGCGGGATTGACATAAAACCCTGTGTCATATCTGTTGCAGATATTTTCCTGGTTTGTCATTGGCCTTTCAAACATGGTTATGGTATTTTTTTAAAAAATAGACACATAGGAAGTTACAAAAATTGTACAGTCCCATGTACCCTTCACCTGGCTTACATCTTACATTGTACAGTACATTGTCAGCCAGGAAACTGACAGTACAATCCAAATAACTACACTCCAAATCTTATTCACATTTTATCAGCTTTCACCTGCACTCATTTCTCTGTGTGTGTGTGTGTGTGTGTGGTTCTGTACTGCTTTGTCACCTGTACAGATTCCTGTAACCACTACCGCAATCAAAATGTGAACTGTTTGCTCACTGCCACAGAGCTCCCTCCTGAGGTCCCTTTACACCCACACCCCCCGCATCTATGGTGTCCTGACCGTAGAAGTCTGATGTTCGTGTCATCGGTCGTTTCCATTAGGACACTAGATATCATGTGATGATTAGAAAGCAGGATCTTTGGAATGATGTTTTTTCTTTGTCCCTTCAGTGTGAGAGTGTGTGTTTTTGGGGCGGGGCAAAAAAGGAAAAAAGCTTGGGGAGTCTTTCTGAAAAGAAAACACACACACACACACACACACCTCTTCAGAAGAAGACTCAAACAGCTCACAAGTGAAATTTAGTATCTTGTTAGTGACAGCTCTTGGCCGGATTTGAATCCTTCATAGTGACCGGCTGAAGGTCAGATACAGCGGTGAGAATAGGAAAGACGTGGGTGGAACCATGCTGTGTAAAACACCAAAGTAGGACAGTGGTCATCCAATTTATGGAACCGATTTCTAATGGATCCAGAGCAGCCAGTCGCAATGAGGAAAATTTTTAACACAAGCAGGTATCCTAATTCAGGACAGGCTGCCGCCGCTGAAAATCATGAATTCTGGAGTTAGGGTTTTCTGTAGAACAGACAGCTGTGCAGGCGCTCCTGGCTTCCCGGAAACCTTTATCCTCTGTGTCAGGGGTCGAGAGATTTGAATTCCTCAAAAAGTGGGATACAGCCCAGCTTAGGGGTTCCCTGTGACATTGTCTCTGTTCTTTCAAGTCAGGAAGGATTGAGAAAAGCAGCTTAATTCTGTACACTCCGGACCTGGCCATTGGTGTTTTCTTGAAATTCTAAGCAATTTGTGATCCCCCCAAACCTGGGATTTCTTCATTGGCATCCCATGCAGGTAACAACTAGGATTTAGGATTCTTCCATGCACCCCCTCAGTTAACCTCCTGATAAGCCCTTGAGGTAAGAATTATTTTTTGGTTTCGTACTGTGAAATAACTTTAGGCTCACGGAAAAGCTACAGATGTAGAATTCCCTAATGTCCCTTGTCCAGATTCTCTTAATGTTAACGTCTTGTGCAACCCTGGTAAAAGCCTGGTTATTGAAGCCGGAGAGTTCATGTCAACACGATCCTAGTTTCTGCATACACAGGCCTTATTTCCATCTCAGCTTCTCCCTGTAATGTCATTTTTCTGGTCCAGGGCTGTTATAAACTGAATATTTGTGTCCCCTCAAATTCATGTTGAAACCTAATCCCAAATGTGACGGTCTTGTGGGAGTAGGGGTTAGGGGGGTGAGTAGGTCATAAGGGTGGAACCTCCATGAACAGGATCTGTTCCTCACAAAAGACCCTAGGGAGCTCCTTCCCCCTTCCACCATGTGAGGACACAGGTAGAAAAGAGCGGTCTATGAACCAGGAAGGCGGCTCTCAACAGACAGGGAATCCGCTACAGATGTAGAATTCCCTAATGTCCTTGTCCAGATTCTCCTAATGTTAATGTCATGGGTCACTTTAGCCCCCAGTCTATGGTACGGTTGTTAGAACGTTTGGAAGTAAGACGAGGATCTGATCCAGGACTCGATGTTTGTTTAGTTGTCTTGGTCTCATTCTGTGATGGCTCCTCGGCCTTGGTCTTTCATGACATTTTGAAGAGTACTGCCAGCTATCTTGTGAAACGTCCCTCAACTTGTGTTTGTCTGCCGTTTGCTTACAGTTGGATTGAGGTTGAGCTTTTTTGGGCAGGAATTCCAGCGGTGCCACGGACAAGGGACCCTCAGTGCCTGCGGTGGGCGGCTTGGCGGCTTCACGCTGACGCGGTCTCATTTTTGGTGATGTTAACTTTGATCATTGGGCGAGGCTGGTGTCTCCATTGTAAAATTACTCTTTTTTTTCTCTGGGTCTGAGACTACGCAAATATCCTGTTTCTCGCCATACTTTTTCGACCACCAATTTTTAGCATCCAGCCACGGATCTTGGCTGCAACGATTGAAGTATTCGTCAAAAGTCATCTCCCATTTTGCTCCTACCGTCCTCGCACGTTCACTAATCGGAAGAGCCGAAGGGTCAGGCACGTGGCTAGTGAGGGGCGACGGAAACGAGATCACGCGCCCCTGGGATGCTCCGGGACTCCCAAGCTCCGCCCCCAAGGCGGCAGCCGGGGCGGGGCGCGTGGGTCACGTGGCCGCGCTGACGCCGACGTGGCCTCCGGCGGCTGCCTGACGTATCCTTCGCTGCGCCCCGTCCACCCGTCGGCCCCGCGGACCGGTCCCAAGATGGCGGCGCCCAGCGGAAGGAGGAACGGCGGCGGCGGCGGCGCGAGCCTGTGGGCTGCGCTGCTCCTGGCGGCCTGGGCGCTGAGGCCCGCGGAGGCGGTGTCTGAGCCCACGACGGTGGCGTTTGACGTGCAGCCCGGCGGCGCCGTGCACTCCTTTTCCCAGAACGTGGGCCCGGGGGTGAGTGCCGTTGTCGAGCGAGGGGCCCAGGCGCCCGGAGAGGGGGTGCGGCCCGAGGCGGGGGCTCGCACTTCGGGGACTGGGCCTGAGGAGGGGTGCACTTCCGGCCTGGCGACTTTGAGGGGTCCGGGCCACTAGCCTCAGTCCTTGTCACCTGTCACATGCCCAGCGTGCCCAGGCAGCCCTGTCCCCCACAGCCAGGCGACTACACGGCCATTGGAGGGCACAGGTGGGGGCGTGGAGGGGCGGTGCACAGAGGTCAGGAAAGAGGAGTCGATCCTGAGGGGTGCACGCCTCCCGGCCCCGCAGAAAGTCGGTCCCGCTGCTGCTCCGACTAGGGAGGAAGTGGACAAACGTTGCTCTTTCATTCCATGGTGTGAGGCCAGACCCCCTTGCTCGAGGCAGCAGGCCTGGGTCCAGTCTAGCCTTGTCCCCGGCTTATTGGAAAAGTCGCTGCCTCTCTCGTCCCTGTAACAACCATATCGACAGTCACTATTTGTTGATACTCTCTTACTGCTGGGTATTGTGCCGAATGCTTTCTACGTTAGGCCCATTTTGCAGATGAGGAAACAGGCTCAGAAAGGTTTGCACCTGTCAAGATCCACAACAGCACAGAGATGGGCCCCCAGGGGTCCCAAAGCCCAAGTTCCTAGAAGGGTGGGTGTGCCCCCCCTTTCTGCTTTTCATCCCCCAGAAGCCACACGGATTGTTTTTCCTGCCCCAGGAGCTCACTAGTAGGGAGGCAGGGGAATTCCAGGTCTGCAGACCCTGGGAGGCCCTGCGGGTCAGGCTCAGCCTCCTTCCCCTGAGCACAGATGCTCAGACTCAGGATCTTCTTGATTCTGGATGGCAGAAGGGTGGCCTGAGACCCTGCACCTTAGCACTAAGGTTACCCGCCACCAAGCCTTTTCTTCCTCTTCCATTTTCTAGGACAAATATACTTGTGTGTTCACCTATGCTTCTCAAGGAGGGACCAATGAGGTGAGTTCTACAAAATTCCATGTAAATTAGTATCACAATATCTGTCGTCACACAGAGATTCTTTCCAGGATGTGTGTTGTTAACTTACACTTGTTGAACTATTCTTGCGTAACCAATGAAAATGAAAGGGCTCAAGTTAAATAGTGACGGTAGCTTCCACTCGTAATTCCACGGGGCAAACAAGTGTCTGGACGAAAGACGAGGCCTGAGAGGCCACTTCCACGAGCCTCTGTTAGGAGTTGCATATTTGTTTTCTGTGCTGCCTGACAAATCAGCACAAACTCAGCAGCTTAAAACAACACCCACTTACTATCTTTCTATTTATGGAGGCCCAGGCGGGTGCTTCATAAGCCAAAACCAAGATATCGTCTTCCAGGCTCAGTTTGTTGGCAGAATTCAGTTCCTTGTGGTCTGGAACCGAGGTCCCCATTTCCTTGATGGCCGTTTTCTCCAGCTGGTGGCAGAAGAGGAAGTAAGGGAGATTTGAAGCAGAGAAGGGTGCAGTGCACCTCTCGCCTGCCTTGAGGGGACCATGTGGCCAGGAGTGTAGGTCGCCTTTAGAACAGGGGTCCCGAACCCCTGGGCCACAGACAGCGGTCCTGTCTGCTGAGCTGCACAGCAGGAGGTGAGCAGCGGGCGAACAAAGCTTCATCTGCATCTGCAGCCGCTGGCACTGCTGCGGCTCCGCCTCAGATCATCAGGCATTAGATTCTCATAGGAGCACTGGTCCCTGGTGCCCAAAAGGTTGGGGACCGCTGCTTTAGAAGGTGAGAACAGCCCCTTCTAGCAGCAAGGGAATAAGGGCTTCAGTATTACGACCGCAAAGAACTGATTCTGCCGTCACCGCTTGCGTTGGAAGAAGACCCCAAGCTCCAGTGGGAACGCGGTCTGGCCTGCACCTTGATCTTGCTTGTGAGACAGCAAAGGACCCAGCCCCACCATGCCCAGCTCCCCCCCGCCCCGCCCAACCCTTTGTAGCTAATCAGCTTGTTCAACACATCTACAAGCGTGCTTCTGTTCTGTTTATATTCGGGGTTTTTTTGTGGTTTTTTTTTTAGATTCCACATATAAGTGAAACCATATGGTATTCGTCTTTTTATTTCTGACTTATTTCACTTAGCATAACGCATTCTTGGTCCATCCATGTTGTCCCAAATGGCAAGATCTCATTCTTTTTTAGGGCTGAATATATGTACCACTTCTCGTTAATCCAGTCATCTGTGGGTGGATGCCTAGGTTGCTTCCGTTTTGTGGCTATTATAAATGATACTTCAGTGAACATAGGGGCACGTGTTCCTTTTTGAATTAATGTTTTTGTTTACTTTGGATACATACCTATAAATCGGATTGCTGGATCGTAAAGCAGCTCTATTTTTAATTTTTGAGGAACCTCCAGACTGTTTCCGGAGCGGCTGCGGCCATTTGCAGTCCCACCACCAGCACACGAGGGCTTCCTTTCCTCCACATCCTCGCCAACACGTAGTGTTTTGTCAGTTTATTGACGGGTGCGTCTTACTGAGATAAGTTCCTTCTGTTCCCACTTTGTTGAGAGTTTTTATCATAAATGGATGTTGAATTTCGTCAAATGCTTTTTCTGCATCTCCTGAAACGATCGTGTGATTTTTATCCTTGGTTTTGTCGATGTGATGAATCCATTAATTGTTTTGCGGATGTTGAACCCCACAGCCTTGCATCCCTGGTATAAATCTCACGTGATCATGGTGCATGATCCTTCTAATGTACTGTTGAATTTGGTTGAGAATTTGGTTGAGAATTTTGGCATCTGGGTTCATCAGGGATATTGGTCAGTACTTCTCTTTTTATGTAGTGTCCTTGTCTGGTTTTGATGTCAGGATAATGCTGACCTTGTAGAGTGAGTTTGGAAGCGTTCCTTCCTCTTCAGTTTTTGGAATAGTTTTGGAAACACAGGCACTAATTCTTTGACTGTGTGGTAGAATTCACCTGTGAGACTGCCTGGTCTTGAGCTTTTGTGGGTTGGGAGTTTTTCGGTCAGTGATTCAATTTTATTGCTAGTAATCGGTCTGTTCAGATTCTCTGTTACTTCCTGGTTTAGTCTTGGAAGGTTGTATATGTCTGAAAATTCGTCCGTCTCTTCTAGATTGTCCAATTTGTTGGCACGTAATCGTTCATTGTATCCTTTAATAATTCTTTGTGTTTCTGTGGTGTCGGCTGTAATCTTTCATTTCTGATTTTACTTGTGTTCTCTCTTGTTTGCTTGATGAGTCTTGTCTGGAGGCTTGTCAGTTTCATTCATTCTTTCAAAGAACCAGCTCTTAGTTTCATTGGTCTTGTGGTTTTCTGTTTTCTATTTATTTTATTTCTGCCCTGATCGTTATTATTTCCTTCCTTCTACTTTGAACTTTGTTCTTTTCAAGTGCTTTTGCTGCGACCCAAAATTTTGTAAACTTGTGTTTTTATTTTCATATGTCTCAAGGTAGTAGTTGATTTTCTCTTTGCTCCATTGGCTGTTTAGAAGCATACTGTTTAATCTCCACATATTTGTGTTTTTTCCTAGCTCTCTCGATTCTAGTTTCTCGTCATTGTGGTCAGAAAATATGCTTGATACAATTTCAGTCTTCTTGAATTTATTGAGGCTCGTTTTGTGGCCTAGTATATGATTTCTCCTGGAAAATGTTCCCTGTGCACTTGAGGAAAAAGTGTAACCTGCAGTTTTTGGATGAAATGCTCTTTAAATATCTTAAATCAGACTGGTCTAATGCGGCATTTAAGGCCATTATTTCCCTATTAACTTTCTGCCTGGATGATGTACCCATCGAGGTAAGTGCTTGGTAAAGTCCCCAGCCGTTACTCTTGATTTCTGCCTTTATGGCCATTACTATTTGGTTTGTATACTTTGGTGCTCCTATGTTGGGTTTTATGTTTTATATCTTCTTCTTGGAGCGACCCCTTTACAATTAGGTAATGTCCGTCTTTGTTTTTTGTTACCGCCTTTGTTTTAATGTCTGTTTTGTCTGATAAGTGTTGCTACCCCGGCCTCCTTTTTGCTTCTATTTGTGTGGAGTATCATTTTCCATCCCTTCACTTTCAGTCTGTGCGTGTCTGTCCGTCTGAAGTGAGTCTCTCGTGAGCAGCATATAGATGGATCTTGTTTTTATTCATTCTTCCATCCGGTGTCTTCTGATCAGAGCATTTAGTCAATTTACATTTAAAGTCATTACCGATAGATAAGTGCTTATCGCCATTTCGTTCATTGCTTTTGTTTGTTATTGTTCTTTTCTGCTCCTTCTCTTGATCTGTTTCCTTTTGGTTTACTGGTTTTCTTCAGTATTCTGATTGGGTTCCTTTCTCTTTACTTTTTGTGTGTTCTTTGCATGTTTTTGGTTTACGGTCACCACGAGGTTCATAGATACCCATCTATATCCATAGCAGTTGATTTTAAGCTGACAGGCATTCAAGTTCAAGCGCGTTCTAAAAGCACTACATTTCGACTTCCCCCTCCACCCTTTATGTTTTCGAAGTCATTTTTATATTTTTGTTTTGTGTATCTCCTATTTATCGTAGTTATAGTTAATTGTGCTGCTTTTGTCTTTAAACCTCCATATTCGCTTTTTAAGTGGTTGATTCACTGTAATTATTGTATATTTGCCTTTACATGTGAGATTATTTTTCCTTCCTGTATTATTTCCGGTCATGGCCTTTCCCGCACGAAGAGCACCCTTTAACACTTCTTGGAAGGCTGGTTTGGTCATGGTGAACTCTTTTCGTTTTTGCTTGTCTGGGAAGCTCTACCTCGCCTTCAGTGCTGGAGGATAACCTTGCTGGAGATGGTATTCTAGCTAGTGGGTTCCTTTCCTTCAGCACTTAAATATTTTCTCCCACTCCCTTCTGGCCATAAGTCGCTTCTGAGAAATCAGCTCATAGCCTTATGGGGTTTCCCTTGTACGTGACGTCTTGTTTCCTTCTTGCTGCCTTCAGGATTGTCTCTTCATCCTTTTGCCATTTTAATTACAGTGTGTCTAGACGCGGGTCTCTCTGGGTTCCTCTTGTTTGGAACTCTGCTTCTTGGGCCTGGATGTCTGTTTTCTGCCCCAGGTTGGGAAAGTTTTCGGCCTTTATTTATTTAGATATTCTTTCTGCCCTGCCCTCTCTCTCTCCTTCTGTAATCCCTATAATGCGAATATCAGAGTGCTTTATTTTATCCTAGAGATCTCTTATCCTCATTTAAAAAAAATTTTTTTTTCATTTTGCTGTTCTGATTGTGTGATTTCCAGGTCACTGATCCATTTTTCTGTAGTAACTAACGTGCTGTCGAGTCCTTCCGATGCGTTCTTCACTCCAGGTACTGTGTTCTTCTCTCTGACTGGTTCCTGTTACGTTTTCTGTCTTTGTGGACGTGCTCGCTGACTTCCTCTGTTGTCCTGGCACGTTTGTTGAGCATGACTACGACCGTTTCTTTGGATTCTTTGTCAGGCAGGTTGCTTATCTTCATTTCATTAGGATTTTTCTCCAGGGTTTTTGTTGTTGTCGTTCCTTTGATTGGGGCATATGCTCCCATCTCCCCATTTTGTGTTTGATTTTCTGTCTGTTCCTATGAGTTAGATGGAATAGCTCTCTCTCCCAGTCTTGAAACAGTGGTCTCTGTGTCAGATGGATGTGGCGATCGGTTGAGGTTGGGCCGGGCACGAGCAGTGCCTGGTGTGTCACAGCCTGGAGGAGTAGGTTCTGGGAGGGGCGGCCTGGCGCAGCTGCTCAGCGTGCACTTGGCGTGCTGTGTCGCGGGAACAGGATCTGATGGGGCTGCTCAGTGTGCCCGAGGCTCAGCGGCCTCCCAGCTCCACCCTCGTCCTCGTGGGCAGCCTTGTGTGCACATGGCGAGTTGGGTGCCTTCCCCAGGCGGGCGGCCCACACTCACAGCGGCGCCCGCCTTCTCGGCACTGTCTGGACCGGGGAGCCCCATATGCGCACAGCCCAGTGGGCACGTGAAGCAGCACCCCGGGGCACCTACTGTGTCCTCCTCCAGGTGGAGGGGCCCCTGGTATGCAGGCTGTGGCGCCCTCTGCTCCTGCTGGGTCTAAGTCTAGGAGAGGTGGCAGGGGATGCTGTCGGTCCCTGCAGGTCGCAGGGACCGGATGGAGCTCCGCCCGCTGGCCACGTGCAGGAGAAGCTCCACAGCGGTGCTGGCTGGCCGCTCCCTCCCGGGGAGCTCTCTGGGTTCCCCAGCCTTCTCTGTCCGGTTCCTCTCGTTTGTCGTGCAGAAGCGGTTCAGTTGACTCACAGTTGTCTCAGAAGAAATGCTCTAAATATAGGTGCACCTTCGCCGTGTCCTTGGGAGGGGGCCAGCTCGGGCCACCTACGCCACCGTGGACCCGCCTTCTGAATTACACATTTTAAAAAGGTGAATTGTACAGTCTTTGTAAACTAGCAATTGGTTCCCACATCCGTGCTCCAGGCAAAAGGCGCCTAAGTGACCATTTACTGCACTGTAATTAATGCTCCCATTAATGAAAAAGCCATGACGTTAAACTGGGAGCACCCGTCATCAGAGGTCACGATTACTCCGGGGGGCAGGCTGTAAACTCATGGGACTGGTGACCCGGAAGTGCCTCGGGCAGCCAGGAAGGTGACAGTGGTCCCGTTTCCACCTGGTCCCTCCTCAGGGGCCGTGAGTTCGACTGTGCTGGTAGACCGTGCTGTGTTTTAGAACCAGTTTAAAATTTTAATTTAATTTATTTTTTTAATTTTTAAAAAGCGAACACACTCACATTGTCCAAAAAGAAAAGCATGTAAAAGTTGACAGTGCCTTCTAACTGTTCAGGTCCCACCCACACCCCATGGGCGGGTGACCACGATTATGAACACCTTGCGTCTTTTCCGAGGACTTCTTTATGCCTACACGAGCAGGCCTGAGTGCACTGTCCTCCCTTCTTTTCTTATTGTTGTTATTTGTAAATAGATTTTAATTTCTAGAGTTCACAGCAAAACTGAGCAGAAGACAGATTTCAGTGTAGCCCCCTGCCCGCCCCCACTCACGGCCGTCTCCAGGGAGCGGGACATTTGTCACAGTGAGAACCTACACCGATGTGTCATGTCACCCCAAGCCCATGGCTGACACGAGGGTTGGCTCCTGGTGTTGTGCATTCTGTGGGTTTGGTCAGATGTCTGATGATGTGTGTTCACAGCGAGTAGCTTCACTGCCCCGAGCAGGGCGTTGGGGCACCTGGGGGCCAGGCTTCAGCCGCATGAGTGATTCGCTCACTCTGCAGAACTGGAGGCACCCAAAGCTCTCAGAGCTGGCCCATGCACGGCCCCGCCCTGTGCCTGGACTGACCCACGCCTTCCCCCTCTCCCCAGAGGTGGCAGATGAGTCTGGGGACCAGCGAAGACCAGCAGCACTTCACCTGTACCATCTGGAGGTGAGCTGGGGGTCCCGGCGGCGGGGTCTCCTGGAAGGAGGTACGCTAGCCCAGACTGCAGGGGCAAGCACACCATGGGGAAAGGGGGCAGACAGACCGACGGGGTCCCACAGCCCGGAGGCACACACAGGGGGCGTGCCACCCTGTGCGGCGGGTTACTGGGGCGGGATGGCTCCCCAGGGACTGAGGCCAAGAGGGGCTTGGAGGGGCAGGGACAGTGCAGCCCAGGCAGTGGCCACAGCACCCAGGAGAGGAGCCAGGCTCCCCAGACGCTACGCCCTCATCGTCACCCCTTGAGTCACGTTCATGGGTTTGGTCTCCCCTCCAGGGGCTGCTGCCTTGTCCCCGCTTCTCGTAGCTGCACCGCTGATGCCCAGCCTGGGGCGGGGGTGGCGAGCCCGGGATGGGGTGAGGGAGACGGAGTGTGCAGCCCGGTGGGGGGGAGGGGCAGCCTGGAATCATGTCCCTTCTGCTCTGGCTCCTTGGCCTGGAATGTGTGCCACCCCAAGCAGAAGCAATTTCTTGAGCATTTATGGTGTGCCTGACATCGAAGAATAAGCTGTGGCTCCGCCCTCAGGGGACTTGGGTCCACAAGAGGGACAGATCAAGCTGTGACTCAACAGTAATCAGAAGAAGCAGCGTGTTTTAATTATATGTGCAGGTGTCGCCCCACAGTCTCCTGCTCAGTGCTTTGCGAACAGCAGGTGTTTGTAAATGCCGCTGCGGGAGTCCTGCCTGTTTTGCTGGACTCCCGGGGACCCAGGTGCTCCCCAGACCGCACCCTATCTGTGCTTCCTCCGCGGCCTCAAAGAGAAGCATCATGGAAGCAGGGTACCGGGGTGCCATCCTTACTGGGCTGCTGTCCTCATGGGGCATGTGAGCCCCGGCGCTCTCGCACCCCCCAGACACCTGCCGACCCCGGGGCCACCTGCTCAGCTGAAAGGTCCGGCGTAAACGGGCCTGGGCTCAGATCTCAGACATGGCTGACCGTCCGCCTGCACAGGGGCTTAGTCTGAGCAGCTCCCTGGACGCCCCCTCTGTGCCTGCCACCCCCATCTCCCATCCTGGCCCCCTCCTCCTTGGCCCCTGCTTCTTTTCTCTGCCCCCACTCCATACATTGGCCCAATTAGACTCTTCACACTGCAGACATCATTGTCCTCTTGCTGTCTCACCAGTTCTCCCCTGTCATCTCTCTGCCATGGCATGCTGACCTGGGTTCCTTAAATGCCCCCATTTGTCCCCTCTGAGGTACCTTCGCGGCCCCCGTTCCCTCTGCCCAGAACAGCCCCCGTCCTTAACTCCTGGACTTCTCTCCCTCGGGCTGTCGCTCGGCCCTGCGGCAGTGCCTGAGATGTCGTGGCCACTCAGTAAAAGGATGCAGTGAATGGACATGAGGGTCCCTGTCCTAGAACAGCTTGCTTCTGGACAGGGAAGGAGGCCTGTCAGTGACAGGCTGGGAGAATGTTCTGGCAAAGAGGAGAGGGGGCGACGCTCAGGGCCCTGTCCTCCTGTCCCGGAATCAGCCGTGCTTGCCTGTGGTTTCCGTTTCGGGGAGCCGGGCACACGTGGCCCCAGGCCGAGCCCCGGGCCGACCCCCGCTGGTCTCTCTGCAGGCCCCACGGCAAGTCCTACCTGTACTTCACACAGTTCAGGGCGGAGGTGCGGGGCGCCGAGATCGAGTACGGCATGGCCTACGTGAGTACCGGGGGCGTGGGGGTCAGACCCCTGGGGACAGGCAGGATGAGGACAGGAACATCGAGTGCCTACAGGAGGATTTTGTAATTTGGAAGAACACGGGGCACTGCGCAGACCTCCAGGCCCAGAGGCGCAGGGGGCAGGGGCTGTGCCCACAGAGGGGCCCTGCTGGCCGGGCAGAGAGCGGACACCCCGGTGTCCCTGCCCTACTGCCTGCCAGCCGCCTGCTGGGAGAGCCGACATTAAGTCAGAGGGCAGGGGCCTGGGTGCTCGGCCCTGGGACAGGCACAGGGGCGGCTGGGGTGGCAGTGGCTTCCTGGTATGTGTGGGGCCACAGCCTTTGGCTCCATGGCCTTGGGGTTCACGTCCCGGGCAGCGCCTTCTGCTGCGCTCCTGACCCCCACTGTCCTCTGCCCAAGGCTGGCTGCACTGCGGAGCCTGCCCTGCTGCTGCGTTTGGGTCAGAAAGTTCGAAAACCACTCGTATCTGTCCAGGTTCAACCAGGGAGCGGGACAAGTAGGAGACGGCTGTCAAGAGGTTCATTGCCAGGAGCTGGCTTCTGCCACAGGCCTGGCCAGGCGGGTCCGGAGCCCCAGGCCGGGCGGCAGGAAGGCCGGTGCTGCCGCCCCCACTGATGGCGCCAGGCCCACCAGCGCGTCCAGGAGAAGCCCCTGAAGTCAGTGCAGGGCGGGCTCCTCTGTCCCTGGGAAGGCCCCGCAGTGAATGGTCTCGGCTCTGCGGGGCGCGGAGTGCGGAGCCCTTCACGGCAGCCCCCAGCGAGAGGCTGGTGGCGGAGGCTCCAAGTCCACCAGGTGGCCTGTCACACTGTCGAACCAATTATTCTCCAGGGTCCCTTGCTATTTTAAAACTATTATTTAAGCTGATTTGAGAGGCACACAATTCTGAATTTTAAAAATTACGTTCAGGAGACTACCATGATTGCTTCATTGCCGTGAATCGAGTGCCACCTGCCTGGGATTTGCAGCGAAGGCACAAATCTTCACGCAGCCGGCAGCCTGTCACGGGGGTGGAGCAGGTGCTCCCGGGTGCTCAGCGCTCGGCCGCGCGCCCCCGGCCCCTGCGCTTCCCAGGTGCGCTTCCCAGCTGCGCTCTGTCCTGATACCTGTCCTGACCGGAGCCTCCGCTTTTTCCCTCGTAGTCCAAAGCTGCATTTGAAAGAGAGAGCGACGTTCCCCTGAAAAACGAGGAGTTCGAAGTGACCAGAACAGCAGGTGCGTGGCGACGGGTGCGGACGCGGCGCCCAGGTGCTCGGGGAAGGGGCGGGGGGGGTGAGAGGTGACACAGAGGGCCCGGCAGCCAGCGGGGCCTGCCCCTGCACTGCAGCCCTGGAGTCCGCACACTGCTCCTGTGAAGGCCCCACGTTAGATGTTTTAGGGGTGCACGGCCTCTGTTGAAACTGCTTCACCTGCCCCGTGGGGCACAGGCCACACCACGTGTCAGTGAACGGGAATGGCCACGCTCTAACCACACCTTACCAACATGGAAATGTGACATCCATATCACTTCCAGTCTCAGAAAATACCACTGTTGTTTGGATTTTTATTAAACTATTTAAAAACAGCCCCCATAGCTCTTGGGAGCGGGCCACGCGGTGCCAGCCCCTGGTCGCTGGGAGCGCGAGCGTCCTCGCATCTGTGGAAGGTGGAGGGCCGTGAGCTCCCACGGCCTGGCCAACCTGGGCTCTGTGACCAGGAAGGGTTTCACGACTAGGACTGCGGGCTTGATGGGGAGGCAGGGGTCACCTCATGAAGCCCCAAGCGCCCCCGACCAGAGTCCTTCAGCCACAAAAGGCGGAGGCTGAGCAGAAGAGAGTGGGGAGCTCCAGAGTCGGGGCTCAGCCTTACAGAGGAGGGGGCGACAGCATGTGGTTGGGACAGTGGACACAGGAGTCAGCCGACTTGGGGAGTCCTGAGGGTACTGGTTTCAGGGGACAGGTGAAGGGAAGGAACGGTGTGGCTGCGGCCAGGCACATCAGAGTGGGGGGGGGCATGGTGGGGGCTTTAGGAAGGAGGGACCCAGAGGTCTCAGCGACCTGAGTAGAGGTCAAGGACAGAGGAGCTGGGTGCCAGCGCACAGTAGAAGGTGCACAAGGAGTCAGGGTCCGGGTGAGAGTTGGGGGGGTGGTGTCCAGAGCCCCCGACCCTGCTGTGAAAGCACCACCTGGGCCTCAGCCACGTTGACCAGCGCAAGCGGGAGGTGACACAGCCTGGCCCCAAACCTGTCCGTTCTCAACAAGGCAAAAATGGCCACAGCTCCTCCCCCCTTGGACTTCCCTGTGGCCTCTCTCTGCCCTCGGGACAGGCCCCCCAACCTCCGCCTGTCCTCTGTCCTGCACCCGCAAGACCTTCGGGGCGCGGTCCTTTCCACCTGCCGTCCCCTGGGGACCGCTCCCCTGCCCCGCCAGGTCCCACTGCACCCCACCTGGCCCAGGGCCCGGAGCCCCTGGGAATGGCGAGGGCTCTGCCACGCGTTTCTTCTCTCGCAGTGTCCCACAGGCCTGGGGCGTTCAAGGCCGAGCTGTCCAAGCTGGTGATCGTGGCCAAGGCATCCCACAGTGAGCTGTGACCGGCGGCGGCTGTCCCTCGGACGGCCGGCACGTTGCTGGCTGTCTGGGGGGACTGTGGTCTTCCTGGGCTAACGCTGCCCGGCTCGGAGGGGCCTGCAGGGTGGCCGGGGGTGTGCTGGGCCCCACTCCCCCTCGCTCTTCTGGACACAGACTGGGTCTGAGCCCCGCAGCTCGTCTCACGAGGAGAGACATCGGCACAGGAGGGGGCGCAGCTTTTCTGGAGCCGTCGTGTCTCCCCCTGGATCAGGCCAGGCCCCAGCCGCCCGGGGGAGAGTGGTGCTGCCGTCCCCTGCCCAGGCGACTGCTTTCTTACAGCTTCCCCAGGGACCACTACTTTTCAGACTAACTGGGAAGAAATGTTATATTTAAATAAATAAAAGTTAAAAAAGCAATCCCGTAGACTGGGCGTCGCACGGGTACCGCCTGGCGGGCGTGGGGGCCGTGGCTGGAACGACAGCAGGGGGCTGCCCGCCCCGCCCCACCTCCCTTCCCTGTTGGAGACGGTGGCCTTGTGTCCCCAGGACACATGGAATGTCTGCAGGTACAAAAGCAGCAGGTCTCAGGGCAGGCAGCCGCGAGCACGCTCCAAGGGCCAGGCCCTGCGCCTCACGGAGCTGGCAGGTCACCCCAAGGCGCAACCGCTCTGCAGACCAGGTGATGGTTTTGCTCTGTTTTTTAAAGCCAGATTGCAGCATGGTGATTCAAAAAAACACAGGAAAAAATAACCCCCCAAATGCCCCAGCCACTCAGTGTGGGCTCTGGTGTCACAGCAGTGGGGGGCTGGGCGTCTGACCCCAGCTTGCCCGCCAGCCTGACCTCTGACCACGTCTTCGTGAGCACACGGGGCTTGGGCTCCTTGCTCACCCGAGTCGCCTCATTGCCTCCCACCCTGTGCCGACCTGCGGAGCTGGGCGCTGCTGGCCCCACTTGCCAGAGGGCAGAGGGCGGAGGACATCGGCTCCCACCCACGGTTGCACACCTGCAGGAGGCAGCACGAGTGCCGATCCGTCCACACCCGCAGTGAGCCCTGCGGTAAGACCAGTGCAGACCGAGGCACGTGAGCGTGACGAACAAACAATTAGGCATCTGGGCCCAGAGCCGCTGGGAGAATCGGCGTGTTCTGCCACCTCAGGAGAGCAGGTCGCAAGGCTCCATGTGTCCACAGGGAGGGTCACTCGACCGCGAATGGCCCAGCTCCATGATATGATGAGCACGGCCACCCGCAGGTCACAACAGGGCCCCCTCCAAACCGGGCATTGGGACACTGAGCCCCGAGGGGTCAGCCCAGAGTCACTCACCCCCTCTGAATCCCTGGTGTCGCCGGAGCGAGGGGTGCGGTGCAGCGGGACGGGAGGCCCTCTCTGCCCCCGCGTGACGTGTGCGTCTCCACGCAGCTTTCTGCAACTTTGGAGAAAGCCACCCTGGCCCCAGGCCCTTCCGTCAGGAAAGCCTCGTTGGGGCACGCAGAAGCCACGCCCTGCCGCTTCACTAGACTACCGTCCCAGCGCCTGGTACAGCGGAAATTGGACCTGTCGGCAATGGCCACAGACGTGTGACATTCGCCTGCAGCCTCAACTTAAAAGGCAAAATCTGTCAATACTTCGACCCACCGTCGAGAACCACCTGACGGCCCACTGAACGGAAGTCCTGTATCTAAGGATATAAAGAAGCCACGTCGAGCCTGGTAGAGGGTGTGGAACGGGCAGGTCCCACACCCACGCATGGCGGTTAAGACTCCGGAGGGATGTGTCAGCTGTGGGAGGTCCCCCCTGGGGAGCGCAGGGTCCTGGCCCCACACTGGGCTGCCCAGCCCAGGCCACCAGTGCCGGGAAGAGACCCCGTGACATCTGACTGCAAACCAGTGGGGGACTACGTCCGGGAGAGACCAAGGGCTGCTAGATACCGAGGCGCTGTTGTAAGGGCCCACGACAGACTCGCTGTCACAGGCTCCCCCAGCTCCAGCGTGGGGCGGGTCAGCCGTTCACAAAGCACCAGGGGGCTGGCGGGGCGGGGGCCGGGCGAGTCAGACACCATCGCTCCTTTGTTGAGCCCTCCTCCTACCCAGCCGGCAGGCCCAGGCAGGCACCTTATCTGAGTCTCCATGAACCTGGCTAACGGTTTTACACCCCCCCCCGCCCCCGGTGATTCCGAGACCCCGCCCCACCCGACTTGCTTGCCCGGCCAGACCCCTTCCAGCCTTGGCTCATGCTGCGGACTTTTCCCCTAGACCCTCCAACCTCACACGAGTGGTGGCTGCCCTGGGCTTGCGCTGCAGACTCCTCAAAGATCCACAAACCCCACGCAAGTTCCACCAGACTCTCAAACGTCCATAAACCCCAGACGAGCAGTGGCTGGCCTCGGTGTTCTCGCCAAGCGGCCTCAGCCCAGCACAGGTGGTGACTGGTCTCAACTTGAATTTTAACTCCCTTCAGGTGGCCCCAAGCAGTGGCCAGTCTTGGCCTGGAACATAGCTCAACTGAGTAGCCACAGACAGACTTGGCACAAGTGCCCGTGGGCTGGCCTCGGCTCGCATCGTGGTGCCCGCCAAAGGGTCCCAAGCTTGGCAACAGTGGCAGCCGGCCTCAGTTCACACCACAGCCTCTCCTGAGTGCCTGTAGGCCCAGCATGCCTGGCAGCCAAGCACAGTTCCCTGTCCAGCTCCCACCATGCAGTCCCAATCCTGGCACAAGGGGCAACTGCCCTTGGCCTGTATGAGCCCCCCCCACCAGCACGATGGTGGCTGGCTGGAGACCATACCAGAGCTCCGCTAATGTGACTCCCGCTCCAGGGGTGTCAGCCCCGACAACAGCTCACTCGCCAGCCCTCACAGCCAGTCTGCATGAGGGTCACCCCACTCGCCAACATGCCAGCGGCAGTCAAGGTTCAACTACAACGGCTGAGCACACACAATCCACGCAGGGGACACCCCCGGAGCACCCGGCTCAGGTGACCGAGGAGACAGTGGCACTCTGCCCAACAGGACACCTACTACGTAAGACTACTCTGTCAAGAACGGGAGACAGCAGATCTTACTAATACACAGAAACGAACACAGAGAGGCAGCCATAACGAGGAGACAAAGAAACATGTACCAAATGAAAGAACAGTAGAAAACTCCAGAAAAAGGACTAAATGAAAGGGAGACAAGCAATCCACCAGACACAATTCAAAACACAGGTTATAAGGATGCTGAGTGAACTTAGGGGAAGAGTAGATGAACTCAGAACTTCAACAGAGTTGCAAAACATTAAAAAAGAGATTATAATGAATGAACTAGAGCAGCGGTCCCCAACTTTTGTGGCACCAGGGACCGGTGCTCCTATGAGAATCTAACGCCTGATGATCTGAAGCGGAGCTGAGGCGGTGATGCCAGCGCTGGGGAGCGGCTGTAAATACAGATGAAGCTTCGCTCACTCGCCCACTGCTCACCTCCTGCTGTGTGGCCTGGTTCCTAACAGGCCATGGACTGGTACCGGCCCACGGTCCAGGGGTTGGGGACCCCTGCTCTAGAGGACATTGACAACAGATTAGATGAAGCAGAGGATCATCTCAGCAATCTGGGAAACAAGGCAGTGGAAAACACCCACTTGGAACAGAATAAGAAAAAAGAATTTTGGAAAACGAGGACAGTTTAAGGGACAACATCGAGCGTACCAACATCTGCACAGGGGTACCAGAAGGAGAAGAGAGAACAAGGGATTGAAAACCTACTTGAAGAAATAATGACTGAAACCTTCCCTAACCTGGTGAAGGAAACAGACCTATAAGCAGAGAGTCCCAAACAAGATGAACCAAAGAGGCCCACACGGAGACCCGTCATAATTAAAATGGCAAAAGTTAAAGACAAAGAATTTTAAAAGTAGAAAGAGAAAAGGAGCTTGTTACCTGCAAGGGAGCTCCCATAAGACTTATCAGCTGATTTCTCAACGGAAACTTTGCAGGCCAGAGGGATTGGCAGGAAATATTCAAAGCGATGAAAAGCAAGGACCTACAACCAAGATGACCCAGCTAAGCCATCGTTCAGAATCGAAGATATAGAGCTTCCCAGCCAAGGAAAAGCTAAAGGAGTTCAACACCAAACCACTATTACAAGAAACGTTAAAGCGTCTTGAACAGAAAAGAAAAAAATATGAGTTAGACGACATAGGAAAGGGAAAAAAAATCTCACCGACAGAGGCAAACACTTAGCGAAAGGAGCAGATCAAACAACCGTGAAGCCAGTACAAAGGCTGGAAAGACAGAAGAAGGATGGGTGGGTGTAGTTACGACAGTAAATTCAGGGACACACACAAAAAGTAAAACGTAATGACAAAAACGGAAACATCGAGGGAGTAAAAATGGTAGTGATTCTAGAACGTGTTCGAACTCAAGTGACCATGACTTAAAACGGATTACCGCAAACACAGCTCGGTGTACGTGAAGCACTGGCGACCACCAACCAGAAGTCCACAGGAGAGACCCCGGAAACAGGAAGGAGCCCAAATACAACACTGCAGAAAGCCAGCAACGTACGAGAGAGCTACAGAACGAGAAAGGAACCGAAAAGAACCGCAAAACCAATCAGAAACAAAATGGCAATGACTGCTTAGCCGTCAGTAATTACCTTAAATGGAAATGGATTAAATGCTCCGATCAAAAGACACGGGGTGGCTGAATGGATAGGAAAACAGGACCCCTGCATATGCTGCCTACGAGAGACTCACTTTCGATCGAGACTCACACAGAGGAAGTAAAGGGATAGAGAAAGACGTTTCACGCAAATGGAAACCGGAAAACAGCTAGGAGAGCGATACTTACATCAGACAAAACAGACTTTAAAACAAGGGCTGTAATAAGAGACGAAGGACATTTCATAATGACACGGGGATCACGCCAACAAGCGGACACCCATGCCCAGCACAGGAAGCAGATACCGATGGTGGCAAGGCAGGTTGTCCGTGGCAGGGACTCAGCACCCCACCAACACCCGTGGACGGGCCTTCCAGGCAAAATAAGGACGCGCGGCCTAAATACCACATTAGTCTAGAAGGACTGAATTGATATTTTTAGGACATTTCACCCAAAAGCAGAATCTACATTCTTCTCAGGTGCACCTGGAACACTTCCCAGGACAGACTACTCGTTTGGCCACAAAACAAGGCTCAGTAAGTTTAAGACCGAGGTCATAGTCAGCTGTTAAGCATCTTCTCCAGTCACAATGCATACTTATGAAACTAGAACTGATACAACTTAACCCCCCAAAAAACCCAATCCGACTAAAAAAATGGGCAGAGGATCTGAATAGACATTTCTCCAAAGAAGACATACAGATGGCCAACAGACAGAAACGCAGATGAAACCCACAATGAGATGTTTATCCTCACAGCTGTCAGAACGGCTGCCAGGAAGTCACTAAACAAGTGCTGGCGAGGACGTGGCCAGGGAGGCCTCGTGCACTGTTGCTGGGACTGCGAACTGGCGCAGCCACTATGGAACACAGCGTGCAGATCCTGTCCAAAAGTCAAAGTCGGTCATATGACCCAGCGGTTGCATTCCTGGGTATTTATCCAAAGAAATCCAAAACACTGATTCAAAAAGATGTATGCATCCCTGTGTTTGTTGTGGCATTATTAACAGTAACCAGGATATGGAAGCAGCCTAAGTGTCCATCGATAGACAACTAGATAAAGTGGTGGTGGTGCTGGTGTGTGTGTGTGTGTGTAATGGAACATTACTCGGCCATAAAGAAGAGTGAAATCTTGCCATCTGCGACAACAACATGGATGGACCTAGGGGGTATTATGCTAAGTGAAACGAGTCAGAGAAAGACAAATACCATATGGCCTCATATGTGGAATCTGAAAAAACAAACGAACAAACTCATAGGTACAGAGGACAAACTGATGGTTGCTGCATGGGAGCGGGGGTGGGGGTCTGGTGTAAAGGGGAGGGATTAAGTACAAATTGGCAGTTAAAAAATAGTCACGGGGATGTGAAACACGACACAGGGAATACAGTCAATGATATCCTAATAACTGTGGTGTCAGGTGGGTCCTGGACTCATCAGGGTGATCGCTGTGTAAGTTACATAAATGTCTGACCGCTGTGCTGTGCCCCTGAAACTAATACAATATGGAATGTCAGCTGTAACTGACAGATACTGTGAAGGCAGAAACCCTGGGTGGGGAGAACACTCAGATGACACCAAGCGGTTCCGTCACCAGTACCACATCATGACAACGGAAGACCTGCACCTTTATTTAAATCGCCGTGCAGTGCTCTTTGGTTTTCCAAAATTAAATCTCAAATGTATCAAGTCAAGAGAGGCTGGACAGCCCAGCAGGAAACGCATACAAAGCGTCGTGTGCATTGGTAAATTCGGTCAGCAGAGCCGAGGGCAAAGGACTTCCTCTGGGGCTTCTCGGGGCACTAGAGATGCACGTTCGCTCTTGAATTTGAAGACCCGTCTCTCGACCGAAGATAAGAGGGGAGGTTGGCCGTACAACGGTGGAGGAGGAGGCAGGAACAGCTGGCTCTCGGGCGAAAGGCTTTAGCTTCTTCAGGGCTGTCGAAACCAAACCGCTGCAGAAATGCAGAAGGGCTGACCGGAAGCTGGGGTTAGTGCAATGGGCCAGGGAGAGGCGACAGGGAGTGGTGGGGACAGTGGTGAAACAGAGGGGACCTCCATGCAGCCTGACCAGCGGGCACTGCAGGCTCAGGGAGCTTTCAAGAGAAATTCCATTTAGATTGGTACGTGCCATTTCCCCCGTTTCAAACGTTGGCAGCTCGTTTCAGATGTCTCGGACACCGGACGGGGCCAAGCAGACCCATCTCCTTGCCTAACGAGGCCTGCACGCCTCCTGTTTGCAACCTTTGCCCCAGACAGATGGACCCAGTTCTCCGAAGTCACGAGGCATCATTCTCCCTCCCCCAAGGGCGCTCAGAATAACCTTCCCGACCCGTCTCGGCCAGACCTGCACTCGTGTCTTGCAACCCAGGCCCCCTTCTGACAAAAATCATCGCAAAACCACTCCCACACCCATGTGTCCATCCATCCACGGCCAGGCCGACCATCGCTCTATCTGCTGGGTTGAGCTTTGCTTTCTGAGGTCTGTCTGTCTGATAAAAAGGTTTGTTTGTGCGTGTTTTCCAAACGTGAAACGGTCCTTTAAAAACGTGCATGCAACTCAGATGGCGCTCCCCTTTCGCCCCGCCTGGGGGGCACGCTCTGTCCCCTCCCGCGTGGGAGTCAGGGCAGATGGAGGCGTCCCCACCCACACGCCAGCACCCACCGCAGCCCTCCTGTGGCTCGCTGAGCTCGGTTCCCCGGGCGGCTGGAACGGAGCCAGCGGGCAGCTGAAGCAACAGACTCTGCTCTCGGTGACGGAGGCCAGGCTGGTTCCTCCTGCGGGCTGTTCCAGGCCTCCCTCCCGGCGTCTGGGGGTGGCTGGTGTCCCTTGGCCTGTAGACCTTGTCTCTGTGTCCAGGTTCCCGTTATGGAACCGCTGTCACGGGCGTTAGCGGCCCACCGTGCCCCACCAGGGTCTCTACTCGTCTGAGTCACACTCAGACATCCTGGGGTTAAAGAGTGTCACCCTGCCACTCCCTCCCAGCTCGGCATGACCCGTGTCTGAGGCACATATAGGCCCAGGTTACATCACTGAGTGGGCGGTGCCGGCGTTCAGGTGACATCAAGTGACTCGGGGGGTGCAGACCAAGGGCCATCGCGGCTCGGGACAGGTGGACCAGAGCAGGGAGCGGTCTCAGGGTGCGTGGGGAGCTGCCGGCCTGCAGTCTGTGCGTGCCCGCCCTGAACTCCTCTCCCCAGGGAGACGGGGCGGGAGAGGCGCCACGGGGCTTTAGCACTGCTGCTTTAAAGGGCTCAGCACCCTCTGAAGGCGGGTGGCGGGGGCTTCTGTCCCGGAGTTTGGCCAGAATCAGACTGGGAAACACAGTGGTCACAGGGAAAGAAGAAAAGAGCCTACAGATCCCCGACCCCCAGCAGGAAGGCCGCGGCGGGCGTCATATGCTGTCGTCGTCCAGCATCCTGGTGAGCCCCTCGCAGATCCGGCGCAGGTGGGAGCGGTAGGGCTCGGCGGGGCCGTAGAGCGCGGCCAGGAAGTCGCAGTCGGCGAAGTGGCCGAAGACGTGGTTGATGCGGCCGTGGGACTTGGCGGTCAGGTGCGGGCCCACAGCCTGGTGCAGCAGGTCACGGCACTCGAGCAGGGCGGCGGCCAGCACGCGCCGGTCGAAGGTGAAGTCCACCTGGTGGAAGCTGACCGCCGTCATGGCCAGGCGGCGCGCCCCCTGGCGGAAGCGCTGCAGCAGCGCCAGCTCCTCCGCGCCCAGCTGGCCGCCGCGCAGGAGCACGCCCAGCTTCACCGCCACCTTGACCAGGTTCTTGACCACCTTCTGAGCCTCCTTGCGGCTGCGAGTGAACTCCTTGATGGCGCGGTACAGCTCGTCCAGCACCTCGCTGCCCGTGTCATCGATGAACGCGGCCGCCGTCGCCTTGGAGGCCACCTTGCTCAGGAGCTTCTTCTGGGCCTGCAGGGCCAGGCTCTTGGTGCTGAAGGTGTCCATCCGCCCTGCGGGGGCAAACACGGACGGCGTCAGTGCCTTCCACCGTCTCCCCAAGCCCCTGCCTCTTCCCCTCAGATTCACCCCTCAGCTCATCCTGGACACCACCTCCTCCGGGAAGCCATCCCTGAACAGCCAAACTGACAGGCACCCCTCCGGGCCACCCGAGGCCGCCCCATCCTGGCTCTGCTCCCCGACCTTGCCTCCCACTGGTTGGCCAAACCTCGGGCCACGGCAGAGGCAATGGGCCTGGCTCCGAACCTGCCACGTCTTTGGAGACTCCAGCAACTTCTCCAGAATGAATGACGGGGGCTGAGACCCGCCCCCAGCCCTCACCCACTGCCCCAGGCTCTGGTCAGAATCCACCCACACTGGCCACAAGCCGACCAGCCCAGGAATGACACGTGGGCGCCCACTCACTCCCCGGAGCCCCCACAAAGCCCGTCTTTGTGCGAGCTCAGACCTCAGGCGAAGTTCCCACCCTCGGTGCCCACCCTCCTGCCCGCAGAGGTCAAGGCTGCACGGGGATTACTGGACCCGCCTTCCCTGCCCCCACACCAGCCACCGGAACTCAGGCCAGAGCAGGGCGCTGCAGGCGGCATGTGCTCACTTCGTCATTTCCACCGGGCACTGCGTGGGTCGCCCATGTTGCAAAAGCAAATACAAAGGCCCGGAGAGGCCGAGCCACTTCCCCAAGGTCACAGAGCAACAGTGACCACCTGCCCCCAATGCCTGCCCACGTCTAACCCACTGCGTTCTTCCCAACTGACACCTGCGAGGCGCCCCCAGTCTCGGAGGGCCAGGACCTGTCCCCCTGTGACACACTAGCTCCGAGACTCAGGGTCTGCTCCCGGCTCTGGCTGCTCAGTCAAGCAACATAACCACCCCGTGCCTCAGTTTCCTCATTTGTAAAATGGGGAAGGTCAGAACTGCCTCTGTCCTGGGGCAGCAGCTCGTGGCTAACCCCAGTGCCCCTCAGGCTGTGACTGTCCCCCAAGGAAGAGGCTGGACACCACCTGGCATCCCTCCATTCAAGCTCTAAGCCATCCAGCAACCGGCCTGTGCAGACCACGGAGCGGCAGCAGCTCCAGGCTGGTCACCTGGCACATGTACCTATGCCTCCCAGGTGCCCCCTACCAGTTTCTCTAGAACATTCTATTCCGTTCCTCTACCTGGACCCCTCCTCCCATTACTCATCCTGTAAAGTCCTGCTCACCCTGCAAGTCTCAGCACCTCTTCACCTCGTGGCAGCCCCGGATTGTGTCGGGTGCCCTGGGCGCCCATCATGGTCCCAGGCACGTTGGTGTCCAGGTCCACGTCCCTGGCCGATGGTACACACGGGGGCTGCATCTCCCTCCTTCGCACCACGTCCCCAGTGGCCAGCCCTGGGCCTGGCACTTGGCGGGTGGCCCAGAAGGGTCTGCTGAGTGCATGAGGGGTGGGGTGTCTGCAGACCATGGAAATGTGGGCGCTCCCGAGGCCATGGGCCCAGTCTCCCCGGTCTACAGATGGACAGACTGAGGTTCAGCGGGGAAAGGCCTTGACCTTCTCATCCACAGGTCCTGAGGGTGGCTGCGTGGGTTCCGTAGGGGAGCTGGGCCAGTTTGCCGGCTTTAGGAAGGGCCTGGGCAGCACCCGGCTCCCACAGCCCAGAGGAAGAGGGGTGCAGGCAGAGGCTGCTGCAGCCTTCCCAGCCTCCACGCCCCTAGCACCTCTGGCCAGCCCGCAGCCCTGCCACACCTGGGCCAGCCCAGCTGCAAGGCCCCCTCCTCCGTGACCCATTGTTCTGCCAGAAACGCCCCCATTCAAGCAGCAGAGATGCCTGCTCTCCCAGGGGAGCAGGCCATGGACCAAAATAAACCGTGGCTTTCCTTCCTGCTGTGCTCACCCAGGTCGACGGCCGGCAAGCCAGGAGGCGGCCAGGCCGAGCCACGCCAGCCTTTCTGGGGCGGGGCCGCCCAGGAGCTGCGCAGGGGCTCGCGCCAAGGGGCCGGTGGCCCCGGCGCATGTGCACCAAACGCAAGAACGCCCCACTACCGTGACAAGCCACAAAAGCCCACTAAAGCTTTAGGGGCTCTGCCAGAACATTCCTTCAGTTGCTCAGTGAGCATTTATGGAGCGCCGACTGTGGACCAGGCACTGGGAATAGAGCAGTGACCAAAAGAGATCCCGTCTCTGCCTTCCCGGGGGTCCCTACCCTCTAGACCCCATGTCACCTCCTTATTACAACACAACTCGGGTGCTCCAGTACTACGCTGAAATGGGATCCACAGGCGCTACCTTCCACCTCCCCCTGCCAGTTTCAAAGTCAAATTAATAGTGACAAAGGCCACCATCTGAGGGAATCGAGAGGGTGGGGTCTGGAACGTTCCATGTTCGGTTCAATCTAGGTCCCTACGAACGTAAATGTCATCGAGCTGGACGGCTCGCGTTCCTGAATACACGAGAAAGCGGGAAGCCTACACGTCAAAAGGCGGATTTCATGGCGTGTCGATTTTATCTAAATAGAAGAATATCGGCTCCATAGCTCGGAGGTTAGAGCGCTGGTCTTGTAAATAGGGGAATATCACCTAACATTTCTCCAAAGAAGATACACAAATGGCCAATAAACAGCTGAAAAGATGGTCGGCATTACTGGCCGCCAGGGACACGGAAGTCAGAATCGCAATGCCATAGCACCCCACCCCCCACTAGGATGGCTCCTAACGAAAGACAGACAGTGACAAGTAGTGGTGAGAATGTGGGGAACGGGGGCCTCAAACACAGCTGGTGGGGATGAGAAACCGTGCAGCCGCTGCGGGAAACCACACACACACCATTACCGCGTGACCCCGCAGTTGCACCCCTAAGCGTCTCCCCGAAAGAAACGAAAACGCACGTCCACACAAAACCTAGCATGTGCTCACAGCAGCACGATTCATGTGGCCGAAAGGCTGAAGCAACCCCAATGGCTGCCAGCAAGTAGAAAAACAAAACGTGGCCACCCACGGGCTGCACTGTCACTCAGCCATGACAAGGAGCCACGCACCGACAGGCGCCACGATGCTCATTGAGAAGCCAGACACAAAAGGCCACACGGTTGTGATCTCATTTACGTGACACATCCAGAGGCAGGAAGTGGCCTAGTGGTTGTCAGGCTGGGGCAGGGGCCGTGACTGCTGATGGGGCCGGGGCTTCTTTTTGGGGCGGCGGAATGTTCTGGAATTTGAACACTTTAAAACTGAATTTATATCTCACGAAGCAGAAAACTTACTATATACATTAAGTGCACATACTTTATACCTCTGTGCCCCTTCCTGTATATATATATCTTATACCTCATTTTTATAATGTTAAAATGAATTTTAAAATGTTTAAAGCAGGATTTGGCCCAAACCGAAAATGAACGGGTCCACCAGTGGAGACTCGTGAATGGCTTCCGTGTTGCCGGGAACTCAGGAGGTGTTGGGTACGCGGCTGAGTACAAAGAATGTCCTTCCCTAAACACTCAGGCTCACTGCACCGGGCGGAGCAAGTCTATGAGCGGTTCGCCCAATGGGGACAGAGAGGGGAGTGAACACACAGCCATAAATTCCCATCAGGAAAGAGCTCTGTCTCCCCTTGATGTACCCAGGAATAGTCACTGAATATTAAAACCAGGCAAAACCCCCGCTCGTCGGCTTACGTTTTTGGCAAGATGTCAGGAAGTCACAGGGGCCCAGGGCTGCCCTGAGCGTGGCTGGATGCTTAGTGTCCCTGGCCCCTGCCCCCAAACACCAAAACATCCTGCTATTATCACAAGCAAAAAAAGCCCTCCGGATTTCCAAAACAGCCTCCTAAGAGATGTCGTCACCCACGCTAGGAGGAGGAGGAGGTGTCAGAAACCAGTGAACGTAGAACTAAACAGGATAATTTCAGAGAGAGATAAAGACCATGGGGACAGAGAGGGGAGTGACGGCCAGGGACAGGCAGGTGACCTGGGCTGGGGTGGTCACGAAGGCCTCTCTGAGAGGAGCCCCCGGAGCTGAGACTGAAAGGACAAGGTCTGGGCGGAGGCTGAGCCAGGCAGAGGGCACAGCCTGCACTAAGGCCCTGGGGCAGGCCCGTGCCCGGTGTGTCGGCGGAGCAATGAGGCCTGTCCACAGCCCCTGCCAAGTGATCCAGACAAGCCCCACACCCTAGGGGCAGGCAGCTTTCCCATCTGTGAAACGGGTGTCCAGAGGCCGAGCGGCTGTCGACTCCTGCCCTCCCTCACATCCTTCCCCAGAACTGCAGACCGGTCCACGCTTTGGACCTTGGCCGTCTGCCGACCGCGTTCCATCTTTTGGACTCCAACTTTCTCCCTCAACCCCTTTTAGACACTCCAGCTCCCATCATTAGCTGGGAACGACTCCCCATCCCCCTCTGCCCCCTGCCCCTGGCATCCACTAACCAACCCACCCTCTGTCTCCGTGGATGTGCCTGTTCTGGACATGTCACATAAATGGAATCGCACAGCGTGTGGCCTTTCGCGTCTGGCGTCTCTCACTGAGCGTCGTGTGTTCAAGGTGCATCCACGTTATGGCGAGCATGAACGCTTTAGTCCTTTTTATGGCTGAATAATATTCCATAGCTTTGTTTTAAATATCCTTTACTGTAAGTTCATAGCCTGTCACTTTTTAAAATGACAAAATTATCAGGTGGCAAAATCCCTGGAAACACAGCAAGTGGCTCTCGTGAGCGGAGTGAGCCCGCTCAGGCACGCCACTGGTCCACGGGCAGCCAGTCTCCAACACATGAATTCTTCATGCCTCACACAAAGGGTGTCAATAATTGATAGGCCTGCTCGGCAGGGCCAAGCCAGCCGCTCCGTCTCTCCTCTCTCAGCCCTGGCTGCAGCGGCCCAGGGTGGCCTGGGAGGGCAGGCCTCTGCCCACCATGGCAGAGGACCCCACAGTCCTTGTTCTACACTACCCTCTGCTGACTTCAGGGCGCCCCCTGCATCGAGCCCTTTAAATCATCACTCAGATCGCTTGGTCAGTGCCCACTTTAAATATGGTAAAAAGGGAGAAAGGAATCTGCTTGCCAGAGGTGGGGGAGACACCTGCGGTTCTCATACTGGGTTTCCCAGAGCCCTTCCTAAGGACGTACGGGCAGGGTCTGGCCACCGGCCAGGCTGCGGCCGGAGCCAGGACACTCGCACGTGTGGTCAGATTTCTACTGAGTGAAGAGTGCTCTACCCACTTATCTCTCCGCTGCCTGGGCCCGGTCCGCTGGTGCCCATGTCCGTCCTCCCTGCAGCAACCACCAGAGGGCGCGCGTGAGCACCCGAGTCAGGTCCTGCTCCTGCTGATCCACAGCCCTCCAGGGCCCCCACCTCCCTCAGGGTGAAAGCCCAAGTCCTCCCGGTAGCCCACAAGGCCCTGCACGACCTGCCCCTGTCCCTTCCCTGCCCTCCCCTCGTCCCTCTCTCCCCCTCGCTCACTCTGCTCCGGCCACAGGGGCCTCCTCGTGCCTCAAGGCCTTTGCCCTACCCCCCAGGTTTCCACACGGCTGTTTCTTGTCATTCAGGCCTCACCTCAAATGCCACCTCCGCCGGAGGCCCTCTCGGAACGCCCATCTAAACCAGCTTCCCCATCCATCAGACTCTTCACCATCTTCACGCAGTTACAGCTAAGTGTGACGATTTCCTGGATGGACGTCTGTCTCTCCCAACCCCCAAGCCTGGCTCCCAGGAGGTGCTCAGAACCTACTGCTGAAGGAATGAATGACCCCTCAGCACCGGAGAGGCACAGTCAGAGATCCTGCTCAAGGGCCCCACCGTTCAACCAGGGAAACTGCGGCCCAGAGAGACAGAGATGCCCCCGGACGACACAGTGGCACGGGCTCGTTACATGAGCCCCTCTGGCGGAGGGCTCCCCCAGGCAGACACTCCCCAACCTCCACCACCCCGCTGGAGGAAGGGGAAACTGGAGGACAGCACCTTAGAAGACCTCAAGGACTCAGCCGGAGGTGCCTCTGTGAAAGCTCAGGAGGGTGAGACTCCGGCGGAGGCCGTCTGGTGGAGGGGACCCCAGGAGAGTGTGTGCGGTGCAGCTGGGCCGGGTCCTGCCAGCTCTAGGCCCCCACCTCCCTGTCTGTAACACCGGACTGAACCCAGACAAGCGTGAGTCATTATTCAGCATCTGGCTCTAGGTGAGGCTGTTTCCATGACAACAGCTGGAGTTTTGTCTTAGGCACACTCTCAGCCCCATTTGACAGATGGGGCACTGAGGCCCCCCGCACCCACCTAATCAGATCACCAAGCAAGATTAGGGAACTAGGGCTCAGGGGACAGCTGACAAGTCCAAGGCCACACAGCAAGAGGGAACACCACAGGGCCTCGAATCCAAACCTACCTGGCTAATCCCTTTGTTTGGGGACCCCGTTGCCCCACCTGCTCTTCCCCCGAGGGTTTGAGCCCCACACCTGCCCCTCAGGAGTCTGGGCACTCACCCACCACCGGTGTCTCAGGCCACCAGACCTGCCAAGTGCAAGAAGCAGAGCCCAGGTATTTGTGTGGCTGGGGCTACGGCTCTTTGTTCCAGTTTCCATAGGTACAGCGTCCCTCCTTCGCCCCTCCCAGCTGCCCAGCCCTCGCCTGGCAGTCCCTTGGCCCGGCCCATCTAGGCAACTTGTTGTGTTTTAAAGTTCGCGCCACGGGCATGGCATAGCGACGGAGGGAACAGCCTGTAAAAGGCCCTGAGGCCATGCCTGGCCAGTGATGTGGAGGCTGGTGTGGCTGCAGGAGAGCAAGTGAGGGGGAAAGCTGGAGTGAGGGCCAGGAGGAGGCGCGCAGGACCTGCCTCCCCGCACTGAATCCTGGAAGCAGCCCTGAGCCCCAGGGAGTCACATCCCTCCTCGTTATACAGACAGAAACCAAGGTGGGAGAATCGAATCACCTGTTCAAGGGACGATGGTGAGTAGCAGAGCAGGACCCTGGTTTGCCTTATTCCAAGATCTGAACTCCCCAAACGCCCTCACTCCGCTGCCGCCCCTCAGGGCCTTCACCTCCCCCAGCTGGGCTCAGACAAACTCCGGATGCCTGTCTGCACCTGGGGCTGCCCCTCCTGCAAGACGGCCCCCAGCACAGAGGAGGTGGTGATGCCTGCAGATCTGGGTCAGCTCACCTGCCAATTACCTCAGCAGGTGACAGTCCCAGTTTACAGCTGGTAAAACTGAGGCCCCGGCTTCAGGCCACTGGGGAGCTCCGGAGTGGCCAGTCTGGGTGGGCCTGGCCTTGGCTCTCCCAACAGCCTGGACCGGCCGGAAGCCACACTCATTTCCACCTCCATGCCTTTGGCCCGGCTGCCCAGCCCGTGGAATGCCCTCCCGACTCTGGAATCGGGCCCTAGCACCTGGCGCACTGCACGGCGGGCGAAAGGGGCAGAGTCCATCAGAGTCCCCACGGTGGTGGGGGCCGCCGGCCCCAGAGCACCACCCCACCTCAGGGCGGGAAGTTCAGACCCACTGCGCCTCCCCCTAAGCCATACAGCCAGAGAGCGCCGGAGAGACAGCGGGCAAGGGGGAAACCGAGGGCGAGGGAAACGCGGGCAGGAATTCGGCAGACAGGGGTGGGGCGGGAGGAGGCTTCTCTGCGAGGCTGCGGGGGACGCGAGAGATGGAGGGCGGCCAGCTGGCCCCCGAGGTGCGCCCCGCATCGCTCTCTCACCTGCTCTCCGGGCCCGCCGTGGGTCCGACCGTCGGGGCTCCGTCCCTCGGACTCTACCCGGCAGTTGCGCGGGCGTCAGGACTCGCGCCTGATGCCGCGCGGGGAGGGCGGGGCGGGAAGCTCTGTCCCGCCCACTCGTTGCCCCGCCCCTCTACAGGCCCCGCCCCCCGCTCGGCCCCGCCCGCGCTGCAAGGCCGGATGGGGTGGGGGCGGAGGACGTGGGCTCAGCCAATGGCAGGGCGGGCGGCGTACGAAGAAGCCAATGGGAGCAGGTCACGGCGCGGCAGGGGTCGGGGCGGGGCGGGGCCTGGCGGCTCGGGGGATTCCTCCGGAATCGCGAAAGGGGCCGGATGCCGGGGGCGCCCGCGGGCGGAGGGCCCGGCCGAAGAAAGGGGAGGAAGGAGGCAGAGTCAAAAACAGAGAGACCCGGGGGAAAGAGAGGAAGACAGAGAGCCAAAAAGAAAAATAAACCGACCTGTGCGGTTCTGGACAGGCCCCTTCCTCCTTCTCCGACTCAGTTTACCCTCCTGGGTCATAGGAATTTAGGCAGGAACTAGTTTCTTAAAGTATGGGGAACCCTTTACATCAGAATCACCTGGGAGCCCCTTAACAAATACAGATTCTGGTACCTCCAGACGGTTGACTCTGACCCAGAGTTGAAGATCAACTCTTTCTGGGTTGCTGATAAGTTCTGGGGGTGAGGTTTGAAGCAGTCACTGTCGCTGGGTGAACAGGCCCCGGAGACCCCCATCACGGGACTCGCAGATCCAGCCTCAATTTCCGTGGGAATGAGCCTCCTGGCCGACAGCGGGTGGGGCTGCGGGGCCAGCTGGGCCCCCCTCCCAGAGGATGCAGCTGTTGAGTCCTGGGAACTGGGCCCTGGAGCGGCTCCCAGCTCCCCTGCTGCTCCGTTTCCGCCCCTCAGCCCCAACTGGGGGTCCTAGTTATAGCTAGAGCCAAGGAAGGCCAGAGCAGGCTAGACAACAAATGTTTGGTGCGTGTCTAGCCCTGTCCTGCACGTGGGGGACACACACCCCGGCACAGACATCACGAAGCAAAAATAAATGTTTCTATCCCATTTTGGAGGGGAAAACTGAGGCCCAGAGAGGGCAAGTGATTTAATTGCTTGAGGACTTGCAGGCACAAGTGGCAGGGCTGGGATTCAAACCTAGGACTGCTTGTCCCGCCTCCTTTCACACACAGCTAGGTTCTATTCTTTCTCTAGTCCAGGCTTTCTCATCCTCAACGCTGTTGACATTTGGGGCCTGTCATTCCTGCCTGGGGAGGTAGGGGCAGTCCTGAGTACCGTGGGGTGTTGAGCAGCATTTCTGGCCTCCACCCACTTAATGCCAGAGTAGCCCCTCTTCAAGTCATTGACAACCAAAACTGTTTCCAGTCATCGCCAAGTGTTCCCTGGGGGTCAGAATCACCCCCTGGTTGAAATTTACTGTTATAGATCCATCTCTTCATGCCCCTGAGCCTCAAATTATGAAGATCACTTCTTTGGATCAGGGTAGCTAAAGGGGTCACAGAGGCACCTCATCGAACCAGAGCAGATTGTTTCAGTGAGTGCTGGCTGGCCAGGGGCAGGCGTGGAGTGTGACCGAGCTAGGTTCGACCCCGGCTTTGTCGCTTTGTGCCTGCATGTGTTCATCCCTTCGAGCCTTGGTTTCCCATCTCTGTGACATGGGAATAATAAACCCTACAGATCCACAAATAAGACAACGAATAGAAAGTGCCCACAAGGATGTGAAGAAATTAGAACCTTTGAACACTGTTGGTGGGAATGTAAAAAGGTGCAGCCACTGTGGAAAAGTTCAGCGGTTCCTCAAAAAATTAATCATGGAATTGTCACATGAGCCAGCAATTCCACTCCTAGCTATCTACCCAACGGAGTTGAAAGCAGGGCCTCAAACAGGCATTGGCACAGTGTTCACAGCAGCGTTACCAACAATGGCCAAAAGGCAGAAGCAACCCACGTGTCCATCAACAGATGATGGATAAACACCGTGTGGTCCGTCCAGACAATGGAATATTATTCAGTCTTGAAAAGGAAGGAAATTCTGACACCTGCTACAGCATGAGTGAACCCTGAGGACACTGTTCTCGGTGAAAGAAGCCAGTCACAAATACTGTGTGATCCCACTCACAGGAGGTCCCCAGAGGCGTCAGATTCACAGAGACAGGAAGTACAATGTGGAGCCAGGGGCTGGGGGAGTGAGTGTTTAGTGGGGACAGAGGGTCAGTCTGGGAAGAGGAGAAAGTTCTAGGGATGGACGGATGACACTTGCACAACATAAATGTGCTTCATGCCACTGAACTGTGCACTTAAAAACGGTTAAAGTGGTCAACTTTGTGTTATACATTTACCACAATACTGAAACATTGCATTGTATACTTTAAATGGGTGAATTGCATGGAGTATGAATTATGTCTCAATCAAGCTGTTTTGTTTTGTTTTGTTTTGTTTTTTTAAAGTGCCCAGCAGCACATCTGGTAATGATAGCAACAATAGTATAGCTGATACTTACTGAGCACCTTTTATGTGCTGGTCACTGCTAGCATTTTACATAAATTCACTCGCTGGATCCTCACGGCAATCCGGCCAGGGCCTACACGTGTTCCATTTCACGGATCGTGAAACTGAGGCTCAGACGAAATAAGTGACCTATTCCAGGTCACTCGACCAGGTCGTGACAGAGTTGGGATTAGAACTTGGGACACTCGGAGCTGCACGGACATCTTACAGGTTGCCGCAGATGGCCAGGGGGCTGAGGGGCTCCTGAGCCTAGTGAAGAACAGACCAGGGCCTCTAGCTGGAGTCAGGGGCTCGGCTTGGAATTCGGGCTCAGTGCGGAGCGCGGGGCTCAGCAGGAATCAGGGCTCCGTAGATACGGGACCCCGGGGGTCGCGGCTGCGCCGATTCCAGCTGATCCCAGCAGGGGGCGTGCTTGGCACGCAGCCGGCCTGGAGGCGCTTTCTCTTTTCCCGGACGGGTCTCAGGAAGGGCGGGATCTGCGTGCGGTGCAGGGTCCCAGGTCCAAGTCACCCAGATCCATGCAGCATCACCTGCGCCTTGCACCCTGCCTGGCTGTGTGACCGGGAGAAAGCGACCCCCTCCTCTAGGCTTCTGCCTCGTGCCTGTGTAATGAGACCTCCTTAGCCCATCTTGTCTAGCGGGCCAGGCCCCTCCCAAGGCCACTTTAAGAAGAGAGTGGGCGGGCGGACCCAGAGGGGGACAGGATGAGAGGGGCAGACCTTACCGGAGCCACCGCAGGCACTGAGGGTGGGGGCTGTCATCATCTCTCAGGTCACGGGCTCGACCTGAGGTCAGGGTCACAGGCCCAGGCGGGTGAACTCCCCCATCTTGGCCAACAGGTAGGCAGAAGGAAGGTGGGGTAGGCAGGCCCCAAAACAAACTTCAGTCCTCTGCCTCGGGATGCCCCCCCCCCCCCCCCCCGCCCCCTTGCACCACCACCTCCCTCCCCGCTGAGCGAAGGAGCGAGCTGGAGGAAGTATTTACAAGCGTCAGACACAGACATCGCTGCTGCCTGCATGTGAGAGGCGGGTGTCTGCAGAGATAATCGCTGGGTGTGAGCCTGTGGCACACGTGCATGTGGGTGGGTGGGTGGCCTGATCGGCTGCCCCAAGGGCAGTGAGCCCCCGTCCTTCTGGCACAAGCAAACTTCACTTTTTGGAGCCTGGTTGCTTCAACAGGAAGATGGGTGCCGTCACCGCACCAGATTCAGAGATGTCAGACTCTGAGGACGCAGGGGGCTCAGCGGAGGCCTGGCACGTACGCACGGGCAGCGGAGTCAGGGCTGCGATGGGGACGCACAGGCAGCGTGGGAGCCCAGGCGAGGCATCCAGGGGGAGGTGGCAACTGAACTAAGACTTCAAGAAAGAGTCAGAGTCGACTATGGGAAGAAGCAGGAAGGAAGGCTCTTTTCATTCTTGGCTTGCTGACCCCGGACAAATCATAGGTCCACTCTGAGCTTGTTTCCTCATCTTTAAATCAGACTGATGATACCCACCTTAAGGGGTGGTTGCAAAGACTGGCTGAGGGGATGCGGGAGAGTGCTTAACCCACAGCTCCCAGCATGAGGACCACTTATTATTATTATTATTGTTTGTTTTTGTTGTTGTTGTCCCTTCCCCTCAGGAGCTCCCAAGATATGGGAAGGAGGTGTAAGGACATGAAAGTCTAAGGTGAATGAAAAGTGCCCCGGGCAGGAGCAGAGGTATTGACGTTAGGAAGCTCCAGGGGCTGACAGGGAACAGCGTGTGTCCTGGTCAGAGCACAGGGACCTTCAGGACATCAGAGTCTGGATATGAAATTCCAGGCTTCAACCTGAAGGCATTGGTCAGGGAAAGGCTGAGAGACTCCCAAGGTCTCAGCACTTTGCTCAGATCAGCGCTTGCTCTAAAACCTGCAGTGGCTCTAACGGGCTCTGTCAGACCCATCCTGGATGCCCCACGCGCCCCCTCACCCTCAGCCCTCTGGCTGCCCCCGCCAAACTCACACCTGACAGTGCTTTTCTAGTCTGTAGAGGACTCGGGGCCACATGCGGGCTCAGCCGTTCCCTCCGCCCTCTGAACCCTCCTTGTCCTGCCCAACGAGCTGGCGAGACAGCTCCATGAGGGAGCAAGTCAGCTTCTGAATCACACAGTTTCCAGCTCAGACTGAGTGACTTCCTGTCTGTCAACCTCAGTTTCTGCTCTCTCTCAGCTGGGGCTAATTGTCCCCGCCATGCTGAATTGCAGGGTATCTTGGGACTGGGGGAGTCAAACTACATGGGCTGTTACTATCACCTGTTGAAAGTCGTCAGGTATCCATGGGAACCCAGGCGAGGATGTCAGGGCCCTGGCCTGTCCCCATCACCCCCGGGCACCTCCCACGCATTTATGCATCCCACAGAGAGCTAGTGAGTTCTTACTTGGTACCAGGCACTGTTCCAGGCACCGCAGACCCGCTGAGGAACAAAGCGGACAAAATTCGCCACCTTTGTGGAGCTGATTTTCTAGTGAAGCATGTAACAAGAATGATGTAAATTATTTAAAAATTAAAATTAAAATCAGGACACTCAGAGCAAAGTGGGATCCCGGGTCGGACCCCAGAACAGAAAGGAAAGGGCATTAGTGGGAAAACGGGACCAATCCATGTCCTGATTTGGGATTAAACCCACGTCCGCCTCCTTCCTGTCCAGCTCGGTGCTTTCCTTCTCCCTTGGAGCCATTCTGCCATCTTCTCTGCCTGGTCAGCTCGGTCTGGCCAGCCTCTCTGGGGTCCCTAACTGTTTCCCTAAGATCCTCCCCACCATAGTTTCCTGCAAACCCCCAGAGGGTCAAGGCATTCCAGGAGGGCTTCCTGAAGGAGGGGCTCCTGGGCAGCAAGGTGTGCTGAGGATTGCGCCCGACAGCCTGTGATGCTTTCGTTGGTTTGCTCACCCTCACCTCTCCAGGAGGCACAGGACTTAAGTGGGAAATCTATTTCCTCTGCCGTCCTCACACCCGCCCATCTGTCTTGGTGACTTCATCTGGGCCTGAGCTGGGGGTGCCAGTGACCTCATCTTCCCACCTAGGGGAGGATGTGTGAGCAGAAACCTGACTCCAATAAAGTAATAGCTCAGCAGCCCCACTCCCGGCCAGAATCTGGGGCGACGAGCACCTTCTGCACATTCTCAGAGTCCCTGCCTCGGCCCCTCAAGGGAGGTGTTGTTCCAGGCCCCCTTCGGCAGATAAAGAAGCTTAACCCAGAGCGGGAATTCACTTGCCTGGGGACACACAGCGAGGGAGAGACAGCTGGGACTAGTCTCTCCACCACTGCGCTCTCCTTTAGATGCATTCTCCCTGAGGCCACTAGAGGGCGACTGTGAGCACCTGAGTCAGGTCGGGCCCCGCCGCTGCCCACAGCCCTCCAGGGCTCCCGCCTCCCTGGGGTAAAAGCCCAAGTCCTCCCCGCGGCCCACACGGCCCTGCACGACCGCCACCTCCCCGCCCTCAACTCCTCTTCACTCACTCTCCTCCAGACACCCGAGCACTCTTGATGTTCCTCCAATACGCCTGGCACGGCCCTGCCTCAGGGCCTTTGCACAACTGTCCCCACTGCCTGGGATGCGTCTCCCTCACATGGGCAGTGGGGGGCGGGGCGGGGTGAGGAGGGTGGAGGAGACTCCTGCTCGCAGACGGGTGAGGGGATGGAGATGACGAGATGTCTTCTGCTCCCTTCCCCCCTCCTCTCTTGGAGAAAGACCTTCAGCCCACCCAGAGGGCTGCGGCCACCCGGAAGTCCTTCCCCTTACCCGGGCCTCTGTTCACCATCTGTAAAATGGACAGGCGGCATTTCCCAAATCTGTGCCAATGGTTTCTTACATTTTCCATTTTCACCATTTCCATAATTGTTTAACGTTTTCCTCTAAACCTGCTCACGTTTGGAACATCAATAAATATATTAGTTTTTTAAAGCCTTTTTTTTTTTTAATCATAAAGGTGAAAAAAAAAATCAGCATCTCTTGCCATAGATAAAAGGTAACCGAAAATACAGTTTAATCTGAATCTCACCGGCTACTGCCGCGAGCACTGATTCTGTGGCCTGCGGCCGGATTAGTGGACGCCGATGCCCCGGGACCCAACTCAGACTTGAGAAAGATGGAAATGACATCTCGGAGGAGTCTCTTTGCAACTGGAGTTCGAGGTTATTTCCTACCACGCCCAGTGCCCCCAGAAGTCATGTTACTTATGAACTAGAAGCACACAGCACTTCGGGCGATGCTGGCCACAGTTCAAAGACCAGGAGCTGAGACTTCAGTGCCCAGGCAGACCTTTCCTGACAGCCCCCATCAGACCTCGTGTCTGCCTCATCGGTCGTGTTTCCTGTCCCCCTGTCTCACTATGCCCCATGAAGGCCATTGTCTACCTTGCCCCTGCTGTCTCTCAGCACCTAGAACAGCTCAGCATACAATAGATGCTCAATAAGTGTTTATGGAATGGATATATCCTTGTCTGCATCTCCTTGCGGTTGGCAGAGTAATGATCCCCCAAAAGACATCACGTCCGAATCCCCAGAACCTGTGTAAAGCAAAAGCGACTTTGCGCGTCTAATTAAGTTAGGGATCTTGAGGTGGGGAGGTGGTCCTGGATTGTCTGGGTGCTCTCCATGTCATCACATGAGTTATTACAAGGGGGGCTGGAGCACTGGAGTCTGAGAAGATGTGACAACAGACGCAAAGAACCAGTGTGATGTCATTTGAGAAAGACTTGACCGGCGTTGCTGGCTTTGAAATGGAGACAGAGTCTGTGGGCCAAGGAATGCAGGAAGCCTCTAGAAGTTGGAAAAGGCAAAGAAATGCGTTCGTTCTCCCCCGAGAGCCTCCAGGAGGAAAGCCGTCCTGCTGACACTTTGGTTTTGGCTCAGGGGAGCTCAGGACAGAACCTGAGGGGGAGTGTGCAGGCGTCAGGACCCTGGAGAGCTCCACTCAGGCTGCCGGCCACTCAACTAACACTTAACTGAATGCCTACTGTGTGCCAGGCACTGTTCTGGGCTCTGGGGATGCGGCAGTGGGGAAAGCAGACAAAAATCCCCGCCCTCATGGAGCTGACATTCCAGCGGGCAAGACACACAGCAAACAATCGAATAAAAGACAGAACGGCAGGTGTAATTTCTCCCGCCAAAAACGACGCAGGTTACCAAAGGAAAGGGATGTTCATAACGGCATCGCTGAGAGGGTGACATTTGAACAGAGGCCTGAAGGAGGTGAGCAGGGAGCCGTGTGGATATCTTCAGGAAGGGCATTCCAGGCAGAGGGACAGCATGTGCAAAGGCCCTGAGGCCTTAACTCTGGTGAGCTGTTGTTTTGGGGGTAGATGGAGGAGGTTTGATGCTTACCGACAGCACATATCCAGTGCCCCCAGAGAGTCCATTTTAGCCATACTCCTTAGAGAAATACTTTGCCAAGTGCATAAAGAGATGTGTGAAGGCTTTTCACAGCAGCAGTGTTCGTAATATTAAAAACCAAATTCATCGACAGAACAGATGAATGAATGAGGGCGTGTTAAATGGAGGAATAATGTAGGAATCGATTCGATTAACACAGTCATAGTTTCTGACATTTATTGAGCACCTACTACGTGCCAGGCATTGCATTAATCACTTTATGTGATAACACATAGCGTCCCTCGGAAGCCCACCCTAAAAAGTAGAGAGTTTTAGAACCTGTATTTTTCAAACGTGGCGGTTTTAAAATATGTCCATGAATTCTTTCGCAATTTCTTCAAGAGGTGGAGCCTAATCGTCCTCTCGCTGAGGGCGGGCTGGACTTAGTGACTTGCTTTTCACGCACAGAAGAAGGCACTAGTGACAACGTGTGCCTCCTATGACAAGGGTGTAAAGGTGCTCTGGCTCCCTCCTTGATTGCTCAGTGGGGAGCGGGGGGGGGCAGCCATATTGGGAGGGTGTTCAAGCCTCACTATGGCGAAGTCCACACGGGCGGGAGCCGAGGCCTCTCGCCAACAGCCCTGTGCGTGGACCACCTTGCAAGCGACTCCTCCAGCCCTGCCAATGTCGACGACAGCCTCATGGGGGGCACCAAGTCAGAACCATCCAGATGGGCACTCTCAGATTTCTGGCCCTGAGAAACTTTATGAGATAATAAACATTGGTTGTTCTAAACGGTGACGTTTCAGAGTATTTTGTTATTCAGCCACAGTAACTATTATGCTAGATGAGTCAATCGAGGCACAGAGAGGTTAAGTAACTTCCCCAAGGTCACAAAACTTGTACGTGGCAGAGCTCGAATGTGAACCCAGGCAGCGAAAATTAAATATTGAGTGAAAAAAACAAGTTGCAGAATTACATGTACCATATGAGTACATGAATGTGTGTTTTTACGCACACGTTAAAAATCCCACGACCGTTCACGGATGTATGTGTGTGGGAGTACGGATGTCCGTAAATGTAGAAAAATGCGTGAGCGGGGATGCGGGTCAAAGGAGACTTCATCTTTAGTTCTAATGTTTTGTTTGTTTCTTTAAAAATGAAAATCTGACAAGTGTTAACTGTGCGCTGCCCAGCCTGGGTAGAAACACAGGTGTTTTCTATATTTGTCTCTGTGCTTTTTCTTTCTTTTTCCTTTTTCTCGAAATTAAAAACAAATGATTATAACGGAGAGCGAAGGCCGCGGAGGATTCGATAGGTGCGGGGAACCGGGGCCTGGAGGCGGCGCTAAGCATGGTCTTTTCCAGAAATGAGGAAAATCAGAGAAGTCATTCTGCACCCTGGTGGCACGTTCAAATCATGCGCCAGTGCCCGGCTCCAGACCCGTTCGCCCAGGATCTCGGAGGTGGCAGAGGCGAGGCGGGGGGGGGGAGGGCGGCGGGGGGAGTCGTAGCAAGGGAGCTCCCCCAGGTGATTCTGATACGCTAGCACGCAGGGTTGGGGACACAGGTCTATGCAGTGGCCACTAAAATCGTGTTTGCTGAGTTGTAAGTGGTTTATTCAGGAAGACCGATAGAGAAGGCGAGAGAGATGGGCAGGCCTCTGCCAGCCTGCAGTTTAGACTCGGGGGTGGTCGGACAGTCAAGAGCCGGTCCCTTTAATCGTACTTAACAAATTGCCATCGTTAGCCCAAGAATTCCAGGGGTTGAGAAGGTGCTGTCAAGAAAACGCAAGACCATGGCATGGAAAGCCACTAGGCAGCATTTTGAGCTGGGGAGGTCAGGGAGGGCTCCGTGGAGGAGGTGACATTTGAGCTGAGGCACTAGAGATGTGTGGGAAAGGTGTGCCAGGTGGAGGGAACAGCAAGGGTGAAGGCCCTGAGGAGGTGACACACGTGCAAACGGGCAGTCCAGCACAGGGTGGCCAGGGCTGTGACAGGGGACCCCAGAGGTGGCTCAGATGCGGGGGTGTCAGTGTAGGTTTTGAAGAGGAAGCAAATGGCATCCAAGTATGAAGTTTCCCATTCTGCCCTCTTGCTCCTCAGCGAAAACGCGCTCCCACCCCCCCCCCCTGCCTCCCACCGCACGCAGGGCGGCACCTGAGTGGAGCTTTTTCTTTCTTCCAAGGGGAGCGAGAGTGAACGCGATCACCCTGCATCCGTCTGATTTTAAATTTAGCCCAGTGCACATGGAACTCAGTTCGAGAAAAACAAAAAGTTATAAAAATATAATTCCATTCTGCGTCTCGGGCCGCGGAGGGGGCGGGGCAGGAGAGACCGGGTTGCGGGGCGGTTTGCGGGAGAAAGGCGGACAATTCACGGGGCAGCCACGGAGCTGGGGCCGCAGGACCAGGAGGCTTCTGGAGTCGCAGACCCGAGCCCCAACCTCTTCCAGTCCTGCCCCCAACAACTCTGTCTCCATACAGCCACCACCAGAGCTGCAGATCTAAAGCCCAGGCCGATGCCAACCCCCACCCCACCCCCGACCTGACCTCCCTTGGGTCCGCACTGCCCTGCGAGCAAAGATCACGCTCCGCTGTCCCCGTTCCCAGCCAGAGAAAACTGCTTTAGGCCTGTGTACCCTGTCAGCCTTCACCTTATTGTTCCCTCTGCCCCTCCCCTGCCTTCTCTAGAAACTAAGCCAAAGGAAGAAGTCACACATGTTATCTTAGTCACCCCAGGCTGCGTAAAGAATGACTCTGAACTTCAGGCTGCCCTTTGCTCCGTGCCAGGATGCCAGTTGGCCTTCTTTATCTGGGCAAGCACATAGAGAGAGAGAGAGAGAGAGAGAGCGCGCGCGAGAGCGAGCGCCAGCGAAATGGAAATCACAGTCTCTCGAACCCTGATTACTCTCAGAAGTAACACGGCATCACTTGCTAAATTGCATTGGTTAGAAACAAGCCACGCCCCCCACCCACACCTGATGGGAGAGGGTCACGCAGGGTGTGGGAGCAGGGCTCCATTAAGGACATCGCTTTGTGTATGTGCCTGGAATACTACATAGCCGTTAAAAGTGATAGGGGAGTTTGACTTTATATTATCCTGTTTCTGTTGAAAAAAAAAATATGTGTATATATATATATGTAAGCATCCCTCGTCATCCAGTGAGGGCCCTGCCTCAGGGAATTGCGTGTGCTGTGTCCACCTCCTGGGATGCCCTTTCTACAGATCTCTGCATGGCTCCTTCCCTCACCTCCTTCAGGTCTGTGTTCAAATGTCGCCTCCTCCGGGAGGCCCTCCCTGACCACTCTCTGTCTAAAGGAGCCCTGCCCCCTCCCCCACCCCTGCTTTGTCGTGTCCATAGCACAGCTCGACACTGGACCTTACACGTTCATCTTGTTAACGCTCTTTCTCCCCTAGTGGGGTGTCAGCTTCACGGAGTAGACTTTTCACTGCCGCGTTTCCATTGCCTAATACCTGGTACACGCTCGTAGAGATGGACTGAGCAAATGAGTTTACACACGCACGCACACACACGCACACGCAGCCCCTTTGATTCGTGTCTGTCCCTCCCCCCGCCCCAGCGAAATCCTGAATGTCAGCCCCCTTTTCTTAAAAGTTGTGTTCACTCCAGACCCTGAGAAGTCAGTGGTCTCCATCCTGTCTGTCAGCTTCATCTCTGTTGCTAGGCAACCAAATGCTCTTGACTCTCCCCAGCCCCGATTCACAGTCCTTTTCTGAGTAGAACAGATAAGCTGTTCCCACCTCCGCCACCATGTACCTCCCTGGTCACCCTTCCTGAACCCAATCGGCCTCTGGATGAGAGTCCCCGGCGCAAGCCAGCCCCTCCCCCATCCTCCTCCGCCTCCTGGGAGCAGCCACGTCTACAGCGCTCCCCAAGATTCCGCCTTTCCCGTGTTCTAAGTACCCTCCCTGTGCGAATTTGCTTAACTGTCACCCAGTGAAGTGGCACCGTCATTGTCCCGATACGGATGAAGCTGGACTGCCCAGGTCACATGACCAGACCAGTCGGGGCCTGATGGGACTCGCACCTGAGGCTGCAGGGGGTCCCGGGCCAGGTGCTGTGTGACCTTGGGGAGGCACCATGCCCTCTCTGGTCCCCCCCACCCACACTCCCAGCCAGGGAGGAAGAAGGTGAGGCCATAGGATACATTTCAGTTCCGCCTCCCAGCTCTAAGTGGAGTACCTGGCGAAGCAGGTAGCAGATGGAGGGTCCAGAAATAGAGGGGGGCCCCACCCGGGTAGAGAAGGGGAATGTGGAACTCAGAGAAGGGCAGAGCTAGGGGAAACACCATGCCTGCCTATCTGAGATCACCTGAACAAAGGAAGATAAAATAGAAAAAGCCAGGAGAAAGGAGAGGAGGAGTGTTGTAGGTGGGGAGAAGCATGAGGAGGAGATGGAGGAGAGCAGGAGAAGGAAACCTAGAAAAGTAGGGGCAGTGATAAACCAGACCTCCTAACCTCTTAGCTGTGTGTATTGATCTAGAGAAATTTTATGCTCAAAGTCCAAGCAATCCTGGGGAGGAGAAAAAGAAAGAGAGGAAGAAGAGACATAAGAGGTGAGGCCTGGAGGGGAGCGAGGAAGGAAAGAGAGGGAGTATGTAAGATGAGAGGGAAAGTCGAGAGGAGGAGGGAGGAGGAGAAATATGGCTTAGGTGCCCACTGGAACATGAACTCAGAGGAGGTGCAGACTCAGAGACGCACAGGGACTAAGGAGACAAAGAGACAACCACCAAGATGAGGGAGAGAGACCCTCTCGGTCACAGAGACTCAGAGTGACGGTCAAACTGTAAGTGTCTGAAGTGCTGGTTTGCATTCCTTCAGCAGTTATCTTGAGGCCCCCAGGCAAGTCCTAGTCGGTGCTGAAGCCCAGAAGGTCCCCCATAGCCCACACCCCACTCCTCACGGTCAGGCTGGGGTGGAACGGGGCTGCAGCCAGTGGGGCGATTGTCCAGAAAGGAACGGGGAGGAGGGGTGCTGTGGTCTGCGGGGGAGAATTAATTCTGCACAGAAGAGGGGAGATGAGGCATTAAAGGATGACTAGGTGACCAATCACTAGGAAGGAATGACTCCAGGGGGAAAGGCATTCCTGGCAGAGGGCAGCGCCTGTGCAAAGGTCCTGAGGCTGGACTGCGCCTGGCCTAATCCTTGGAGAGGGTGATGTGAAAGGGGAGGAGGAGGAGAAAGAGGAGAAGGGGGGGAGGAGGAGGAGCAGGGAGGAGGGAGGACAGGGGAAGGTGGACAGAGCCAGGCCCATGCTTGACTGAGGGGAAGCGAGGAGGACTGGGCCTTTCACCCAGAGGGAGGAGGGGGCCCTGGAGGGCAGTGGGCTGAAAAGGGATGGATCTGACTCAGATTTTAAATGGATCTTTCTGCATTTTTTTACATAAGAAGAAAAACAAAAATCTCAGGCAAAAGTGACAAAACGTTAACTGTGTCCATTAACTGAAGATGGTGCTTATGTGATATTATTCTCGAGATTTTAGGTTCTTAAAATACTCTCCAAATATAAGTCAACGAATAACTGAACAATGACAAGATGAATCTGATCGGTGGGCCTCCAACTCCAGCCCCAGCTGGACCTACTGACTTCGGGACACCTGGGCCTGCCTCTGGCAGGCACATTTGACCCTTCCCTGGGGCTGGGGACCCCCTCACTGCCCCCTCACCTTGAGGCTCTCCGCAGGGAGCCTGGCTTCTTCCTGAACTCATTCACGAATGCCTCAGCTCCGAAGGCCTAATTGTGCGTGAAACCTAATCGAATTATCAGTCCCCGATGAGCAATTTCCGAGATTATTTAGTTCAGTGGAGTAAATAAACACATTAGGGCTCTTCTTCAGCTCCTGGAGCACCGCCCCACCCCATCTCGGCCCTGCACTCCAGGTGCTGGCACCATCTTTTGCCCGAGTAGTGGGAACAAAGGAGAAAGTGAGGGGCTCAAAATCCTCGGATTTAGCATGGGAGGGGCTCTCTATGCTTTCCCACAGATGGGGAAACTGAGGCCCAAAGCAGGACCTGCCTGAAGCCGCGTAGAGAGTGCGGGCCTCTGAAATCCATCTCCACCTCTTCTGCCATTCCTGCAGACAGATGATGACCTGCCTGGGCACCCATCCCCCCATCTCCACCCTTGGGCGTGCCGAGGCAGGACTCAAAATACCAGAGCAGAGTGACTCGCACAGTGGCGGGAGTCTGGGGAGCGCCAACCCCATTAGGAGATGCAAAGAGACGCCGCTTAACTTTCTGCCACGATCAGCTACGTGTGCGTGTTAAAAAGTATCAATGTGGCCACTCAGAGGACAGAAATAGAATGAATAGTTTCCAAATCACTGGAGAGAAGAAAAAGGACAGAAAGAAAACCTGACAGATCCAGCAGTAAGTTGAAAAGGACGCGATGGGAAAGTTAGCGATGGAAAAAAATCCCACTGAACAGAAAACACGATAAAAGAAGGTGAGAGACATATGCCCAAACATGTCTGTAAATGCAATACATATAAACGGACCAAACTCATCACCTGAAAGACACAGACGCTCAGACTGGATGTGTAGAAACAATAACAAGCAAACAAAACCCACCTCTATGTTCTTTTGAGTACACCTAAAATGGTATACTGCCTCATCCACAAATAAGCTACAAGGGAAAGAGAAAGAGATGGATGGGAACCTAGAGACTAAAAGAGGCTTAAAGACACATCGACCAATTATGTGGGTGGATCTAATTTGGATCCCGCTTCAAACTGCGGAAGGGATGCAAGGGTTGTTCGACATCCACAAAACAACTCATGGGACTCATCACATCAACAACACCAAGGATAAAAATCATATGATTATCCAGATAGGTGCAGAAAAAGCATTTGACAAAATTCAACATCCGTTTGTGATAAAAACTCTCAACAAAGTGGGTACAGAAGGAACTTATCTCGATGTAATAAAGGCCATATATGACAGGCCCATAGCTGACCTCATACCCGATGGTGAAAAGCTGAAAATCTTCCCTCTAAGATCAGGAAGACAAAGATGCCAGCTCTCACCACTATTCATTTAATATAGTATTGGAAGTCGTAGCCACGGCAATTAGACAAGAAAAAGAAATGAGAGACATCTAAATTGGAAAGGGAGAAGTAAAACTGTCACTATTTGCAGATGACATAAAACGATATACAGAAAATTCTAAAGAATCCACCAAAAAAAAAATGAATAGAATTAATAAAAGATTTCAGTAAAGTAGCAGCATAGAAAGTTAATATACATAAATCCGTCACATTTCTATATGGTAGTAACAAATAATCAAAAGGAGAGATTAAGAAAACAATTCCATTTACGATTGCATCAAAAAAAATAAAAGACCTGGGAAAACTGTAATATTGAAGAAAGACATTGAAGGACATAAACAAATGGATTGGAAGTCTTAATTAACATCATTAAAATGACCATAGGACCCAAAGGAATCTACAGATTCAATGCGATCCCTATTTAAATACCAACGACATTCTTCTCAGAACTAGAATGATCCTCAAATCTATACGGAACCACAAAAGACCACAAATAGCCAAAGCAATCTTGAGAAAGAGAACAAAGTGGGAGGCATCGCACTCCCCAATTTCAAACTACACTACGAGGCTATAATAATCAAAACAGCATGGCACTGGCGTAGAAACGGACACAGAGATGAATGGAATGGAGAGCCCAGAAGTAAACCCCTCGCTTATGTGGTCAGCTAATCTACGACAAAGGAGGCAAGAATGCACAATGGGGTCAAGCCAGTCTCTTCTATAAGTGGTGCTGGAAAAACTGGGCAGATATGTAGGGAAAAAAAATGGAACTGGACCACTTTCTGAAACCAAATAAACGCAAAATGGATGAAAGACTCAAACATTAGATCTGGAACCATAAAACTCCCAGAAGAAGACATAGGTCATAGACTATTTGACATTAGTGTGAATAATATCTTTTGAACACGTCCCCTAGATCAAGGGAAAGAAACAAAAGCAAAAATAAACAAACGAGATTGCATCAGACTAAAGAGCTTCTGCACAGTGAAGCAAACCATCAATGAAACAAAAAGACGACCCACTGAATGGGAGAAGATATTCACAAAGGATATATCTGACGAGGGGTCGATACCCAAAACATATAAGAAACTCATATAACTTAATCGCAAAAAAATAAACAATCTGATCAAAACGTGGGCAGAGGACATAAATAGACACTGTCCCAAAGAAGACATAGACATATGAAAAGATGCTCAACATCACCAGGAAAATGCCGATCAAAACCACAACGGGATGTCACCTCACACCTGTCGGAATGACCATCATCAATAAATCAGCAAACAACGAGTGCCGTCGAGGACGTGGGGGAAAGGGAACCCTCGAGTGATCCAGCAATTCCGCTTCTGCATATTTATCCCAAGAAAACGAATGCCCTAATTTAAAAAGATGCGTGCCCCTATGTGTTCGCCGCGGCACTATTCACAATAGTTGTATTAACAAATGATATTGACATCATTTACAAGATGTGCGACCAACTCGAGTGTACACGGACGGATGAACGGCTCAAAAAGACGCGGTGTACACACACGACAGAATATTACGCGGCAATAAAAAGCAATGGCGTCTTGCCATTTGCGACGACATGGATGGACCTAGAGGGCGTTACGCTTAGGGAGACAAGACGAGAAAGACGAGTCCCGTATGATTTCGCTTATTTGTAGAATCCCCAAAAAAAAAAAAGAACACACTAAACAGAAACAAACTCATAGAAACAGAGGCCAAAAGGATGCTTGCCATTCGGGAGGGGTGACGAAGGCGAACAAGAATCTAGTCGATAATGTCGTGACAAGGTGCACGGTGACAGGTGATTGCTAGAATTAGTGGGGCGATCACATCGTAAGGTATAAAAATGTCACATCACTATATTGTACATCTGAAACGAATATAATTAATATGATATTGTATGCCAACTAGATATTTAAAAAAAAAAAGACAAAATACAAAAAAAGAAAATGTAAAGTCTTGATGGGATATTTGATAATATTATGGAAGTATTATTAAATTTTTTATTATGAGTCCTTATTCTTTAGAGACACAAATGATCTATATATGAATAAACTACATGGCTCTGGAATTTTCTTCAAAATAATAGCAAAAGAGACGAAACGAGATTAGTCATAAATTGATAAGTGTTGACATGGATGATGGGTGCATGGGAGTTCATTTTATTATTTTCTCTGCTTTTACACACGTTTGAATTTTTCATAACAAAAGGTTAAAAATGATGTGGATAAGCTTAAAAGTCAAAATATAAAAGGTTTACCAGACAAATATGACCCCCTAAATAACAAATCAGACCCGTGTGGGCGGGTTGACCCCCATCAGCATCGTCCACCTCATGCTCCCTTCTTCAGCCTTTATAAAGATTCTCGTCTCTGGTTCTCAGCCAGGGGCCTTGCTGTGCCACCTGCCTGGCCCACACTCTGTCCCCTCCCCGCTCCTACTCAGTCTCCAGGCTTCGACGTCAGTTCCTCTTCTCAGAGACGCCTTCCCTGACCCCCAGACTGGGCCAGGTGCCTTGTCTGTCTGTACCCACAAAATGCCTGGGTGTCCCTCATCATGACCCCCATCACCCTAAGTTGTAACTGCCCGGTTTCGAATCTGTCACTCCCACAGGATTGTGAGCCCAAGAAGATGGGGCCCCAACCAGCCTTGGCCACTGTGGCGAACCCAGGACCCCCAGCGTGGGGCCTGGCACACAGTGGGTGCTCACGCCTCGTTTTCTGGGGAGGAAACTATGCCCCTTGACGACCTTTCCCCATCTTTGGGCCTCGGTTCCCTCCCCTGTAAAGTGAGGTGAAACCCCCCACCCCAGACGCAGAGGCAGTGCTGGGGTGAAGCGTGTGAGAGAAGGCAGGGCAACTGCCCTGGTTGTCACACGCAGTAGGGACATCGCGAATGCAGCCTGCCCCCTCACTTCAGGCCTGGGTGGTGCGGACACCCGCATCTAAGAAGGAATGGGGCCTCCCCTCTCTGAGATCTGGCTCTAGTCAGGATCCCGTCCCCAGAGGGTGTCACAGATGAGCCCAGGACCTCAGGTACCTTAGGGCCCCTCAGGGAGGAGTCTCCAGTACAAGCCAGAGGAATGGGGAGGAGGTCGGGCCAGAGCCACAGGGCCCGGGGAGCCCTGTGAGGACAGGCGGGGGTGTGGCTGGGAGCTTCTCACGCACACACCTTTCTCCCTCGCTCCTGTCCCCCTCTTTTTCTTTGGGTCCCTCTGGGTCTCTCTGAGTCTACCTTTCTCCCTCTTCCCTCTCTCTCTCTCTGGCTTAAAACAACCCAAGTTTATTATCTGAAAGTTCTGGAGGTCAAGAGTGCGACATAGGTCTCACCTGTGTCGGGTCAGGTGTGGGCAGGGCCGGTCCTTCTCCCGCTCCGGAGGAGAATCCCTTCCGTGCCTCTTCCAGCTTCGAGGCGCCGCCTCCTCCGCGCGTTGCGTGGCCGCTTCCTCCGTCCTCACGGCCAGGGCCAGCGCGGTGGCGCAGTCGCGCTCACGCTGCGTCCGTTCTTTGCCTTCCTCTCTTCCAGGCCCCCGTGACCGCATGGGCTCACCTGGATACCCAAGGTAACCAATTTATCTCAACGTCAACTGACTAGCAACCTTTAGCCAACTGGAACACGTGGAAAAGTTCGTCGCCGCGCCACAACAGCCCTCCTCCCTTCCGTCCTTCCGGACCTGCTTCTATTACCCTTCAAGACCGCAGCGCGTGTGTCACCTCCTCCAGGAAGCCCGCCCTGATTCCCCCTCTGGTCTCCACCTCTGTCTGTGTGTCCCCATCACAGCCCTTCCCACCCTGTGTGGGTCACCCCCATTTGACTGCAAGGCCCCGGGAGGTGTGTCTGGTCCATGCTGTGTCTTCGCATCCAGCCCCCCAATAAATGCTCGTGACCCTCGGGGACTGAAGGCTACACCATTTGGATCTGTAAATAACTCCGACCCAACGATGATAAACCTAATAACGGCAGACACAGGGACTCACGGACGAGGCAGGTGGTGGGCACTGGTGGCCTGCGGCCCCCTGGCCCCAGCCCGGCCCGGCCCTTGCCGCCTGCGGCAGCTCCTTCCGGCTCCTCGTGAGAGCAGGCCTTTCACTTAGGCGGGTCCTGCCAGTCCTAATTGATTGTCCATGTCCCCGGGGGGGACTCAAGTTCCGAGGTCGGCAGCTGGGCCTGGGCCAGGCCACACGGGCGGGAGGGGCTGCCACAGGAGAGGGAAACGAGGCTGGGAGGCCCGACTCCCCCTGGGTGAAGGCGCCCCGCTGCCCGCCTGCCCGCCTCTCGGCCCGGGGCACCGCCACCCCCCGACCTGCGGGCACGTGAACACGCGGAGGGCCCCACAACCCACAGGCAGACGGGGAGGGGTGCAGGATGGTGGTGGGACTCGGGGAAACATAACCGCTCTCTGCCTCCTCCCCAGTCAACATGAGATTGTAACAGTACCCACCGCCCCCACCTCACCCCACCCCACCCCCAACACACCCCCCATCCCACCCATGGGGGCTTCTGGGAGAATTAAGTAAGTTAATAGTTAGAAAGCGCTAAACACGGACCCTGGGGCATACTCAGTTTTCTCTAATGCTTGTCATTTATGCATCTGGCAAGTATTGATTGAGCACCTACTGCATGCCAGCTCTAGCCATGACAGCAATAAATGGGATGTGCACAGATTCCTGTCTGGGGAGCTGACATCTGAATGCGGAGGGACAGGGCGAGCCTAGTACCAGACAGACGCACGCACCACCTGGAGAGGTAGTTTCTACGAGGTGCCGGAATCACCCCCACTTCGCAGGTGGGGTCAATGAGGCTCTGAGGGAGAAGAAAGCGGGCTTGCTCACGGCCACGCGGCTTCTGCAGCACTCTGCTCCGTGTGGCCCCCGGGCCTTTGCTCCTGCTGTTCCGTCACCAGGCTCCCTTCCCCGTCCTCATCTTTCTCTCCTCAGACCAGGCGTCGCTTCCCCAGGGTAGACCTCCTGCTCCCTCATTTCCTTGCAGTGTCCGATTCTTTGAAACTCTCTGGGAGCTTCTTTCATTATCATCTTGCACACGTGCCGCAGGGTTCCCAGAGCCAGGAAATAAATAAATTCGTATATTTGCTCGGTAAGTTCGTAGTCGCTGAAAGCGCCAGCATTCAGGCCCAGCTCGGGCGGCCTGCGATCTGGGAGCTGGGGGAGCTGGATGCCTCCCACTGCCCTGCCTCTATCAGGGCTGTCCTCACCTTGGCCACCAAGATTCTGGAAGCTGATTTTGGCTTTTCGTGCCCCCAGGAGAGGCCTCGGTCCTGCTCTCTGACAGCCGGAGAGGCCAGAAGCTGCAGCCTCCTGGCCTTTGAAACCAACCAACGCATTAAAATCAGAACCGAGGCCTCCGCGGGGCCAAGCTCGGTCCTAGACCTTGGGCGGCGAGTGCCTCGCTGCCTGCTGTTGCTCTGAGCCCTTCCTCTGGGAGCCGAAGGGATGACAGCCTTTGGAGCCGTTTGAGATTTGCCCAAAGCACGGGGAACTGGTAATAACTGTCATTAGGATAATAATTTTAATTATAATCTCATAAAAGCATATTGAGGAGCATCCGTTTCGTGAGCGTTCAGGCTATTCAAGGCAGTTTTTAAAATCCTTTCGCTGATACCACGTTCCTCTCCAGTGACCACCCAGTTTGTTTGAGAGTCCTCTGTCCAGGCTCACTGTCCCCACTTACCGTTCTCGAGTCCCCTCCAGAATCTGCTCCAGTGTGGCTCTCTTGCCACCCGTCCCCCCCCGCCCCGCCCACGAGGACATGCTCTGAGGATGCCGCTGGCAGGAGCACCACCTTGGGGACCTCTGGGGAAGACGGAGGGGGCGGTAGGGCCCCTTCTCTGCAGAGAGGAAGGCTGCCACCGCCTCTGCTGGGAGACAGCTTGGGAGCCAGCCCACAGCCCCCCGCACCGCCCTCGAGTCATGGAAGGGCGTAGTGGGGGGCTTTGCTCCCCACTTTCCGGAGACTATCCAGACAGGGTCAGAGTTGGGGGGTCTTCCTGATTCAGGGGCTGTGGGTGGTCTACACAGCCCATGGGGAGGAGGCAGAGTATGGGGTCGAGGAACCTGCTGTCACTCAATGGGCAAGGGGACCAGTCCCAGACACACCTACCTCAGTCAGGGACTCCAAGCCCCGGACCCAGGGCCACCGCCCACTAACCCCTCTCCAACCTGGCACAGTGAGTTGCGCCCCCTGCCTGAGCCCCCCTCCTCAAAGGTTCACCTAAGGCCCCCAGAACCTCCCAGGGAACAGCACTGCCTCTGTGTCTAGGCTCGCGGTTTGCCAGCGTTGCCCAGAGACGGGTGGGCAGCTGGCGGGCTCCCCCTCCTCGTACGCAGACCCCTGCCCACCCGGCCCCCGGGACCCGCGATCCAGGACAATGAGCAGGTCAGGCGAGGAGGGGGACAGGCGGGGCTGGGGCCTTGGGGGCCTGGGAACGAGGCGGCTTGGTTTCGTGTGCGGGAGGGGGGTCCTAAGGTCAGATGAGGGCTCGAGGAGGGCATGGGGGAAGAGACAATGAGAGCTCCGAGGGCAGAGAACCTCGGAGGAGGCGCTAGCAAGGAGGGGAAGTTAGCGAGGCGCAGGCCCTCCCCGGCAGCCAGAAAAGAATGCGCCCCTCCCTGACTGAGCAGGAACAGGTGCGAGGTTCAGCATCCAGGATAGAGACGTCCTTTCGGAAGTGAAAGTCTTGACGGCACCACTGCAAATAGAGCTGTAGCTGGCTGGGGAGGTGAGGTGGGGTGGAGGGGTCGGAGAAGAGCCTGGAGGACTCGAGATGAGGGAGGGGTTGGCGACCTGAGACCCGAGGGATACGCTCGGACTGGAGGGACTCGAAACCCGGTGACGTGATACACTCCGGACACAGCGTCCTGTTGGGGAGGCAAGACGAACGGCCCCGGGCGTCCTCAGCCTTTCTGAGCCCGCCCCTTCCTCCTCCAAGCCCCCTCCCGCCCTGAGCCCTCCTCTATCGCAGCCCGCCTCCTGAGTCCCGCACCCCTGCAGGTCGCCCCCCCCAGCCCCTCCCCTTTCTGAGTACCCCTTCATCTTTCAGCCCCTTCAGGGAGGGTGGCCTGGGACGGCCCCTTCCAGGACAGTTCAGGTAGTAACGTGCCACCGGGACGGACGGGAGGGGGGCCTCCCTGGCGCTTCCTGTCTGTGGCGGCACCTTCGTATTTGGTGACTTTTGAGGGTGGCCCTGCTCAGGCTCCCTGCGGCCCTTATGCCAGCACCGACCTCTCCCGCTGGCTTCCCATCTAGGAGCCAATTTTGCAATGAGGGATGGGTAGAAATTCTTCCATCGTTCATGCGCCTATTCATTCGCGTTGTTCAACAGGCATCTCATGAGCGCCTACTGTCTGCAAGCCTGCCCCGGAGGCCTAGGACACAGCCCCCCGCGAAGGGGCTCACAGGCCAGTGGGGCCAAGGGGGTCAGAGGTCTGTGATGGGGGCTCACAGGGAGTCAGGGAGCCCGTGGGTCTGGGAAGGCTTCCTGCAGGAGGTGTAGCCTAAACTGAGGGCTAAAGGCTTTAGGGGCTAAGGGAGGGTATTCCCAGCGGACAGAACGGCAAGTGCAAAGGCCCTGAGGCAGGAGCCCCCGGCTTCGGCCCCAGCTGTGCCCTTTATTTGCTGTGTGACCTGGACGCTCAGGTTGAGGGCTGAGCAGGGGGCTTGGTCCCCAGCAGGCGCTCCGTAACTATCCCCAAATGTGTCCACGAAAGGACTGAGGTTCTTGAGGGTCGTCATGAAACAGAAGGGGTAGCGGGTTGGGGCAGCTCGTGACTTTTTGCCGGCCACCGTGCCTCCTTGGCCTGAGTCCCTGCCCCCGGCCCAGCAGTCCCCTGCCAGCTGTCCCTCCATGTGTGCACGGGCCTGTCAAGGGCAGGCGCCTGTTCCGGACACCTGATGCCCTGCCTCCTGCGGATTTCAGAGGAGCAGACGCACGGAAGTTCAGCTGCCACGTGGGCTTAACCCTGGAGCCTGGGCGCCGGGTCCTCAGAGGCCCCTGCCGTCCCTCTCGACCCAGTCGAGTGCCCTGCTACTGCCCCCAGCCTTAGCTGGAAAGACCCCCACTTCGGCTCCTAGGTCTGGCGTTGCCTGGCTGTGCAGTCCGGGGAACGTTAGCCCACCTCTCTGGTCACCAGCAGCGCCAGGAACAGCAACGGCCCCCACACCCTCAGCGTCATGTGTGCCCGGGGCCTTTTTATGAATGAACTCCATCGTACAAGAGGACTCTGAGTTCTCGACTACTGCAGACCCCATTTCACGGGAAGCGGAAGCCAAGGCACCGAGCAAGGTTCTACGACCCACAGGGTAAAAGAGCCCGATTGGTAGTGACCGAAATGACACGTATTTTGGGCTCACCGTGCCTTTATATGGATTAGGCCATTCGATTCTCCCCAAAGCCGGTCGAAGTCGTGGGAACCGGTAGTAGTGGGGGGGTCCCTTTTTATAGATGTGGAAACTGAGGCCCAGAGAGGCTACGCGGCCTGCCCCAAGTCACAGAGCTGCGTAACGGGGACCCACGGGTAGAACTCCACGAACAGGGCCATAATTATTATCGCTGCTGCTGTTGTGTTATTCTTCTCCCTATTAAGAGAGCAGATCTAAAACTTGGAAATGAAGGGGACGAGTCTGCAGCACGTGATTTCGAAGCCCCACTGGCACTGCGTCTCACGTGACCATCACAGATGATTTCATTTTCACGCCTCGGCTCAATACGGGACCAGCAGCCCCCTGCGACTGTGTTGATTTCCATTTAAACCGATTAAAATGACATGGAATTAAAAATCCAATTCCTCCCTCGTACTAGCCACAGCGTAAGTGCTCGATGGCCGCCTGGCTGGTGGCGGCTGCATCAAAAAAGCGCGGGTTCCGAACACACGCGTCATCACGGGACGTCCTATTGGATTGGGCTTCTCCGTGGGAAAGTCACACTCCGGCTTGACTTTGCTGCAGCCCAGACCCTGGAAGTTACGGTGACCCCGCGGATTTCTGTCTGGCCCGGAGGAGAAGCCCTGTCCGTTGGTTGTGTGGAGGACGTGTCGTAAGTCTGTATCTAGACTAATTTGACTCTAATGTTCTAAAGAAACAGAAGAGTCCCGATAAATTCCCAGTTCCGCGAATGCTTAGAACCGCTTGGCCACTAACCGGTTCCCTGAATAATGAGTTAATTAATCATCGATGCGCGTTTACTCTGCTGGGAGGTGTCCCGTTTTCAACTGTCCGAGAACTCCACCGTGATGATCCCATTTTGCCGATGGGGAAACTGAGGCCAGCTCCCTGCCTTCCCCCTCCCTCGCCCAGGAGCCCAGTTCTCCCACATGCAGGCACCCCCTCCCCGCCCTGCTCTGAGAAGCAGCTCCGAGAACCCGTCTTCCTCCCGGTGGTAGAGAACCAGGTCAGCCAACCACTGGGACATCAAAGGGAATCTATAAATACAGCTGCAGGAGGAAAAGTAGACACTTTTCTAACTCCTCCCGGCCTTGCTTCTCTCCCACTCCGAGTCTCTCCTGGCTGAGCTCCCACCCCGGTAGGTGCTGGGCCAAAGCTCCCAACCCCAGGGGCCTCTACTGGAAAGCCATGGAGGGAAGCGACTGACAGAGCCTCGGTCTTCGCCAACAAGCTCAACTTCTGCTCTTCCTTTTCTCTGCCAGTTTTCTACGAAAAGAGGGGCGTCGCTGGGCCTGTCCCTGGGGGATGCAGAAGAGATTTTTAAGCCCAGAAGTGAAGATGACTGGTTTTTCGAAATCTTCGGATCCCCAAACCCAGGAATCCTCCTTCCATCGCTTAGGGAACATGGAGGGCTTCTGCACTGTGCTGGGCTCCAGGAAGCTGGCAGAACCAAGGCAGGCGATTCAGACTTAGCCAAGGCAGACAGGAGGGCTTCCTGGAGGAGGTGATGTGAGCTGAGCCCAAAGGACGATGGGAGAGATGGGGATGGAGAGCCAGGTTGGGGAGGGGGCTACAGGGTTAAGAGTCTTCCTGGGTTCCTCCCTCTTCCTCGCTCCCCAAGTCCCATGTCTTTGCATCCAAAGTGCCTCTCAAACCTGCCTACTGCTCTCCCCGCCTGCAGCCCCTGCCCTGGTCCACCCTGTGTCGCTTCCCTAGAATAGTGTGGTCACTTCCCCCTTGGTGCCCCTGGCCAGTCCTGTCTGGTGTGCATCATTCTCTGCAAGGCACCCAGAGAGACCTTCTTAAAAGCAGATCATCTCACTTGCTTTTATCTTTACCCCCAGCTCCCAATTCGAAATAAAATCCAAACTTCCCCCCCACCCATGCCCTAAAACTTTCACCTCTCTCTCCCCCTGGATCACGCTGCACTAGCCACATGGACCTCCCGCTGCTCCCTGCTGTGGCCAAGCACTGTCCTGCCTCAGGGCCTTTGCACGGGCTGTGCCCACTCACCTGTAGCTTCCTTCTCCCACATACCTGCGTGATTTTCTCCCTCATGACCTTCGGGTCTCCACTCAGATGTCACCTCTTCTGGCATCGCCTATCTTCCTTCTTTCTTAATTTTTTTTCCTTACCATCATCTGCTCAGAACAGATTTCACTCATTTACGTTGCTTCTGGTCTGTGTCCCTGACTGGCACATCAGCTCCACAAGGTGGCCAGAGACTTTTATTTATTTTGTTCACTGCCCTGTCCCCAGTGACTAGAACAAGCCAAGCATCCAGTAGGTGCTCAATAAATACTTGTTAAAGAATTTAATCTTCTTTTGCCATGAGCTCTGAGCTCTGCCAGGCTGGGGCCCAGCTCTGCCTTGGTCACTGCTGTGTCCCCAGCACCTCCCAGAGCCTGGTACACACTAGGCGCTCAGAAAAGTTCGCTGAATAAATAGGTCATTGGGGGGGTCGAGACCCACCGACTCAGCCCCGCCTCCTGAAGACGCTGGAGATTTGGCAGCCGGAGCTGCGCTCGTCCCGCGTGGGGCGAGAAGGCGCGCGGAGCAGGGGTGTGGACCGTGAGCTCAGCACCCACCAACGGCACCTCCACACACTGAAGTCAGCGCCACTTCAGCGTGTGGAGGTGCCGTTGGTGGGTGCGGAGTTGCTAACCCTGGTGGCAATGACAGAACCGCCACCAGCTGAGGTCATTCGCGCACACCCTCTGCTGTCACTGTCTGTTCCTTTCTCCATAACAGTTTTGATTCGATTTGATTTTTTAATTGTGGCAACACTATACTATTCATTGTTTCAGCCATTTGTAACGTGCGGCTCAGCAGCATCAAGCACATGCACACGGCTGTGCCATTGTCCCCACCGTCTGTCTCCACAGCTTTTTCCTCTTCTCAAACTGACGCTCCATCCCCTTAAACGCTCGCTCCCCTCCCCTCCCCCAGCCCCGGGCTCCACCATCTACTTCCTGTCTCTATGGACTTGACTCCTCTGGGGACCTCACGTGAGTGGGATGACACGGTATCTGTCCTTCTGTGACTGGCTCATTTCACTGAGTGTAACATCCTCAAGGTCATAGCATGTGTCAGAATGTCCTTCTTTTTGAAGGCTGAGTAATATTCCCTTGTCTGGACGGACCACACGGTGTTCATCCAGCATCCGTCATGGGCGCTCAGGCCATTCCTGCGTTGGCCGTTGTGGATGATGCTGCTGTGAACACGGGTGTGCAAAGATCTCTTCCTGACATACAAGGGTCTGTACTGGCGTCTGTTCTCATTTTCTCTGTTGACGACACCGTGAACAATGTGGAGGGCATCGAAGCTCCTTCTCACAGCTTCTAAGGGAGGATGAGGATGGGGGAAAGTGTTCGGAGGAAGAGATGTGGCATTTCAGAACCTTGGAAGGAGAAGGAAGCTCATCTTTGTTAAACACCAACTACGTGCCAGGCATCTTCTGAAACATACTCATGTCAGGTGACTTGCTCACGGCTGGGAAGTGGCAAAGCTGGGGTTTGTGCGCCAGCCCGTGGGCCTCGTCATCACTGATTCAAAGACGAATTAATAAGATGACCTTAGAGGGGAAAAAAACAGGGTGACAAAGAGCTGCCTTCCTCTCCACGTGGATGGTCAGGGAAGGCCCCCTGAAGAAAGAGATGTTGGCCAAACACGACGAGGGGCTCCCCAGGCAGCGGGAGCAGCCAGCGCAGAGGCCCTGAGGCTGGACTGCGTCTGGCTCAGAGGAACCGTGAGGAGGCGGACGTTGGTGTGTCTGAAGCAGAGCGATGGGGGGAGGGCATGAGAGGTGGATCAGGTGGGGGGAGGCTTCTGGATGAGGGGGCAGAGGACATGGTCGTGGCCCAGGCTCCTAGATGCACACGCAAAGACAGAAGTACTGTGTGACCTTCCACGTGGCCACCTCTGCCCTCTGGCCCCCACGCGTGCTCATGTCCCCGAGATTTCTGGATAGCAAACACTTATTGAGGACCTACTGTGTGCCAGGCACCGTTCTAGGCAACAGGGATCAGCAGGGAACAAAACGGTGCTGTGTGAGAGACAACGTACGATGTTCGCCTGTGAAAAATAAGATGAAGAAAAACAAAGCAGGAGAAGACTCTAGAAAGGGATAGGGTGCTGCCGATGGTGGGGAGGTCAGGGTGGCCTCCCTGCAGAGGTGACATTTGAGCTGAGACTCGGAGGAGGGGAGGGGCCGTATGGAACCTGTGGGGAGAGTATTCCAGGCAGAGAGAACAGTAAGTGCAAAGGCCCCGAGGCAGACAGGCTTGGTAGATATTCCACAATCAGAGACACCGTCAAGCCCTTAATGGCTGTACCTCTAACACTTCCGTGTGGTGTCTCCTCCTCCAAGAAGCTCCCCTAGATCCTTAGTGCTTCCAGACCCACGATGAGGCTGAAGAAGCAAGGAAGGGAAAGTCTGTGCCAGGCTCAGAGGCGCCCGGACAGGGGGGGCAGGAAGGAGGTTGCCGAGACCCTATTCACTCGGCTCAGGTCCCAAGTCACTTGTCTTAAAAGCCTTCCAAGCTAGGGGGTCCCTGAGGCCCTGGAAATGATTAAAAGTGTGGGGTTCCGATTCCGGCCCCATTTCCTGGTGATGCGAGCTGCCAAGCCACGTCTCTCACGGCCTGTCTCCATTTCCACACCTGAAATGAGCTAACGGTACCTTTATTCTGGAATCGTGGAACGGCATACTGTAGGTGCTCAATAAATGTTGCTCATCATCGCAATGATTAATATATGCGCAATATGGGGCATTTTCAGGGGTGCTGTGTAGTCTCTGCAAAGGTCCTCACCCTCTCTGGGCACGGGCTATCCCCAAATCCTCCAGGAGCTCCAGGAGGCTATTTGAACTTGAGGAAGGGTCCACAGGAGAACCCCACTCCCCTCTGCCAAAAGGCAAGGGTCAAAGGGCAGGGGCAGGGCTGGGGCAGGACCGAGGGCACGCGCTCACACACGCCTCCTCCCCGGCCCCGCCCCCCACCCCGTGGGTTCCAGGCGGTTAGCTCTGCGGAGGGACCAGCTGGGCGGATTTAGCCAGCGCATCTGCCACCCGAGCAGCTGCCGTTCTGGGGGGGGCTGGAGGGGGATTTGGGACGAGGGAAAAATCTGTCCGAGGAGAATTGCGTCTGCGCCGCCCAGCTGCCGGCTCAGGGTGGGGGGACACCCCGAATCCACCCGGACCCCGGGCCCCTCCCCTGCGGCGGCGGCCCCCACGTGCCTCTGGGGGAGGGGGCGGCGGGGAGGCCCTGACGTCACATGCGGCATCAGCCAATCGGAGCTGCCCTTTCCGAGCCCCAAGGGGATTCCCGGGCCAAAGCGGGGACCAAGGGCGCGACACAGCAGCGACGACCCCCAACCTGGGTTTAAAAGAGAGCCCGCACCTGTCCGGGGAAACCGAGGCCGGGCCCCGCCAGGGAGGAGGCGGGACTCAGACGAGCCGTTGCCCTCGGGCCTGTCGCCAGCATTGCCCAGAGAGGGGCAGGGATCCGCGGGAGTCACACAGCGGGACAGCGAGGCGCAGAGCACCGACGGGGGAGGGGGTCTCGCAGCCAGTGGGGCGGGGTTTCCTTTGCCCGCAGGCGCCAAGCACCAGGGCCGGGCTCAGCCTCTGTCCATCCCTTGGTCCCCAAAGGCCGCTTGGCCCCCTCTGGGTCTCCCCGGGCTCCGACCCCGGGCCGCAGCCCCGCGGCGCTGGGCAGAAGGTGTCAGTGGCCGCGGGCGCCCGCAAAACCCGCACTGGATTCCTCCCGGGCCGGAGCAAGACGGGAGCGCAGTGCTGCCCACCCTGGCCCTTCAGACAGGGAAACTGAGGCCCAGAGGGGCGGAGCTTTGCTCAGACTCACACAAGTAGGAGGGTGCTTCTGGCTCCGGTGACCTCGGCCGAGGCCCTGCCCCTCCCCAGGCCTCCCTGGCTCACTCGGAGGGCGAGCTGTGAACTTCCTGCCACCCTCTTCCAGGTCAGGGCTCAGACAGTCAGGAGCCCAGGGCGGAGGAGGGAGCAGCTGGGCCTGACCTTGCCCTGGTCCAGGGCATGAAAGACCCATTCATGGCCACCGAAGCCTGGGTGGCAGCTGAGCTGGCTGCGGGGGTGGGGCCTCCCTTGGGCCTTTGTTCCTGCAGGTCTCTCGGTCTAGTATACCCTTCCCAGCCCTCACCCTGTGCACTGGCATGGGAATCCATGCGCAGGCCTCCTATGGCCCCCAAGTCGCCTTCTCATGATCCTCCTGGGCCCCCACCCGGTCACAGTGCCCTCATCCACCTCGGCCTTGGTTCCTCTGTCTTCCCTGCTAGACTGAAGACTGGGAGCTGGTTTGTCCAGCCCGGGACTCAGCACACAGTAGGTGCTCAATAAATGTTCGTTGAGGGAATAGATTGCAAGCGAGAGAGGGCGTGCCGAGTTGTCGGCACACCACTGGCGACGGTGTGGAGGCGGAGGAGGGGGCAGAATCCGGCTGCCGACCTGAAGCACCCGTCTTAGCCCCCCTTGTTGGCAGGCCTCGTCTCCCCAGGTGAGCAGGACATGAGGGTGGAGCCGGACAAAGGCAGGTGCCAGCTGATTTGCCTGGGTCTCCGTTTCAGCCGGAAAGCGGGTCAGCACAGAACCTTTGGCAGGAAGACCTGGCTGCTGGCGGAGGTTCGCGGTCTCCAGTATGGCCCCTGGGCAGTGGCCCCAGGCCCTGGAAGAACCAGGTTGCCCAAGACACAGTGTATCCTGAGGAGCAGCTTTCAAGTTCTGAAGGCCATGTCTCCACTTCGTGGGTGGCCGCTGGACAGCCAGACGGCTTGTCCGAGCTTCTGAACTGCTGGAGGCCGTAAATGGGACACAGCCTGTAAGGCACACACGGAAGGTGCCTTATAACCCGTGGCAGAGGACCGGTGCTCTCTTCCATCCACCCGGGACCTCGCACAAGCTCCGTGGCCTCTGTGCCTCAGTTTCCCGTCTACAGGAACCTCATGGGCCTGCCCCGAGGAGTGAATGAGGAGACTTATGCACCAAACGCTCAGAAGTGGCCCCAGCACACAGTAGGTGTGCAAGACATGTCACTAGATACATAATAATAAAACATTTATTGAGTGCCTACTGTATACTAGAGACGCTGGAGAGACAGGGACAGCAGGCGGACCAGTGGGGGAGACATACATGCTCACATCCATGTGGGCTCCCCTTGTCCTCAGGTCACAGAGGGTCAGGGAGGTTACTGGGAGGTCTCTGGGGGGAGGGGAGTGCTTCCCACGGGCCCAGGGGTTGCTGTAGGCCCCTGGAACTCTTTTCTGGGCCAGGCCCCACAGGGCGCTGGGATGGAGGACAGCCTGTGTGCCATGATCTCTGCAGCCGGCTGGCTCAGGTTCAAATACAGGTTCTGCCACTTTCTTACTGGGTGACCTTGGACAAGATGCCGCCCTGTGCCTCAGTTTCCTTACGTGTCTGCTGAGTGGTAAACGTAATGCTTGTGGATTGAATAAATGACCTCACATGAAGGGGGCCATGTAGACCACGGAGGGGTTGGTTCCTGACACCTCCCCGTCATGCACGCGGGTCTGACTGGGGACGGATCCTGGGGATGCGAGTCTGGCCAGAGTGGACAGGGCCAGGAAGTCGGAGGGCCCGCAGTTGGGACCCCCACCTGAACGAAAGCAGGGTGCCTCCTCTTGGGTCGCTCCCCCACCCCCGCCCCCACCCCCAGCGCGCCCGGCCGCCCACTCGGCTCTGTCCTCCGTTCCGCGCCGCCTTACTCCGGGCCACGTTTTGCGCGGCTCCGGCCCGGCTCGCGGTGGGGGGAGAGTTGGCCGAGGGGGGGCGGAGGTGGCGGAGCCGCGAGTCGCAGCGGCGGCCGCGGCTGGCGGAGGAGATGCGGCCGCGGCGCGCCCCGGGTCCGGCCGCTGCGCAGCGCCCCCCCCGGAGCGGACGCCAGCGCGCGGGGGGCCGGGGCTGAGCCCCCTCCCGCAGCGCAGCGCCGCGGCCCGGGGGCGGGAGAGCGAGCGCCCCCAGCCCCCCTCCCCACCCGGGATGCCCGGCTGAGCCGGCCCGGCCGGGACAGGTGCGCGCACCGATCCCCCCGCCCCCCGCCCGCGCCCTCCCGTCTGCGCGCCCCCACCCCGCACTGCTGCGGCCGCGGTTCCGAGGTAGCGCCCCAGGGTTCAAGAGGGGTTAGGGAGGCGCTGCCCCGGGGTGTCTGTCAGCACGCATCTGAGGGCTGAATCGTTATTGGTGCGGCCGGGTCAGAGCTATAATGGGGCCCGAGGACCCGCTGCTGGGAGGGGACGGATTTGGGGGCTGGGAGAGGCTCTTGTGAGGCGCGATTAACGGAGGATCTAACAGCAAACGCACCCAAATAATTCAGAGGGGGGGTCGCTGTACGGAGCGTTATAATGGGGTCCAGTAGCAATGCTTTGAAGAGGCTGATTTGGGCCTGGGGGCGCTGAATGAGAGGCCTCGGGGAATGAGGAAGTCCAATGGCAACCGCGGCTGGGGGGGGAGGGCCGGATTGCTGACTGGGGGCCTGTATAGAGCTTGCTGGGGTGGGTGCAGGTTTCCGTCGGCACCGGGCAGCGGGTGGAGACGGTCCGGGGCCGCAGAAACACACGGGGGGTTCGCGGCTGCGCCGCTGGGGAGCTGGATTTGGGCCCAGGTGGGAGGTTCACGACAGGCTGGGGGCCTGCTGCCCGGGATGGGGGCTGGTGTTGGGGGGCGGGGCCCTGAGGGCTAAGCCGAGGGCCACCCAGGGCAGGGTTGGTGGTCCCAGCGCAGCGAGGCCCTTCCGCCCCACTCTACGGTCCAGCCGACGCACCTTGGGCGCCCCTGAGCCCTCTCCAGCCTCCTGCCTGGCCCAGATCGAGTCTAGGGCCCCGGCCGCGGGGGAGAGGCCGCGGTGAGGGGAGAGAGCTGGCCGGTCCGGATACCCCTCGCTGCAGTGGGGACTCCGGGGTTTCGGGGGCCCCCAAGAGCTGACAAAGGGACAAAGAAAGCGTTTCTCTCCTAGCGCGACGGGCAAGGTGGGGGGCGACGACTGTGGACCCCCTCCTGCTGGCGCTGATTGGTCCCCGGGGCGGGGGTCACGTGCCCCCCATCCTGCTCTTCGCCTGCGGGCGCCCTCCGGTTTGGGGGCACGTCTCAGAGGGGGCGCTGCCTTAGGGAACCCTCGCCCCTGCCGGGGCGTGGAGACGCTGGAGCTGGAAGTATTTGCAAGAGTCCTAGGACTGGGGGCAATTCACGCACCCTCCGCCCGCATTAAGCCCTCTCTGGCTGAAGTCTTCGGCATCCTACCCCTGAGGCTGTCATCTTCCACCCCCAGACCCGAGGGGAACTGGGGTTTGGGGTTAGGAGAGGGGGCCCTCAAGCTTTGAGGGTCTCCCCTTAAGGAGGAAGGAGGGAGGGACCGATGGCCTGGCTACGGGAGGGACCCTTCCACACACCCATACTCCTCTGGGTTCCCTCAGCTTCTCAAGGGACCCAAATTCTCTCTCTAAAATTAAAGTTCAGTACCCCTGGGGCGTCCCTTCGCCCAAAGGCTCCCCACCCCCACCCCCTTTCCCACATCCTAGGAGACACACTTTCTTTCAGATGTATCTGGGCAGTTGCTGGGACTCTATTTCAAGAGCGTACAGGACATGGGAAGATGGATGAGGGTCGTAGATGGGGTCAGGACTCGCCCGGGAGGGGGTCCCGAGCTCTCCAGGAAGGTGGCCGGGGCTGCTGTGGCCCAAAGGAGACCTCTTGGATATTGAGTAGGTGGCAGCCTGCCAGAAGCCTCATTAAACTGTAGCACGTCCACCCTGTACCAGCTTATTTCCAAGAGCGAGTGGGGAAACTGAGGACCCAGAAAGCAGGCAGCGTGAGCGAAGACGGAAGCCAGACCTCTTCACTCCTGGGGCTGCTAGATGGGGTCGGAGGATAGGCGCCTCCACATGACATCCAAGTGCCCTCCCAAAGGTTACCCCGAACCCACTCCCCTCCCAAAGGTTACCCCGAACCCACTCCCCTGCCTACCCTGGGCTGGGCAGCAAGAAGTCAGACCTGGCGCTTCCGACGCCCCACCCCTCTCCAAGTAGAGAAGAGGCAGCGGGGCTGAGAGGAGCGTGGCTGTGTAGCCTGAGACAGGTCTAGCCCTCTCGGGGCTGCGGTCTCCCCAGGGGGCATTCTTTGGGTTTGGGAGCTGAGTGGAGGGAGATGCGCAGAGAGGTCACAGGAAGGCACCCTGTGAGCCCTCCACTCTCCACTTGCTGGCTGCCAGCGCTCAGCACCTGAGCATCACTTCTCTGCTCTGAGGTGAGAAGGTGTCTCCCAGCGGAGGTATCGAGTCACCGGGGATGGGGGTGGGGGGACGTTCCTCCTCCACGCTTCGGTTTTCGCCTCTGTCCACTGGACAAAGAAGGTGCTGGAGATTTGTGCTGTAGGAGTGTTTGGTATCTGCGGTGGCCACCCGGGGCTTGTGACAGCAGTTGCTGGGGTTCCCTGGCACTGGATCTGGAAGATAAAAATCAAACCGTCCTTGCAAAGGTGACCCTGACGTCAGCCTGCAGGACAGGTGAGCTGGGTGGATCCCCAGAGGCTGAAGGACGCGCCGGTCACTGCCCATCTCCTGGGAAGGAGGGTGTCCCTAGCTGACCCCGGGGTGTGGCACTGTCTCGTGTGGGTGGCCCTTCGCCGAGTGAAGCTGGGGGCCCAGAGAGGTCTCAGCCAGGGTCAGGACACGCAGAAGCAGGAAAGGCTGCCCGGACGGGATGCTGGCACTGGGCCCGAAGGACCAGGAGGATGTTGCGAGGAAGGGCGAGGGGCCCGGACTCCAGGCGGAAGGAGCTTAAAGGAGAGACGCTGGCGGGTGTTATGCGGTCCTCAGTGTCTGGGCTATTTTCAGGGTGGGAGACAATGAGCAATGCTGTCTGAGAGACTGCGGGGGCTGTGAATGCCAAGCCGAGGAGAGGGTTTTACCCCAGGGGCAGTAGGGAGCCATGGAAGGTTCTAGAGTAAGGGAGTGAATGGACAACCTGTCAGACCTTGAGCAGCGGTGAGGAAGGGTAGCTACCAGGGCGGTTTGCTGGAAACCGGGTTGGCGGCTTGGATGAGCCACCCGTTCTGGGAGGCAGGCAAGTGGGGTTGGACATCCGTCCTTCCAGAATCCTGGAAAGATGATTCTGATATGGGTCAGGCCCAGGCGAGCCTCAGATCCCTTCTAAATTTCCAAGTGCGCTGGGTTTTCTGAACCGGACTGTTAAGATTCCGCGATTCTGAAATCCTTAGTCATTAAGGAGCTGCGGATTCTCAGACGGGTTCCTCCAACGCCCAGCAGTGACTGTGGGTGGAGCCTCGTTTAGCAGAAATAGGGAAACTGAGGCTTAAGGCAGCCCCCGAAGGATGTGGGCCCCAGTCACCTGTCCCACATCCTGTTGTTGAATTATCTAGGAGTTGGCTCAGGGTCGGGGAGCTCAGGGGGCAGACCCCTGCCCTAGACACCCCTTCCATGACGCACGGTGCGGGCTGGTCTTGCCAGGGCCAAGGTTCAATGTGTAGCCTAAGAGGTCTGGGCCTGGGCCACAAAATTACCTTTTATTATCACGGTCATTCATCACCTGTCCTTCAGGGATGTCCAGAAAAACTGGCACAACACTAAGGAGGTGGCCTGGGAGGTCGAGACCCTCTTCCACTCCTTCAGTCAGGGATACAGGGAACCCCGCCACCAGCCATGCTCGGCGAGGCTTCACTGTCTGGCCCCACAGTCCAAAGGTGGCTGCCCCAGGGTGTGCTGGGAGAGAGGCCAGTCTAGTGAGAACTACACTTCCCAGGATGCATCCTGGCCCAGGCTGAGCCAGCCTTCCAAGGGCAGACCTAGGAGAGAACTTCCCAACTACAGGAGCCCAGTGCACATTGTGGGTTCTCAGGGTGGGGGCTGGGAGAAATTAGTCCGGGTCCAGGGCAGCTGGGGACATCCGTCTCTCAACAAACGCTCCCAATGGCCCCCATGTGCCATGCCCTGTGCCGCGTGACGCGGGAGTCCCAGAGAGAAAGGCTTTCGCTCTGGTTGGCCCTCAAGGGGGAGGGGAAACAGGTGGGCACTGGCCCCCTCGGCCGCAGAGGGGCCTGGGCAGAGTGACCCAATGGGGCTGGGGAACGCTGGGCTGCACCCGTGCAGCAGAGTAGATGCACTGAGCGAGGGACCGCGGCCGGGACCACGATGAATGTGCAGGGGTTCACCGGGGTGGGGGGGACCCCGTGTTTTCTGATAGTTCCAGAAGAACCTTCTCCCTTCCCTGGGGTCGGAGCTGCTCGGCCGTTGAGACAAATGCTCTGAGTCGCTGCCCGAGAGATCACCACTACTGGGTCAGACCAACCGAGTTTTGAGTCCATGTCTTCATTCATTTATTCACTCGCGCCCCCTTCACTGAGCCTTGGTTTCCCCATCAGTAAAACGTAGGTGCTATTTTGTCTTCCTTAGGGCCGGACATTTAAAAAGGAGGAGGCAGGCATAATCCTGTCGTTTTTCTTACTCCGGGAGAGGGAATAACTTTGAAAAGCAGAAATTTGTGGCCTCTGGCCCCTATCTCGATGAGAGCTGTGGGGTCTTTGCTCTCATTTGATAAGTTGACAAATATTTAATATTTGTCATCCAATAACACTGGATGATATAACCGAAAAGGGCGGAGCTGACGGAGTCGGGGAGGCTGTCTCTGAGGAGGTGACGTTTGAGCTGAGACCTGAAAAATGAGAAGAAGCTAGTCATTCAGATGTCTAGAGGAAGAGCATTGCAGGCAGAGGGCACGGCCCGTGCCAAGGCCCTGGGGCGGGACCGGGCCTGGCATGCTGGAGGAACGGGGCAGAGGGAGCGAGGGGGGAGGAGGAGGAGCAGGGCGAGGGGGCTGGGCAGGTTGCATAGGGCCAAGTGGACTTGGCTTTCACCCTGACGGAGATGCGAGTCCGGGAGGACTGTGGGCAGAGGTGGGACTTGACTCAGGTGACCACAAGTGCCTTCTGAGTGCGGCAGGCAGGATGGACTGTGGGCAGCAGGGATCAGAGCTGGGCGTGGGGACAGGGCACCTGCACTGGTCCAGGCGAGTGATGATGGGAGCTGGCCAGGACTTGCCGATGGATGGATGAATGGATGAGGGGACGGATAGAGCTTCTTCCTCTGGGCACAGGTAGTGCCTCGGTTAAGAGCGTGATGTCTGGACCAAATGGCCTGGGTTCAAATCCCAGCTGTGCATCCTGGGGCACGCCACGCACCCTCCCTGGGCCTTGCTGAGAGGAGCCGTTCCCGCCCACTCCGCCACTGCTTCCTGTAAAGCACAGGGCTCGGAATCCCGTCGATGCTCCATAGGTGTTTGCCACGACTTCCCTCTGAAGGCCTGATGCCCAGGCTGCGGGGGAGAGTAGCGAGGGGTGCGGTGGTGAATTCACTGAGGTCTCCATTGATGTACGTTTCTCACGCCCCATCCCCCAGAGCCCACGTCACTCTGCCAGCGTCCCTGCCATTCCTGAGCCCTGACTCACTAGGGCTTGTGGTCCGCTCTGACCCTAGGGCCTTCCCTGGGGGCCTATTTCCCGCCTTTGTCTTCTTCAAGTTCATTCGCCAGCTCTTCCGTTCCCAGCAGCACTTGGCACGGCCCTGCCTGCCTCCGGCCCAGCGTCTCTGAGTGTGGTGTCCCCCTGCAGACCTGTCTTTCTGGCCTGTCCCACGTGGGGATCCCCGTGTCTTCCCGGGCAGGGCCTCTGGAGAGGGGTAGTGACCGGAAGGCTTCTCGGTGGGAGCTCAGACTGGGGGATGAGAGGGCTCCCAGAACCCCAAGTGAGGGGCCAGGCTTTCCATCTTCTGCTCTCGGACCAGACCTCTTTGTCTTCCCTGAAGTGGAGCCCCCGAGAGCCGAGCCTTACTTCCCTGTCCCCCAAAACTGAGTCCCAAGAGCAGGGCCTGACTCTGCATTTCCTCCGAATTGGGGCTGAGGGGGCCGAGGGCCCGTCTGCCCCCAGGCCTGCCCAGGGCCCCCCACTTGGTAATCTGTCTGTGCCCGGCCCCAGCCCAGGCTCCCTAAAAGCCCCCAGCCCTCTCGGGTGGTCCGTTTCCGGGCCCCCTAATTACCCAGCGGGTATAAATGACACTTTAATTTCCTCCCAATTGTGGCCACACCACCCCACCCCTCCCCACTCCTAATTACGAGTTGCTGCTTCTGATTTGCCTCCTGGCAGCCCAATTTCCAAACAGTGATTAAAATTAATTACCCGGGAGCACCCCCTTTCCATCTGGGCCGGGAGCCCCGAGGACCTGCCCGTGTCCCCCACTCAAGATCCTGCCTCTGCCACCTGGTCTCCTCCCTGGTTCCGAGTGGCCCGAGGATAGGACAGCCTCTCTCTGGGTCTCCACTCGCTCCTCCTCAAAGTGTTCCTTCAGACTGTGTGGCCTCGTAGACAGATGGCACAGCGGGGCCGCTCAGCCGACACCAGCGAGAGGCAGTCTGACCACGCACCTGGGTTCGAACACGGGCCGTGCTCTCCCGTGTGGGGCGACCTTGGCCAAGTGGCTTAGCCTCTCTGAGGCGGAGTTTCTCCGTCTGCAGAACGGGAAGGATGGTGCCGGTGTGGGCGGGAAGCGAGTTCATATGTGCGGACATAGTAGGGGCTTCATAAAAATCTTAGCCCAAATCTCTGCTCCTCTGGGATACCGTGGGATGGACGTGGCTCAGACACTCTGAGTGCCATCTGCTTCAAAACAGACGCGCAGCATTCGCTGAGCACCGACTGTGTTCCCAGCTCTGTCCTGCGGGTGGCCGAACCCCAGCCTTGTTGGCACGGCCGGTGCCGGGAAGTCTGGAATAAACATAGCCTTGCAGCTCTTTCGCAAGGAGGGACTGTTCGTGGGACATTGGTTCAGCCGATACTTGTCAAGCACCCACTGCGTGCCAGGACCCCTGCCCTCAGGGAGCTGACGTTTTCATCCCCGATTCACAGAGCAAGAAGCAAGCCCAGAGAGGGGGAGGGCGTAACCCTGGGTTGCACAGCAGTCAATGTAGTTTATTAAGCACCTACTAGGCGTAGCTGATTTAACCCAAAGGTGGTGGTTACCATGCTGGGCGCGCTGACCGGGGGAACAGGGATGACGGTGGCTCCCTCCCAGACTGGGGAGGGATGAGTTAACCAGCATAGGGAGAGCACTGGGGGACAAGGGGGCCTCTCCCCAGGGACACCCTCTGGCTGCTCGGCCAAGTTCCTAGACAGCTCCGCAGCCCGGCTGGGCTGTGAAGAGTGACGGGCAGCCGGGGGCGGCAGCTGTAAGCGGAGCCGGTAATCAGACCTGGACGGGGCAGGGGCCCGGCCGCCCAGCCAGGTTACTCGATCTCCCCCGTGACGCCGGGCCCCAGAGCTGGAATCTTGGGGCGGCCGGGCTGGCAGGCGCTCCTCCTACAGAACTCTTTTCCGTGGTGGACGGAGACACGGGGGCCTCGGAGCCTCACCCGGGGTCACAGAGTCCCCGCCATGGCGCAGAGAGGGCGAGCTTCTGGCCCAAGGTCACCCAGCAAGGGCATTTCACATACAGTGAACATGTGGAAGGCGCTGTGCTAGGGCCTCGTTTCACAGACGGGGAAATTGAGGCTCAGTGTCTCGTCTGGAAAAGGGGGAGAACCGCGCCCCGCCCCCCACCCGCCGGGACCTTCTCTCTCTTCCTTCAGTGGTTCCCCGCGCTCTGCGCCAGCCCGGACTCTCAGCCCTTCATCTAGAGCTGGGCTGTCCAAAACGGCTGCCGCCAGCCCCGAGTTGCAGTTGAAGCCTTTCCCATAGGGGCCACCAGGAAATTCAAAACTGCTCGTGTGCACGCATGGCTTCCCGTTGGACTGTGCTGGTCTAGGTGACATCCCCTCATCCTCGGAGCAACGTTTTAGGGTTGAATGTAGTCGCCCACAGTTTACAGATGGGGAAACTGAGGCCCACACAGGGGAAGCGACCGACAGAGGTCTCCCGGCCGATAAGAGGCAGAGCACACGTGAGCACATGGATGCCACGATGTGCCATGGACATGTGGGGGTGGGAGGCCACCCGCCGGCGGACACCCATGCACGCCGTGGGGGTGACGAGCCAAGCTGAACCAGGAAGGAGGTCCGATCTGGGTTCGACTCCAGGTGCTGACACTTAGCTCATCAACACACGACAAGCCGTTACGTTGCACTGATAATGTGCCAGACACTCTGGGGACATGTTGCTGGCCAAGACTCAGCCAGGCATGACCTCATGGGGCTCGCAGTCCATGGGCTGTTATGTGGGTGCTTATTTAATTTGGAGGATCCATGCGTAAGCCAAGCTTCTCCGAATTGTGTGCACACAGGTCCCTGGGGAGCTTGCTAAAAATGCAGGCTCCGATTGGGGGGTCTGGGGTGTTGCACAGGACTCTGCATTCTCATATCTCCTAAGTGAGGCTGAAGGCTGCTGGTCTGGGACCACATTTGGAGAAGCAAAGGGTCTAAAACAGGGATCCCCAACCCCTGGGCCGTGGACCGGTACCAGCCCTGTGGCCTGTTGGGAACCGGGCCACACAGCAGGAGGTGAGCGGTGGGCAGGTGAGCGAAGCTTCATCTGCGTTTGCAGCCGCTGCCCAGCGCCAGCATCGCCGCCTCAGCTCCACCTCAGATCATCAGGCCTTAGATTCTCACAGGAGCACTGGTCCCTGGTGCCACAAAGGTTGGGCATCTCTGGTCTAAAGGACCCTTTGAGAGTGTGACACCCGGTGGGACAGAGGATACACGAGGAGGGGAGAGACTGCGGGAGTCCAGGGCGATGGGAATGGGGGTCTCTCTGGGGAGGCAGCATTTTAGCAGAGACCTGAAATAAGGAGGGAGCCATGTGGGTATCTGAGAGAAGAGACTTTCAAGCTTCGGGGGGGAGCAGCTTGTGCAAAGGCCCTGGGGCATGACCATGCCTGGCGTGTTAGGGGAACAGTGTGTAGGTCCGTGTGGCTGGAGCAGTGTGAGTGAGGAAGAGGGAGGGAGGAGGGGAGGGCAGGGAAGGAACGGGCAGGTCATGCAGGGCCTTGTGGGCCATGGGAGGACTTGGGCTTCTACCCTGCAGGAGGTGGAAGCCCTGGAGAGCTGTGGGCAGAGCGGGGACAGAGCCCTAACACAGGTGCTCACAGGCGCCCTCTGGTGGCTGCTCCAGGGAGGACAGGCTAGGGGTAGCAAGGGCTGAAGCCAGGCCACCAGGTGGAGGGTCCACGTGGGAGATGATGGGACTGACCAGGGACCGGACTGCGAGGGCGTGAGAATTCTGGATAAATTCGAAGGCAGAGCCTGAGGACTTTTTGGCATTGGACATGAGGCTGGGAGAATGAGGCCAAGGCGAGCGGGGGCTGTTGGAGGGAGTTGGGGGGTGATTCCCAGGTGTGGCCTGGGCCCTCGGCTGAAACGGGCAGGACTGAGGCTGCCGTGGCTGTGGTGGCGGAACATCAGGGCCCGCCAGCAGCCCCACCTGCTCTGTGTGTCCAGCGCCTTCCCGTGAGACCCCACAGGGTTTACGGTTTACCTGTTGTTTGTTCTGGAATTTACTAGCTGGCCCTGACATTTATACGCAAGCCCCAGGTTCCAGGATTAGCCCGGACACTCTGGCCTGAAGCAGTGCCAGGCGGGAGGAATGTTCCAGAAGGGAATTCCAGCCCATGACAAGCTCACAGTAACTAAGGCGCCATAGCACCTGGGAAGCTGGCCTGAGAGCCTCGGGGTGACGGGAGGAGATGAAGTAGGGTGGCCCTGAGGGAATTTTCATCTCTGCCTCAGTTTCCCCACCTGTACAATGAGATCGCTCACCAAGAGTTGGAGTGACAGTTGAGGGGTCAAGCCGAGAGGCCCGGCCACAGCTTGAGCCCTCCTGGGTGGGGGCTGTCACTTATCGCTTTATGACTGTCCCTCCCACCCCCATGGGCATGAATGCATGTCCCAGGGCTGCAAGCAGAAAGCACGCCCCCTCCACAGGCACCCAGACGCGTGTGGGCATGGGTGCCCTCCACGCCATGGGGCGCACACGCCGGCCACGAGGCTTCCCCGCTTGGTGGCGGTTCCCGGTGGCCAGGTGCCGGGCCAGGTGGTGGGGCCGCTTCCGGGCAGGCGGGCGCCGGACGGCTACTAGCTGAGGCGCCTCACATTTCATGGAGAGAAGCAGATGGTCTTACGGAGATGGGGGAGGTGCTGAGGCCTCTGATAACTCCAGGTCAGGTGGGGTAAACTGAGGCCAGGCACAGTGGGTTGGGCTCAAAGTGGCCCAGACTCCCCGAAAACAGCATGCGGGGGTTCGGTTTCAGTTCTGTATGATCACCAAAGTAACTAGCATTAAAAGGCACCGGCCGCCACTTCACGCTCGTTAGGATGGCTACTTCCAAAAAACAGAAAACAAGTGATGGAGAGGATGTGGAGAAATTCGAATCCTGTGCCCTGCCGGTGGGAATGGAAAATGGGCCACCACTGTGGAAAACTGTATGTGTTTCCTAGAAAAATTAAACATAGAATTACCATATGACCCAGCATCTCCACCTCTGGGTCCAGGCCCGAAAGAGCTGGAAGCAGCATCTCAAAGAGATATTCGCAGCTCCTGCTCGCAGAGGCACGATTCACAGTAGCCAAGAGGTGGAAATGACCCAAGTGTCCATTTCCAGATGGTGGATAAACAAAATGTGGTCCATCCACAGCGTTAAAAAGGAGATGCTGACACACGCTACAACACGCATGGACCCTGAGGACACGATTATCAGTGAAAGGAACCAGACACAAAAGGACAAACACTGTGCGATTCCACTCACGTGAGGTCCCTAGGGGAGTCAGATTCACAGAGACAGAAAGTGGATGGTGGGGCCAGGGGCTGGGGAGGGAGGAGTTAGTGTTTCATGGGACAAGTTCCAGTTTGGGTAGATGAGAGAAAGTTCTGGAGACGATGGCGGAGGGTGGCCTCATCGCCATGGACTTGTCGCTGAGCGGTGCGCTCGGAGGCCAGGGTTACCTGGGCTGGTGTTTGGGGGAGGAGGGTTGAAGGATGGGGGGCCTCGGATGGCAGGCAGCAGCTGGGCCTGGATCCAGGGTCACTGAGAGCCACGGGAGGCTTCGGAGCAGGGGAGGAGCTGGGGAAGGAAACCCTTGAGGAAGCAGTGCCGTGTCTGTGCACACATGGGACCCGGGCGTCCTCTGAGTCACAAATCCTGGAAGTCCAGGGTCGTGGAGAGGAAGCCCTGCTGCTCTACGCAGGGCCTTCCTGTTTTTAGCCCTGAAGACGGGGAGGCAGGCGCGCCAGGGCCAAAGTTCCCGAGTCACCTCCACCTCCAAGGGCTCGGAATTCCCGAGCCGTGGGGCCAGGGCAGGGCTTGGGGGCGCCCCTGCTGCCGAGACGGGGAAACTGAGGCATGGGGCTGGTCCGGGACGTCTCAGAAGGACAAGGGTTTTCTGCTCGGGGCCTCCGGACTGCACCCCTTCTGGAAGGGGTGTGGAGGCCTGGGTTCCAGAGGGTGAGTCCTATACATTACTCCCACCACCCAGATCATCACTTTGAGGATGGGGGGCGGTCCTCTGCTCCACGTGCCTGGAACTTTCTTTAAATTCTCTTGAATGGGAGTGGGAAACAGGCCCTCTGGGGAGGCAGTGAGGCTCCTGGCACAGGGGTATTGGAGCAGAGGACAGAAAGGCTGGGCTCGGGAAGGAAGTCAGACTTACCTGGGCCTCCGAAGTCCCCGGCCAGCTGGAACATTCTGCGATTTTAAAGTACTGCAGTTCCCAGACCGTGGTTTATAAAATTCCAAGAGCCTTTGAAAAATTCTTTTGAGCCTTTCATTTTAAGATTTTTACGTTTTAATTCTAAGAATTCTTAATCTATCTTTTGAGATTGAATTTTAAAAATATGATTTGACATATTGTACCTATTATCATTATTAGCTTTTAATTATTTAAAGTCATTTAATTTTCAATTTAAATATTCCGTTGTTAATTTTCTGTTAGAAACCGTTTCCTGAGCTTTCAGTGAAACGTGGTGGGCAAGTTGTCCCGGTGATTAAGTGAGTGCCGGTATTATTATTGTTAGTGCCGTGATGGCTGTTATTTTAAATGATCCCAACGGGGAATTTCTCTGGGAATCGAAGGTCCAGGCCGCGGCGGCTCGCGTGCCCCATCTGGCGGCGGATTCCGGGACTGCAGGCCACGCCGCTCACTGTCCCATCCCTCGCCTACAGGCGTCACCTCCCGTCACCCCGACCTCGCCATGCGGACCTCGCGAGTGCCCCCTACCCGCCCGGCCCTACTGCTCCTGTTGCTGCTACTGGGGGGCGCCCACGGACTCTTCCCCGAGGAGCCGCCGCCGCTCAGCGTGGCCCCCAGGGACTGTGAGTGGGGGTCCTGGAGGAGGGGGCGGACCGACAGAGGGTCTTGCTCCCTAGCCTAGCCTGCTGCTCCCCTCACCGGGCCAGGCTTACCCAGCCCTGGATCATTCCCCTCTCCACCCCCTTCCCCAGACCTGAACCACTATCCCGTGTTCGTGGGCAGCGGGCCAGGACGCCTGACGCCGGCAGAGGGCGCGGAGGACCTCCACATCCAGCGGGTCCTGCGGGTCAACAGGACGCTGTTCATTGGGGACAGGTATGGGGACTGTCGGGCAGAGTGTGGGACGCAGGTGGTGGTAGCCTTTGGGGGGTTTTGCACGATGGGGCCTGTCATTTGGCTGGAGTGTGGACGTGAATGTGTGTCCCTGGGTGTGACTTTTAAGGGACTCTGGGTGCGCTTGGAACCTAGAGCCTGCTGTGGTGTGTTAGCAGGTGGGGACAATCGTTTGGTCAAAATTTACTGGGCGCCTACATGGGGTGCTGAAGTGGGGCCCAGGACTTCTCTGAGGAGGTAACATTTGAGTCCAAACCTAAAGGATGAGGAGTCAGCCACGAGGAAATCTGGGGGAGAGAGCAAAATCCAGACAGAGGGCGCAGCCTGTGCAAGGGTCCTGGGATGTCAGAGGGACAGCAGGGAGGCCTGAGCGACTGCAGCAGATGGAGTGAGGGGGAGAGAGGGAGGGAGGGAGGTCAGGGAGGGCACAAAAGCGCAGGGGAGGACTTTGGCCTTTACCCCAGAAAGGTGGGAGCCCTGGAGGGCTGTGGGTAGAGGAGGGAGGGAACTTTATTCAGGTGCTCACGGGCTCCCCCTGGTGTCTTGTTTGGGGAGGACAGACTTGTAGCTGGTCCAGGTGGGAGATGGTGGCGCCTGGAATAGGGTGGTGGCCATGGAGGGGGTGAGGAGTAGGTGAATTCTCAAAAGACATTAAAGGCAGAGCCCACCGTGTTGGCGGATGTGTGGGATGTGGGAGGCGGGCAGAAGAGGGGAGCCGAGGGGGATTCCCTGCGCCCCTGGAAGGACAGAGCTGGAGGAAGGAGGAAGAACAAACTTGACGGGAGATGTTCAGAGGCAGCTGGACCCTGAGTCGGGAGCTCGGGGGAGGCCTCGGCTGGAGACAGGACTTAGAGTGGACAGGCTGCCCAGGAAGGGTGTGAGTGGGGTAGGGAAGAGTCCAGATCGAGTCTGAGAGGTAGGAGGGAAGCCAGGCAAGTTTGGGGGTAAAAGTCCTCGTAAGGCCCGAGTTCCCAGGAGGAGGAAGGACTCGCCCGGTGTAGACGGGAGGAGGGGGGCTGAGAGTGACTGCTGTACTTAACACCAAGGTGATCAGTGACCTTGACCTGGGCGGTTTCTGTGGCATGGGGGGAGGGAGAGAGCCTGGGAGACACTGAACGGTGTGAGTGGGGCGCCTGGGGTAAGGGCGCTGGACAGTTCACGTCAGGCTCCCAAGCGCCCCGCATAAGCCTGAGGTGGCGCGTTAAGGTACATGGGTGTGCTGGAGCCTGTGGGTCCTTTTTGGGCGTGAGGAGGCGTGTCAGGGCATATGCAAGCATGTGAGGGCTTGTTCAGTGTTGGAGCGGCTCCTGGCAGAGGTGTTGGCATGTCGCTGAGTGTCACCTGTGGGACAACATGTCTGCCACAGGAGGATGGAATGTGAGGGGTGGAGGCCCCCAGTCTCACTCACTACACCCCTCCCGCAGGGACAACCTGTACCGGGTAGAGCTGGAGCCCCCCACTTCCACGGAGCTTCGGTACCAGCGGGTGAGGAGGGCGTGAGGAGGGGGTGTAGGAGGGAGGGGGGATAGCGCTTGGGGCTCTCACCTGGGGCTGCTGACACTGTGCTGGGGAGCGAGGTGGATTCGGGCCCGCTCAGCGGGCGTTCCTAGGGTTACTGGCTCCCCTCACCAGCTCCCTGTACCCCCAGAAGCTGACCTGGCGCTCCAAACCCAGCGACATCAACGTGTGTCGGATGAAGGGCAAGCAGGAGGTGAGTGGACCCTGGTCACGCCCCGAATCAGCCACAACCATGCCCTCAAACACGCCCCAATTCGGCCTGGCCTCGCCCAGGGCAAATCCTCTTCAGACCTTCATCCCTGGCCGGGACCCTGGTATTGCCTTGGCTACGGCCAGAGCCTGGCCACGCCCCCAAATGGTCCTCAGTCATTGGCCCCGCCCATAGACTTGGCCTTGCTGTAGCTCCGCCCCTTCAAAGGCTGTGGATACAAAGTACGGATTTCCCTGTCTTGGCCCCTCCCTTAGCATGGCCACGCCCCCATCGCGGTCCTATTTTAGCTGTGAACACACCCACATCCTTGGGCCTTCCGCCCTGGCCACGCCCCATCGCGGCCACAGCCCTGGCCACGCCCACACAGCCCACGCCCACCTTGGCTTCTCTATTCCAGGGCGAGTGCCGAAACTTTGTAAAGGTGCTGCTACTTCGGGACGAATCCACGCTTTTCGTGTGCGGTTCCAACGCCTTCAACCCTGTCTGTGCCAACTACAGCGTGAGTCTCCGCCGCTCGAAGCCTGGCTGCCCCACGTCCACGCTCTGCGGCCCTCTGTCCCCGCCTCCCCAGCCAGAGCGCACATGGAGGCCCCCAAGGGGCCTGTGTGGGATCAGGGAAGCCATACTGCCACCTGTGACCCAGTCGTAGGACTAACCAGGGCCGACTTAGACTCGTTGACCGATCGGTGAACTGAGCCCAGAGAGGTTAAGGGACTCAAGCCACGTGGCATCCACGGCAGGGCCAGGCTTCCCTTTGGAGTGGGGTCATGGGGGAGGTGGTGGCTGCCAGGCGTGGCCAGGAGCTCTGTCACTCAGGCCCTGTCCCCCTGCAGATGGACACACTGCAGCCCCTCGGGGACAACATCAGCGGCATGGCCCGCTGCCCGTATGACCCCAAACACGCCAATGTCGCTGTTTTCTCTGGTGAGTGTCCCCCAGCTCTGACCAGCTGATGGGGCCCCAGCCCCAAGCAAGGCGCGGCCTTTCCCACTCTTGGAGTCGGAGGTGGGTGGGAGGCCACCTGTCCAGCTGTGGAACCGGCAGAATCTCAGCCTAGCGTCGGGACTCAGCTGGGGTCAGGGTTCAGTGGAAGTTGGGCCTGGGCTCAGGGCTTCGACGCGGCCGTGGAGCAGCCTAGAGACGGTGGCTCACTGAGGCTCGGGGCTCAGTCCTGGAAGATGAAGTATAGGCCTGTGCAGCCCCCGCCCCTGTGATCCAGCCTCTCACCTTCTTCTCCGTCACCCCCATCCAGAAGGAATGCTGTTCACAGCCACCGTTACGGACTTCCTAGCCATCGACGCTGTCATCTACCGCAGCCTCGGGGACCGGCCCACCCTGCGCACCGTGAAGCACGACTCCAAGTGGTTCAAAGGTGGGAAGGACCATCGGCGACCCTCCGCCAGAATAAGAGGCCCCGAGGAGACAGGCAGGGGACTCCCAGCTCATCTTTGGAAACCAGTGGTCTCAAAGCTAGAAGATTGAGGCTGCAGCTGAAGTAGAACTTGCTGGAAGTGCGTAGCTTAGGAGCCTGAGACGGAACTACGGGAGGGGTCTAGCAGGAACACAGCTCTTTAACCCAGGGGAGAGGAAAATGACGACAATCGTCGATGTCGCTGTTTGCGGGGGGTAGACACAGTGATTTTAGGATCTGACACTCGCGCCTCCCCACCCCGCAAGTCCCAGAGCCTTGAGTCTGGTTTCTTCGGCCTGGGTAATCAGCCGATGTCCCTTCCCTCGCCGTAAAAGCAGCCGCCCCGCCCCCCTCGCCGCCGGCTGATGTGTCTCAGCTGCAGAAACAGCCTTTGTCATGTCAGGGGCTGGGCTCTGACCCCTCCTCTCCCACAGAGCCCTACTTCGTGCACGCAGTGGAGTGGGGCAGCCACATCTACTTCTTCTTCCGGGAGATTGCGATGGAGTTTAACTACCTGGAGAAGGTAAGGCCCTATTTCCACTCCCGGAGAGGCCCAGGCCGTGGGCCGTGGAGCTGAGAGGCGCCGTTCATCCACCCGCCCATTATCTCCTTCTTCATTATCTCCGTCATTATCCGTCATTATCCCCTTCAGATTCATTAATTTATTCATCCATCTATCCCCTAACCTGTCCATCCATTCATTTCTCCATCCCTCTACCTACCCATCCATTCCAGCAACCAGAAGTTAAGTGCACAGACTACCACTTACCACTAGTGTGACCCTGGGCCAGTCACTCCCCTTTCTCTGTGCCTCAGTCTCCCCGTTTGTACAGTGGGGTTATCAGTAGGCCCTCCTTTGTAGCACTTTGGGAAAAAATAAGAGATGATGAAAATAAAGTGCTGGGTCCACAGCGAACCATCTGTCACAGCTGCTGTGACCCTTACTGTCACCCCCTCACCCCCTGTTGCCACTGGGGAATCCGGTGCCCAGAGGGGTACAGCGACCAGCCAGGCTCCTCCGTCCTGGCCTGGGTAGTGGGTGGCGCGGCCTGCGGGCAGGCCTTCGGGGACACAGGGCTCAGGCCCCGTCTGTCCACTGTCACACCAGGCGGTGGTGTCCCGCGTGGCCCGGGTGTGCAAGAATGACGTGGGGGGCTCCCCTCGTGTGCTGGAGAAGCAGTGGACGTCCTTCCTGAAGGCTCGGCTCAACTGCTCTGTGCCCGGGGACTCCCACTTTTACTTCAACGTGCTGCAGGCCGTCACGGGCGTGGTCAGTCTGGGGGGCCGGCCCGTGGTCTTTGCTGTTTTCTCCACTCCCAGCAACAGGTGAGTGGGTGCTCATGGGAGCAAACTGGGGAGGCCCCACATTCCCCGGGTCCTGGGCGAGGCAAGATCGGACCCCCAAGAGGCCGTGGAACAAAGCCAGACGCGGCCCTCCAAGGCCCTTTGGTCAGAACTGGTCAGATGGGGGACATCGGCATCCAATGCCTTTGGAGGAGGGGGTCAGGGAGAGCTGCCTAGGGGAGGGGACGGTGGAGCTAGGCTTCGGTAGGGGTGAGGTGGAGAGGGAGAGCATTCCACGTGGGAGGGAGAGCGTGTGCAAGGCCGTGAGGCTGCAGTGAGCTCGGTGTGTTTAAATGACCGGAGGACACCCGTGTGGCTGAGGTGGAGGGAGCAAAGCGGGGTGTGGATGGGCTGCAGGGAGGAGCCCGGGTTTTACCCCGAGAGCACTAGGGAGCCATGGGGGAGCGAGGAGCAGGAGAGGGACAAGGTCAGATGGGCGTTTTCCGAAAGCCCCTTGGGGAATGGGTTGTGAGGGGGCCAGAACGGCATCTGGGATACTGGACATCCGGGTGAGCGACGATGCGGGCCTGGACACGGACGGCCGTGGAGAAGCTGAAATGTGGTCCGGTCTGAGCACTCCAAGGGACGGAGTGGCTTGGCGGGGCAGGTGGGCGGCGTCTCTGGCCCAGGGGACCAAGCGTCTGACAGCTCTGGAGGACACGGGTCCTCCGCACACGGGCAGGGGTGGGGCCTCCCGCCAGGCTCATCTCACCCTGTCACCTAACCTCCCCAGCATCCCCGGCTCGGCCGTCTGCGCCTTCGACATGACCCAGGTGGCTGCGGTGTTCGAAGGCCGCTTCCGCGAGCAAAAGTCGCCTGAGTCCATCTGGACACCCGTGCCAGAGGATCAGGTGCCGAGGCCCCGGTGAGAGCCCCCTCCATCCCGAGACAGGTGTCTGGGTGGGGTCCTGTCCCCACAACCAAGGGCCGGACTCCCAGGCGGTTATCTAGCCGTTGCAGAGTTCGACTGTACCCACTGCACAGATAGGGAGCGCTGCAGCCCTTGGGGCAGGGCGGAGGGTCCCCTGGAGAACCAGAGCCCCTATAACGGGTCCCCCACATCTGCCCTGACCATCCCACCTTCCCCGCCCAGGCCCGGGTGCTGTGCCGCTCCCGGCATGCAGTACAACACCTCCAGCGCCTTCCCCGACGAGATCCTCAACTTCGTCAAGACCCACCCCCTGATGGAGGAGGCGGTGCCCTCGCTGGGCCACGCGCCCTGGATAGTGCGGACTCTGACACGGTCAGTCCCCACGCGTGGCCGGGGACCTGGCGGGGCAGAGAGTGGGGAGCAGTCTCGCTGAGACAGTGTACGGCTCTGGGGGCTGCCCAGAGACAGAGAGAGAGACACACACGGACAGAAATTCAGGGAGAGAGAGGCCCAGATGGGAGCCTGGATTGGGGGGTCTGCTTTGGGGAGTGTGATGTCCACGCATGGGTGGTGCCCAACGTGGGTGGTGTCTGCATCTGCCTGGTGTGGGGGGACTGCAGAGGCCATCGGGCCGGCATGACCCCTCTTGCCCCGGCCCCAGGCACCAGCTGACACGGGTGGCCGTGGACGTGGGCGCCGGCCCCTGGGGCAACCAGACCGTTGTCTTCCTGGGCTCGGAGGCGGGCACTGTCCTCAAGTTCCTCGTCTGGCCCAACGCCAGCACGTTGGGCACCACCGGACCCAGTGTCTTCCTGGAGGAATTTGAGACCTACCGGCCAGACAGGTAAGTCAAGGCAGAGACCAGGAGGAGGGGGTCGTGGGTAAGAAGATGGGGCACAACCCTGGACTCTTACTGATCTGCTCACCCCCAGGTGTGGACAGTCAGGTGGCGGTGAGACGGGGCAGCGGCTGCTGAGCCTGGAGCTGGACGCGGCCTCAGGAGGCCTGCTGGTGGCCTTCCCCCACTGCGTGGTCCGCGTGCCCGTGGCCCGCTGCCAGCAGTACTCAGGGTGCATGAAGTGAGTGTCCCTTGGGCCCCCTGCGGGGAGGGTGAGGGAAATTGCTGGGAGATGAGCATGGGAAGGGGGAAAAGCGGTCAAGGGCCCAACGGCATCCTGACCTGTTGAACGATGAGCCGGGCAGGGAGCACAGCGTGTGCAAAGGCTTTGGGACAGAGAGGAACAGAGAGGGGCCCGCATGCTGCAGAGGAGGGAGTCAGGGAGGAGGCCCGGTCAGGGAGGGGACAGGGCAGGCCCTGCAGGGATTTGTGGGCTGCGGGAGGACTTGGGCTTCTACCCCGAGGGAGGTGGGAATCCTGAAGGGCTGTGGGCGGAGGAGGGGCAGGATCCGAGTGACATTCCTAAGAGCAGCAGGAGCAGAAGCTGGGGGCCAGGGAGGTGGCTGTTCCCCTTTGTCTAAAATGGGTGGAAAGATTGGATGCAAAGTACTGGTGCCCCCTGGACTTTGTGGGAGCCCTCCCCACGGAGGACGCCTGCCCCGAGCCCACTGAGATGGCAGTTGTGACCACACTGTACAGGGCCGAGGTGCAGATGGGGCCAAGCCTGCTGGGCTCCAACCCCAGCTCTGCTGCTTGTGCAAAAGGGAACTTTCCTGAGCCTCAGTTTTCCCACCTGTCAAATGGAGAGTGGCCAGCCCGAGCCGCAGCCGTCTGCGGCCAGGTAGGAGGCACTGCGTGAGGGGCTGTGGCTGATGGGCCTGCGGGTCCCTTGTATGCTCTAGGCACTGCATTGGCAGTCAAGACCCCTACTGCGGGTGGGCCCCCGATGGCTCCTGTGTCTTCCTCAGCCCAGGCACCAGGTACCGTGGGGGAGGGAGGCTGGGGGTGGGGCGTATGACCTGCCTGATGAGCGGGGCTCCCTCTCCCCCCACACCTGGGCTCCGTGAGGAGTTTTTGCTGACGGTGTCTGTCTTCCCCTCCGCTAGGGCCACCTTTGAGCAGGACGTATCCGGGACCAGCACCTCAGGCTTAGGGGACTGCACAGGTAAGTGGGAGAAGGGGAGGAGGCCTGGGGACCCTCGGTCCTGGTCCCCAGGGTTCTCGTGCCCTCTGCTGCCCGTGTGCGGAGAGGCGGGGAGACCGGCTCCCGTCAGGGCTTTGGGAGGGCGGTGGGGATGCCACTTTCGGGGAGATGAAGGACAGAGAGAGAGCCAAGAGGCAGACAGATGGACGAACTGCAGGACAGACAGACGCCAGGGGACAGACAGATGTATGGACAGGATTTGAAAGGGACAAACACATGCTGGTACAGCTGCCAAGAGACAGCTGGACAGACTTTGACAGAATAGACAAACCCCAGAGGAGCAGAGAAACAGAGACAGACAGACAGACAGACAGACAGGCTTCGGAAGGAACAAAGACATCACAGGCAGACAGACAGACTTGGAGTGGACAGATGGACGGGCGGACAAGCCCAAGATGGTGGGAGGTATGGACAGGATTGTGCCTTAGCCGGCCCTTTTCATGTGGTCCTCCTGGCTAGGACTCCTTCGGGCCAGCCTCTCAGAAGAGCGGGCCGGCCTGGTGTCCGTGAACCTGCTGGTGACATCGTCAGTGGCGGCCTTCGTGGTGGGCGCCGTGGTGTCCGGCTTCAGCGTGGGCTGGTACGTGGGCCTCCGGGAGCGCCGTGAGCTGGCCCGACGCAAGGACAAGGAAGCCATCCTGGCCCACGGGGGCGGGGAGGCGGTGCTGAGCGTGAGCCGGCTGGGAGAGCGCCGGGCGGGAGGCCCTGGGGGCCGGGGCGGGGGCGGAGGTGGAGCCGGGGGACCCCCCGAGGCCCTGCTGGCTCCCCTCATGCAGAACGGGTGGGCCAAGGCCACACTGCTGCAGGGCGGCCCCCACGACCTGGACTCGGGGCTTCTGCCCACCCCCGAGCAGACGCCGCTGCCCCAGAAGCGCCTGCCCACCCCGCACCCCCACGCCCTGGGCCCCCGAACCTGGGAGCACGGCCACCCCCTGCTCACGGCGTCCGCCTCCTCCTCCCTGCTGCTGCTGGCCCCTGCCCGGGCCCCCGAGCAGCCCCCCGCGTCCGGTCGCGCCTCCCACAGCGACTTCCCGCTCACCCCGCACGCCAGCCCGGACCGCCGGCGGGTGGTGTCGGCGCCCACGGGCCCCTTGGACCCAACCTCAGCCTCCGACAGCCTCCCTCGGCCTTGGAGCCCGCCGCCCACGGGCAGCCTGCGGAGGCCCGGCCCGCACGCCCCAGCGGCCGCCACCCTGCGCCGCACGCACACGTTCAACAGCGGCGAGGGCCGGCCGGGTGACCGCCACCGCGGCCGCCACGCGCGGCCCGGCACGGACTTGGCCCACCTGCTCTCCTACGGGGGGACGGACAGGACTGCACCCCCCGTGCCCTAGGCCGGGGCCCCTGACGCCTCTGCGGTGCCAGCCAAGGGAACCAGGAGCGAGAGACCCGGCCCAGCTCCGAGTGGGTGCTCAAGGCCCCCACCCCAGCGCGGGGGCGCCCCCTCCGCCACACGGAAGCACAACGGGCTCGGCCCCCTGCCCCGACCGGGGCCGCGGGACACGAGGTGGTTTGGGGTGGGGCGGGAGGATGTGCTATGGATTTGAGGTTGATCTGCGAGTGGGTTTGGGTTTGTTTCCAATTTGCGGTTTTTTTGCAGTTTTCTACCCAATTGCACAACTCCGTTCTCGGGGTGGCGGCTGGGGGCTTGGAGGCGGCGGGACGGGGTGGGGGCCACAACTGCAAGCCACCCAAAGGTCCCCCTGGAAGCCCGGCTCCTGGCGTGTGTGAGCGTGTGTGTGTGTGTGCATGCCGTGTTCGTTTGCGAGGGGCCGGGAAGGGGAGGGAGGCGTGTGTGTGTGCGCGCCCGCCAGGGCTGCTGCCAACGTGTGCGTGGGGACGGGCCACGCGTGCAGGGTGCGTGTGTGTGGTGTGTCAAGCGCGGCGGCCCCAGCGGCCTGCGCGTTGGCTGAGCCGACGCAGGGGCTTCCAGAAGGCCCGGGGCCTCCAAGGTGCCGGTTAGGAGTTTGAGGGGAGACAGAGAGGGGGTTTCAGGCAGGGGGGCCGGGAGGGCCTGCCCAGAAGTCATACTGGCAGCAGCTGTCTAAAGGGCTGGGGGGCAGTGAAGGCGGGCGGGCCCCCTGTAAATATGGCCCCAGTGTGGTCAGAGGGTCCCACGCCACCCGTCCCCTTGTGACCTCCCCCTCGACCTCCAGCTGACCATGCATGCCAGCTGAGTGGCCAGCTGTGACCTGGACCCTCTCTGGAATTTGCCTCCCCAGCCCCCTTCCCCATCAATAAAACTGTTTACAACCACCGGCCCCAGGGCTCTGGGTCTGCTCTGTCTGTGAGGGGCAGGGCCTGAATCTGCTCTGCCCCCGAGGGGCGGGTCCGGGATCTGCTCTGCCCGCCCCTGAGGGGCGGGGCCTGGATCTGCTCTACCCCCAAGAGGCGGGGCCAAGTTCTGCTCTGTCTCTGAGGGGCGGGGCCGGGGTCTGCTCTGTCTCCGAGGGGCGGGGCCGGGGCCTAGGCTTGTCCCTATACAGGTGGGAGCACCCTCGAGATTCACAGCAGCAGACAGAATGCTGGGGCACTGAGTGTGGAAATGTGGAAAGGTGAGGCGAGGTCTCCGTCTCCATCTGGATGGGGGAAATTTCTGATTGGTTCTCCAGCAAATATTTATTGTGCACCTACCACGTGCCAGGCACTGTGTGAGGACAAAGACCCCTGTCCTCATGGAGTTCATGGCCTAGTACAGAGGCTGACCACATACAAGCAAGGAACTTGATTTGAGGTAGTGATATGTGTAATGAAGAAAAATCAAGATAATGTGCTAGGAAGGAGTGACTGGGGGTGGTGTTGGTCAAGGAGGGCCTGCTGGAGGAGGTGACCTTTGAGCTGAGACAGGACAGGACGGGTGAGAAGGGGGAAATCCTGGGGAGATGTGCAGAGAGAGCATCCAGGTAGAAGAAACAGCCAGTGCAAAGGGCCCGCGGTGGGAACTCTTGGAGGAGGGGCAAGGAGGCCAGTGTGGCTGGAGTAGACGGGGAGGGGGAGCAGGTCGAGATGGGAGGAAGGGGAGGGCAGGTTCCCAAGTAGACAGAGCCTCTCAGTTGAGGAGTACAGTTTCTTTCATTGTGGTAAAATACGCATAAATACACATAAATTCAAATGTACCGTTTGAACCATTTTTATGTGTTCAGTTCAGTGGCATGAAGTCCATTCACCTTGTTGTACAGCCATCCCCACCATCCGTCTCCAAAACTCTTGCATATTCCCAAACTCAAACTCCTTCTTCCATTAAACACCAACTTCCCTTCCTACCCCCGCTCCCCCAGCCTTATGAATTTAAGTGGGACAGGAAGCCATCAGAGGATTTTAAGCCAGGGACATGATCTGATTTCATTTTAAGAGATCACTTTAACATGTTGTTACAGCTCAACCCCTCCAGCCCCTGTTTATTGAGCACCTACTGTGTGTTGGGCTCTGGGGATACAGCAGTGAATAAGAGACATCCGGTACCCCACCCGGTACCCCTTGTCATGGGGGAAAGTGATAATAAACAAAGAAACACAAAACACTGTGACGGCATCTAACGGCTCCTCCTGAACCTTTGTGTGTGTGTTTTCAGCGTGAAATATAATTGACATATACAACATTGTGTAAGTTTCAGGCGCACGGCTTGACGACTCGATCTACGCACATATCGCGAGATGATCACAACAGTCACACACCCATTACCTCGCAGAGTTACCTTTCTGTATGTGTGGTGAGAACATTTACGATCTACTTCCTTAGCACCTCTCAGGTACACGATACAGTATTGTTACCTATAGTCACCATTAGATCTGACCGTTACATCCCCAGAATTTACTCATCTTATAACTGCAAGTTGGTACCTTTTTACCACCATCTCCCCGTTCACCTTGCCCCCTGCCTGGCCCCTGGCAAAAATCATTCGACTCTCAGTTTCTATGAGTTTGGTTTTTTCAGATTCCACATATAAGATCATATAGTAGTTTTCCATGTCTAACTTACTTCACCGAGCATAATGCCCTCAAGGTTCATCTATGTTGTTGTAAACGGCAGGATTTGCTTCTTTTTTATGACCGAGCGATACTCCTGTGCGTGTGTGTGTGTGTGTGTGTGCATGTGAGCACGTGTGCGTGAATAATGCTGCAAGGAGCATAGAAATGCAGATATCTCGAGATAGTGATTTCATTTACTTCGGATAAATACCCAGAAGTGGAATTATTGGATAGTGTAACAGCCCTATTTTTAATTTTTTAAGGAACCCCCATACCGTTTTTCATAGCAGCTGCACCAATTTACATTCCCACGAACAGAGGGCGGGTGCCTTTTTCTCTACATCCTCGCCAACACTTGCTACTTCTTGTGTTGTTGATAAAAGCCATTCTGACGGGGTTAAGGTGCCATCTCATTGTGGTTTTGACTTGCATTTCCCTGATGATCAGTGATGTTGAGCATCTTTTCATGCATGTGTTGGCCATGTATATATCTTCTTTAAAAGAGTCTCTATTCAGGTCCTTCGTTCATTTGTGTGTGTGTCTGTTTTGTGCGTGTGTCTCTGCAGGTCTGCCATCCTCTCCCGTGTGTCCTGCTCTGTGTCTCTGTCAGGCTCTGTCTATGTATTTTCACCTGTCTCTGTGTCAGTATCTGTGTCTATGGAGTCGTTCTTTAACTGTGCTTGTCGGTGTCAGCCTTTGTATTTTTCTCTGAGCTGATGTGTCCACTAAGACAAAACTCACTCATCCTCACAGATGAATAAAGACAAAACCCTTCAGAGATGGGGCTGGGGAGAAGAGGCACGACAGAAGCCCTGGCTGCAGGTAAATATAACAGCACACCTGAATGTTTCGCACTCGAGAAGAATGAAAGCGCTGAGTAGCCAAACCCATGATATGCAGCCAAAGCCGTTCTCAAAGGGAAATGTGTAGCCTCCGAATGCACTTATTAGAAAACCAGAACGATCCAAAACGAATAGTGCGTCAGCTTCAGACGAAGAAAGAAAGAGCAGACAGGGCCCTCGGAGACTGAGTTCTACTTCACAGATGGGGAAACAGAGGCCAAGGAAAGTGAAGTCTCGTGTTCACAGTCACAGAGCAAAGCAGTCCTAGAGCGGCTGAGGTTCAGAACCAGGCTGGCCCCATCCGGGCCACCGCTCAAAGACTGCAGAGGCTTCTGGCATCACTCGCTTTTGACCTCTCTTTTTTAAAAATTATTTCAATAAAAATATATTCAATAACGAATATGTCATGAATTCAAGACAAGTACTTTTTGTTCTTTTCATTGCGCCTCCTGGTGGCTCAAGTGTATCGTAAATACTGCATCTTGCTCAAAGAGCTGTCCTCATCTGCCAGGACTGGCACCTTGCAAGCGAGGAGCGGGGATTCAGCCCCAGGGACTCTTGGGTAGCCACTCCTGAAAAGCACAAATCAGGGGAAGGAAAACTGGGCAGAGCCATGCCGAGAAGGTGCGGGCAGCCTCTCCGCTGTCCTAGCCCTGCCAGGAAATAATTTTGCAATCCCGGCCCCTCCTTTTCCCCTGCGTGGCTCAGGTTCAGGCCCTATCGGGAACAGGATGTGGGTGGGGACTTCCCTATGGTCAGTGCCCCCGCCCACCCCTTCGCACCCTCCCCATCCCCGTCCAGGCAGGTATAAGGCCACCTCACCAGACTCAGGGAACCTGGAAAGGAAACAGAGAGACCACCATGTCCTCTTGGAGCCCAGAGCAAAACCAGAGGTAGGTCCCCAGCCCGCCATTCCTAGGCAGGCTCGAACGACAGGCAGGGCACCGACGTTCCGTCTGCCCAGTGAAGTCACAGGGCCAGATGTGGGCCTGCAGGCTGGAGTGGACCAACGCCCAGGCTCGAACCAGGACAGGCTGGTTCCCACACACCCACTCGCTGATGCATGCCCCAGGCGGGGAGTGGGAGGCCAGCCCCCCCACATCAGAGGCCTGCCGGAGGGCTGGGAGGAGCAGAAGCCCCGGCACTCCAAGGGTGTTGGTGCCAACTGTAACCCACCGATCCCAAGGTCAAACGACCGCCCCCAAAATCTGCTTTGGGCACTTCTCGTGTCCAGAGTCCCGTTTACACCTGGAACCCTGCGGTGCATCTGAGCACCTGCAGCGAGATAGACCTGGATGCAGACATCCTAACCTGGTCGGGTCAGGGCTGGACAGGACGGGGAAGAGCTCAGAGCGGGAAACTGAGAGTTCTGCTTGGGAAGGTCAGAGAAAGCTCCATGGGAAAAGGGGCATCGGAGCTGGGGGTTTTGCAGGATAGTAGGAGTTCACTGGCTCTGCCTTCAAAACATGGAGAGGAGGTGAGTGCACTCGTCGAGGGGAGCAGTCAGGTGGCACGGCCCGAGGTGGTGGAAGCGGGGAGGGGAAGAAGCGGGCAGAACCGGGCAGAACCGGGCACACGCTCACGGAGCTGGGTATATTTTCATTCTGGCTCATTAAGCACCTTCTGTCATTGCCTGCAGCCCAGGAGGCCTGGACCCCCATCTTTCTAGAACCCTGTTCCTGCTGCTACTAATTGTGGCCCCCTCTGCCCAGGGGGTCATCCCAAACCCCGAAGCCTGCCAGGTGTTCCAGTCAGATAACGGCAGCTCTGTCAACTGCTACCCGCCTGCCAAAGTCCCCCTGCAGCTCCCAGCCGACACCATCTTCCTGTCTGTGGAGTTCTTGAACGTCACACAGCTGCCACCCGACTTCCTCCAGGGTGTCTCCAACCTCCAGGAACTGCACCTCTCCAGCAACGGGCTGGAGAGCCTCGCGGACAAGTTCCTGCTGCCTGTGCCTCAGCTGAAGGTGCTCGATCTGACCCGCAACGCTCTGAGCCGGCTGCCCGCCGGCCTCTTCCAGGTCTCGGCCGCCCTCCACACCCTGGTGCTGACGGAAAACCAGCTACAAAGCCTGGAGGCCTCCTGGCTGCTCGGCCTGAAAGCCCTCGGACACCTGGACCTGTCTGGGAACCGCCTCCGGACGCTGCCCCCTGGGCTGCTGTCCAACTTCACCGACCTGCGCATCCTTGACCTTGGCAATAACCAGCTGGAGACCTTGTCCCCTGACCTTCTGAGGGGACCCCTGAAGTTGGAACGGCTGCACCTGGAGGGTAACAGACTGAGGGCACTTGAAAAGGGGCTGCTGGCGCCTCAGCCTAACCTGCGCCACCTCTTTCTAAGTGACAACCAGCTGGCCGCGGTGGCAGCAGGTGCCTTCCAAGGTCTGAAGCAGCTGGACATGTTGGACCTCTCCAACAACTCACTGACCAGCGTGCCCAAGGGGCTCTGGGCATCTGTGGGGCAGCCCGGGGCAGCCCGGGACATGAAGGACGGCTTCGACATCTCTGGGAACCCCTGGGTCTGTGACCAAAACCTGGACGACCTCTATCAGTGGCTGGTGGCCAATAAAGACAAGATGTTCTCCTCCAACGCCACTCACTGCGCCGAGCCTATGGCCGTGAAGGGCCACACGCTCCTGGCTGTGGCCATGTCCCGTGCGAAGCCTGAGGCCGGGGCGGAGACGGGGGTGGCGGCCTAGCAGAACACCACACCCCACTAGGCAACTAACACCCCTTTTTGAGGGTGAGGCCGGCTTTCCATAGTTACCAGACCCATCTGGCCCACGCTTTCCGAAACCCCCCTTAGGCGCCCCGGCCACCCTGCCTTCGCTCCAGCTGCACCCCCTTCTAGGAACGGCTCCCCAGTGACCAGATGGCTTGCCCTCCCGGCTCCCTCAGCTCCCCTGCCCTCCGTCTGGCCCAGCCCTGGTCACACCGGGGCTGTCCCTGTCTGGCTCTGTCTCCTTCGGTTTGGGGGTCTCTCTGAGCACAGAGCCTGGGGCCAAGCTGCCTCTTACTCAACACTTAGTTAGGGGTCAGACCCCAGAGGTTTAATAAATGTCGAACAGAATTGGACAAATTGGCTTCCACTGTGTTCCTGCATCTCCTAAGTCGACTTCCTGGGTCTCTGGGAAGAAGGAGGAGGAAAGAGGAGGCATGACCGGGGCCCTGGGGTGCGGGACGTGAAATCCCAAATGGATGGCAATTGGGATCTGACGGCCCCTGGCTGCTCCTCCAACTCCTCCATCCTGAGGCTTGACTGAAAATAAAACCCTGACCATTGCCCAGGGTGTCATTTTACTGGTGGGTTCCTGCCAGAGCTTGTGTCCTGGGGAAGGTTTAAATTAAACCAGATTGCTTCAGGTCTCCAAACAATTTGTCATGCTGGCCTCTGATAACCCAGGGGACAGCCACCCGGGACAGGCGTGGGCAGGCTGGATGAGGCTGAACAGATGGGCAGAGGCCCAGGGGACTGTGTTCTCACAACTCAGAACCCAGGGCCACCTGCCGGAACAATGCCGGGTATGGCAGGGGCAGGATCTGATCTGGCGGACCCCGGGGTGTTGGGGCCATGCTCAGGGTTTTCGGGCCCCGGTTAGGAGTGCCATGCCCAGGTTGGTGGTCATTCCAGGCATGATGATGAAAGCCCGCTTCTGGAGCCTGGCAGAGTTGGGTTTGAATCAAATCCTTCAGTCGATGTGGGACCCAGGACAAGTGGTTTAAGCATTCTGAGCCTCGATTTGCTCATCTGTAAAACGGAATCGGAGCAAATGAGCTGGCCTGGCTCCTGGTTTAGTTAAGCCACAGCTTTAAAAAAAAATAGAAAGACCTTGAGGACTTGCCCAAGGTCATTCGGCGAAGGGGTGGGGGCTGTGATCGCCATCCGCTGTCTCCGCAGCAACTGCAGCTAGGGTGGCAGATAGCCAAACCTGGCCAACAGAAGTAGCTCGATCTTTGAGTAGCCGGCGTCCTTTCCGTTGCTATGGCAACCACGGAGCGCTTCGGGAGCCCCAAGACCTTGTGAGGGAGGCCTGGAGCACGCCCCCACACGGCCTCTCCCCATTGGTAGGTCTCGGAGGCTCCGCCCCCCGAGCCGCTATAAGGCAGGCGGGGCCGGCAGTGGGCGGAGACTGGAGCCCGAATCTGGGGTCCGCGACCGCGCGAGGGAGCTGAGGCTGCACGCACCCGTGAGTGCCACGCGGGTGGTTGGTGTCCAGGAGCATCCCGCAGGCCCAGGGCCCTCCGGATCGGGTCAGGATGGGCGAGGGTCCAAAGGCGTGCGGAGGGGAGGGGGTTGACAGGCCGGAGCAGGTGGCTGAGACCCTTGGCCCAGTTGGCTGAAGGTCCAGGACCCAGTTGGACTGGGACCACGGCTCTGAAAGCGGAGGTGGGGGTGGGGCGTGGGGACAGAGGATGAACTGCAGGTGGGCAATCTGAAATCGAGCTCCCTGCTCTGAGCTGGCTTAAGCGGAGTGACCATGGGCCCCGCATGGACTTGCTGCGTGCCTCAGTTTCTTGGACTGTCAAACGGACTGCGGGCTTATCAGGATTCCGCACTTACCACCTGCATTCCTGCAGGGGCTGCTTGTGCATTGTGTCCGGAGCAAGGGCATCAGGGACCTCCCCTACTTTGCAGAAGAGGAAAGAGCCCAGAGAGGTAAGGGCACTTGCCCAAAGTTGCACAGCAAGTCACGGCAGGATTCAAACCCGGGTCTTTCCCCCCAACCCATGCGTTGAATCTCTGCAGCGCCTCCACCTCGCCAGAAGTTCTCTGGTGTGCACGCACTGTGCACAGAGCCCTGTGCCCCCCATGGCACTTCGAAGTTGGTATTATCATCATCCCATTTTTACGATGAGGAAACTGAGGCCCCATGACTTGCCAGAGTCACAGAGCCCGGCCAGACAGAACCCAAGGCCTGGGTGGGGGCTGGGAGGGCTGACATGCAGAGGCCCCCCTCACGCTGTCCTGCTTCCCAGGGTGACCCTGTTTGCAGCAGGCATGTCAGAAGATGAGGCGGCTCAGGCCCCTACACCCAGCTCGTGGGAGCAAGATCAGCAGGTGAGGGGCCAAGCCTGGCACGGAGCATGGAAGGGCGGGGGCCAGTCCTTCCCAGGCCAGCCGCGGGCCGGGACCCGCCTCCCGCCTCCCGCCTCCATCTTCACTGCGAGCGTCTGGCTCTGAGGGCATTCTGGACCGCGGAGGGGGCTGACATCTCTGCACCTCCTACCCATTTCCCAGAGGGACACATGAGGCCCGGGGAGGGGAGCGACTCCCAGCACACCTGGCCGGCTTACCTGGCCTCTGCCCACTCTGTTTCTGTGTCAACCATCGTGGCCTCTTGCCGACAACAACGGCTTCAGTCACAGCAGCTCCTCTGCATCGGTCGCCGTTCTAAGGGCTTCCCATACCTGGGAAACTAGAATCCCCATCACAGCCCTAGAAACCCACTTGACGGATGGGGAAACAGAGGCACCAAGCCACTCACTCACTCGCCCAAGCTCACACAGCTTGGAGGCGGCCAAACCAGCACTAACGCAGGCAGCGTGGCCCGAGGCCGTGCCCTTGGCCGCCAGATGCTTTCCGAACCTTTCATGCTGTGTGTGCTTTTGAGAACGGAGCCCGCGAGCACCTTCACCTGGATTCCCCCGCCAGGTGCTCAGTGCAGTTTCCTCCAATCCTCTTGCCCAACCTCACTCTGGGCCATAGAGAGGAAGTGGGCCGAGATATGCTGAGCCTCCCAGCTCCCCTGGGGGCCTCTCTGACGCCGCCCCTTCCCGCAGAACGTGGTGCAGCGCGTGGTGGCCCTGCCGCTGGTCAGGGCCACGTGCACCGCAGTCTCCGATGCTTACAGCGCAGCCAAGGACAAGCACCCGCTGCTGGGCTCTGCTTGCCGCCTGGCCGAGCACTGTGTGTGCAGCCTCACCACCAGTGCCCTAGACCACGCCCAGCCACTGCTCAGCCACCTGCAGCCTCAGCGTGAGTCCCCCGGCCCGAGGGTCCGGTGGTTGCCCCCGCGTCCCACCCTCTTACGTTCCATCTGCATGGCATGCCCTGGGGTGGACCCCCTGACCTGGGCGTCTCCCTCGGCCCTACCCATCCTGTGTGCCTTTAGTCTGTCCACTGCCTGTCCGCCACCCCCTCTTGAGTCATCTATGCTCAGTCCTTCTGCCTCTGCCATCTCTCAATCCCTCTCTGTGCCACCTCCCCTCTACCTGTTGGCTTATGATGTTTGATTGCCTGGCTGTCCACCCTTAGCTGTTTACTGATGGCCCCCTCCTTCTGTCCCCACTCCATCTGTCTCAATATCTTCCTCCCGATTGGCTGGCCTGTTGTGCCTCGGGTCCCCTTTGCCTGCCCAACTCCTGTCCCCCATCTGCACTTCTGCCTCCACCTGTCCTGAGCCCCACCTCTTCCCAGATCAGCTCAGGAGTTCAGCCTGATGGGGAAAGGGAGGCAGAAAGGTTCTTGACCTCCCACCTGGCCCAGGAAGGGGGACACCTGAGGGTCCCAGCTCCGGGCCTCTCCGCCGCCTTCTCAGCCAGCTTGTGTTGACCTTGAGCCTGCTCACTGGGGCATCTGATCCAGGCATGGGTGTGAGGTCACCTTGGTGCTGGTAGAAGCCAATGGCAAGGCAGGGTGGAGAGGGCGGTGGTGACGGGGCCCAGCCTTGTGGGCGCACCCACAACCTTAGGGTCCCCGGTCCCTCCCAGGGGGCCAGCCAGGCCTCCCCCTACCCCCGCCATAGAGAACTTCTTTGATCTCTCTCTACCTCTATCTACCTCTGTCTCTCTCCTCTCTCTCTGCCCCTCCCTCCAGCACTCCCTCCCTCTCTCTCTCTCTGTGCCCCCATGTCCCTGTCACCTCCCAATTCTCCACCCCCACTCTCTCACCCTCCAGTGTCCACCATGAATGACCTCGCCTGCAGGGGCCTGGACAAGCTGGAGGAGAAGCTGCCCTTTCTGCAGAAACCTTCGGAGATGGTACCTGCACCACCAGACTGTGGATCTGCAGCGGGGGGCAGGGGGGGAGGTGGGGGAGGGAAGGCCGCCCCTTCCCAGACCCAGGCAATACCCCTGGCCAGCCTGACTCCGGGGCCAGATCAGGCTTTGGTCAACTCAAAAAACACCCACTAGATTAAAATCGTCGGCACCCACATTTACAGAGCACTTAATGCGTGCCAGTGATGCTAGCACCCCCTTCGAGGAGGAAGAGGTCTTATTTCTCCCCAATTTATAGAGGGGAAATTGAGGCCCAGAGCCAGGAAGGAGCCAGGGATCCTGACCCCCCACCCAAGGGAACTGAGGGGTCAAGGAGGGAAGCTGGACACCGACGGAGCCTAGATGAGCAACCCCCTTCCCCGCCACCAGGTGGTGACCTCAGCCAAGGATGCGGTGACCAGCGGTATGACTGCCGGCGTGGTGGGCCTGGCTCGGCAGAGCCGGCGCTGGAGCGTGGAGCTGAAGCGTTCCATGAGCCACGCTGTGGACGTCGTGCTGGGCAAGTCGGAGGAGCTGGTGGACCACTTCCTGCCCATGACGGAGGAGGAGCTCGGTGAGGCCTGTGTCCCCATCCCCACCCCGTCCCGCCCCAAACCCTCCTGCCCAGGGCCTATCCCCGGAGGCCACAGGGCAGAGAGCTTTGAGATTCACTCAAGGCCACATGGCAGATCAGCAGGAAACGAGGAGCTGGGGCCCCGCCCTGACTGCCCGCTCTGCTTCCGTGGCCCCCCAGCTTGCACCCTGCTAGAAACCAGACCATCCGGACCCCAAGAGTATAAGCAGCCGATAGACTGGAGAGTTGTGATCTCAAACTGGTGGCCCTGTATGATCTGGCCTGTACGATGCCTTTTCGATGTTTAGATTCATCACATGCTTTTAATAATCAGATTGTGCCCTACAAATCCCGATTTCTGGCTTACCTTGAAAAACTAGACGCTGCGTTGAATAGCGATTGCCCTTTAGCACAGTTCCTCACACCACACCTTTCTGCGTTCTAATCTCGTCAGCTGGCCCCTAAGGCGACCTGGCTCGGTCTCCACTGCTTTATGGCACTCGTTCCTCAGCAGACAGGCTGTGGAGCACCTACCGTGGGCCGGGCACTTGTGATGTAACAGGCAGGTTAGCGGAGTGGTTAAGAATAGTCTAGAGCAGCGGTCCCCAACCTTCGTGGCACCCGGGACCAGTGCTCCCATGAGAATCTAAGGCTTCATGACCTGAGGCAGGGCTGAGGCGGTGATGCTGGCTCCTGCATCGCTCACCTCCTGCTGTGCGGCCCAGGGGGTTGGGGACCCCTGGTCTACAGCCAGAGTGCCTGAGTTCAAATCCCGGGTCTGCCTTTTGCACACTATGGGACTTCATCTGTCTCTCTCTGCCTTAGTTTTCCCCATCTGTGAAATGGGGCTAATAGTACCTACATCATAGGGTTTAGGGGAGATTGAGTGAGCTGGTATCGATAAAGGGCAACTGTACCTTTGGGAGCCCATGGGCTCGTCCGCTCAGAAGGAAGGCGAGCAGACGTGGAGAGGGTGTCCGCGCTGACCCTCTCTCCCCACCCACCCTCCAGCGGCGCTGGCTGCCGAGGCTGAGGGCCCAGAGGTGGGCTCCGTGGAAGAGCAGAGGAGACGTCAGGGCTACTTTGTACGCCTGGGCTCCCTGTCAGCACGGCTCCGCCACCGGGCATATGAGCACTCTCTGGGGAAACTGAGGCAGAAGAAACACCACGCCCAGGACACACTGGCCCAGCTGCAGGAGACACTGGAGCTGGTGAGAGCCCTCTGTCCGCCCCTGGCCCGCGAAGCAGGCCAGTAAGCATGCACTGAGGACCAGCTGAGTCCCTGGTCCCCTGCTGGTCTGAAGAGGGAGGCAGAAGTGGGCTCCGCTTCCTCCAGCCGTGTGTGTTCAGGGCTGGGGCGGAGAGGGGTCTGGGGCTGGGGGAGCTCGGGGGCGCCAAGGCTCAGCCTGGGGAGCAAGGGAGGGTTCGTAGAGGGGGGAAGTAGGAGCTAGTATTTACAGGTAGTTAAGGTGGGTCGAGAGAAGAAGGCGACTTCCCTCGCTCCCGTCACCCATCCCAGTACTTCAGGGTTCAGCTCACACCCAGCTTCTTCCCGCATCGTTCATTGTCCCTGCTCCAAGGGAACATGACAGCTCCTGCCGACTGGCCCTGATAGGTTCAGACGCCCCCAACCTGCTCACCTCACGTCCCCGTCTTTTCCCGCCCTCCCACATCGGACACAGCAGCCAAACGGTTGGCTCTGCACAGGTCTATCCTGAATCCGCCCACATCTCCCCGCTCCTCCTCCACCTGGCCCATCCCGGACCCAGACTGTCCTCCCCACGGCAACCGCCAGAGGTCGCGCGTGAGCACCCAAATCGGTGTATTTCCCTGAGTGTGATGTCCTCAAGGTTCACCCATGTTGTGTGTCAGAATTTCCTTCATCTTTATGGTTCAATAATATTCACAATTTATTTTATGCATCTTCTAATACCTGTCCTATCCTGAGTACGGAGTCACAGTGGCCTCTTCAGGACACTCACAGCCCAGTTAGGGGGATCAGGGTCATGACAAGGAACACAGCAGGTGCTGTGGGACCCAGAAGAGGGATACACTCAGTCAGGCGGGGGAGGATGGAATGCTTCCTGGAGGAGGTGACGTCTATATTAATACTTGAACTGGAATGACCCGGGCAGGGGGCTGGGGTGGAGGGAGGCGTGCATCTGGCAGAGGGACCAGCTCGAGCGAAAGCCTTGCTGTGAGTCTGAGCTTCAGGGGAACCACAGGTCGCGGGTTCTGGCTGAGGGTACGCAATGGGACAGGCTGGCCAGGCCAGCTCAGCAGGTGCCGGAGGCTGCACACTGCCGTGTTCCCTAAATGCTTATTAGGGCCAGATCCAGGCTAGGTTTGGTCCCGGCTCCTCCGCATGCTCCAGCTATGCCTGTCACTGGCCTCATCCCCACAGATCAACCTTGTGCAGTGTGGGGTGACCCCTACCACCCCGGCCCGCCCCGGGAAGGTACACGAGCTGTGGGAGGACTGGACTCTGCGGCCCCTGGAGAACGGCCGTCGCCGCAGCCAGGTAGGGCGCTGGGGGGAGGGCGGGGGGTGGAGGGTGGTTCTCCGTCTGCCCGGGGTCGCCAGGGGCCAGATAGCTGTCTCCAACCAATTGCTGAGGTCAGCTGGTTGGAGTGTCCACGGGGGAAACGGAGGCAGGGCTTGGTCTCGCTGTGTCCATGGAGGAAACCAAGGCGGCGAGACAGTCCCGTTGTGTCTATGGGGAAACTGAGGCAAGGCGGCAAGCCAGGCACGTGTCCATCCGGGGTACTGAGGCCTCGCCGCTCCGGCCCCCGCCCCCCGGCCCCCGCAGGCGGAGCTGGAGATGCTGGTGCTGTCCCGGAGTCTGATGCGGGAGCTACAGAGCGCGGTGGACGCGCTGGAGAGCAGCGTGCGGGGGCTGCCCCCCGGCGCCCAGGAGAAGGTGGCCGAGGTGCGGCGCAGCGTGCACGCCCTGCAGGCCGCCTTCGCCGACGCGCGCTGCTTCGGGGACGTGCCGGCGGCGGCGCTGGCTGAGGGCCGGGGCAACGTGGCCCGGGCCCACGCCTGCGTGGACGAGCTGCTGGAGCTGGTGGTGCAGGCGGTGCCGCTGCCCTGGCTCGTGGGGCCCTTCTCGCCCATCCTCGTGGAGCGGTCCGAGCCCCCGGCCGACCTGGACACCCTGGTGGACGAGGTGGTGGGGGGCCCCGATGCCCGCTGGGCGCACCTGGACTGGCCGGCCCAGCAGAGAGCCTGGCAGGCGCAGCACCGGGACGGGACGGACCTCCCAGGGGACATTCCCGAGGAGCCCGAGCCCGAGCCTGAGCCCCCCAGCCGCCCCAAGCACACCCTGATGCCGGAGCTGGACTTCTGACCGCACGGGGGCTCAGCTCAGCACCGCCCCAGGCAGCCGTAGGCCCCGAGATGCCGGCTGCCCCCTAGTGGCCATGCGGAAGCACTCACAACGGATGCCTTGACCCTGGCCCAGGCACGGAGCTGGATATTGGGGTCCGAATGCAGAATCTAGACCAGCTTCACTGATACCAGATCCTCCCCAAACATTTCCCTTGAACCTACGAAGACTCGAACCTAACTCAGGTCGGACTAGTCGGAGCTGGGTTCACCTGTCTGCGGTCTCCTGTTCCCCGACTCCAAGGAGCTGATCAAAACTCAGAGAAACACACATTTCACCCAGTGCCTTCCATTTGGGGATTTGGAAAGCGAGCACCCCCTGCTCCCCAACTTGTACATCCTGGACTAAGGGGTCCCCAGAGTCACCAGGCTGCACCAGCTGGGCCTGCCGGACCCACTTGTTTTACCGTTTGGTGTTTGCACTCCGGAATAAAGGTGCTTCATGTTGTTCAAAGGCCCGTGGCCTCTGTTCTGTCCAGGATGAGGCTCAGCTGCAGGGTGCTGGGCCCTCAGAGGTGTTGGCTTTGAGATTCAGAAGGAGTGGTGGCCCCAACCAGCTTGCCATCCTGTCTGTACTTCCACCATTAGTACCCAGACCACCTGAGTTAAGCATTGCCCCTTCACACTTCCCAGAGCAGAGGTTCACACTTTAGTATAAATGAATTTCTTGGAACCTGCAGGGAGCAGGCACATGAGGATGGAGAAGTCAGATGGGTCGGCCCCTCCTAGGCCCACCTCCCTGGACCCGCAGGAGCTGATCTCGCAGTGGCTCCTCCACTGGTCAGGATGGGAGAGACAGAAGCAGGGCGAGGGCCACGGGCCCGGTCTCGTGGGGGCCTTCTTACCCTCTGACCACATTCTTGGCCGCCCCTCACTCCCCAGTGGCCAGGCGGGGTGTTGGGAAACCAGTCTGATGCGGTGAGGTCAGGGTGGCCCCTGGCTTCCCTGGAACCCCGCCAGGGGCAGCTCTGGGAGCCCCGGCCACTTGCCGCTGGCCAGACTCGCCTTCCTGGCCCTGCTCAGGAAACTCCCAGAGTCCCTGTCGCCCTGGGGTTGCGTCCCAGCCTTGCCTGGAAGTAGGTGGGCAGGCGACTTCCCCTCTCCAACCCTGCTTTCCCCTCTGTGAAATGGGTATGGAACTCGTGGGGCAGCTGTGCCCAATCCAATCAGCTCCTCTCCCCCAGCAGCTGGTAGGGAATGAACAATCCATTCGTTTGTTCATTCAACAAATACAGAGCACCTGCTGCGTGCCAGGCAATTCGCCTTGGGGACACGGCAGTGAGCAAATCAAATAAAAATCCCGCCCTCTGTGACCTGGTGACACAGTAGGAGACAGGTGACGAATAAGAGAAAGAAATAAATTACTTTTCTTAGTGTTAGTAAAATGATGAGAAAAACAAAAGGGAAAGATGTTGGGGAGCGTGTGGGGGTACGAGGAGGGGTGTATATTTTTAAATAGGACAGGGGATCCAGGAAGGCCTCTCTGAGGAGGTGACGTGTGAGCAAAGACTGAAAAGCATTCCAGGTGGGAGGCACAGCCTGTGCCAAGGCCCTGGGGCAGGGCCGAGCCTGGCCTGTTGGAGGAGCAGCGAGGAGGCCCGTGCAGCTGGGGCAGAGGGAGGAGGGGAGGGCAGGGAGGGGACGGGCAGGTCCTGGGTCACGGGGTGCACTTGTGCCTTTACCCCAAGGGAGGTGGGAGCCCGGGAGGGCTGGCTGTGTGTGGGCGCAGAGGGAACAAGACCTGACTTGGTGTTCACAGTCATCTTTCTTTTTGCTTGGTCCCCTCCGCCTTGCTGCTCTGTGGCAGCTCTGCAGGGAGGGAGGGGCGCACCCACCCCCGCTGCCACCTTTACGAGGAGTTGGATGGAGGAGCGAGGCCGAGGGACCACCCCCTTTTGTTCCCCAACTGTTTGGCACACACAGTGACAGCTCCAAGGAGATGACCCGGGGATCATCAGGCACAGCGGCCAAACCCTCCCTTCTCCCAGCTCAGTGCCCAGAGCCGCCAACACGCAAGGGGACAACAGCCCGGGGGGGGCGTGACGGTCACTCTCCTGCTCATCTGCACCCCCACCCACAGATGGCCCACGCTGCACACGGGCTCCGGGTCTGCGTTCAGATCCTCTCTCGGGCACTGCCTGGCTCTGTGGCCACAGGCACAGGATGCCTCCTCCAGGAAGCTGCTTTGGGTTGGCCTGACTCTCATTCCCGTTCGTGCTCTGTCCTGGTCTACCTTTGGGCCCGTTCTCAAGGAAGTCCCTTTCGAAGACAGGATCCCTCCCTGCTCAGGACGGGCTTTGCTTCTCTCTGCCTGGACAATGCGAAGCGAACATCTGTTGAGCACCTGCTGGGCAGCAGGCACTGGGGCAAACAGGTCACATGTGTGACCTCACTGCGTGTTCACAACACCACCGCGACTGGTCCATTTAGCCAAACATAATAAAATGCCGCCGGCGCGCCAGGCTCTGCTCCGTCGCGAGGGGCGCGGGGAGCTTGGGAGCAGCGTGGAGGTCTGGGGGAGCGCGCTGCGGGCAGTGGGCGTGGCTCATGCAAAGGCCCTGAGGCAGGACTGTGGCTGGAGACTTGGAGGAACGGCGCGGAGGGCCCTATGAGCGAGGGGAGCGCGGGAGGAGACAAAGGCAGGAGGAAAGCAGGATATGTGGGCCACGGCGAGGAGTCTGGAAGGGAAACTGAGGCCAGGGTGTCCCAGCAGAGATGTGAACCGTGCCAACCGGCCGCGAGGGCACGTAGGCTGTGTCTCAGGGACACCGGATGGCCCGTGAATCACTCGGCCTGGCGGGGTGAGAGCAGTGGGCAGAGGCAGGCCAGTACCGAGAGCAGGCGAAAGGTGCTGGGCTCGGGGCCCACGCGGGGCAGGCCAGCAGGCACGTGACTGCCAGGGCCCTCCCCCCGCTGGCCACCTGCCTCTGCTGGCCAGGCCCATGCTCCCCCTGACCCTATAAGGCCTGGGAGCTGAAAGTGGAACCAGCTGCCAGCTGCACTGCCAGTCACTCTGAAGGGCCCTCACAGAGGCCAGGGGAGCGACGCCAGGGTGAGGCCGGGTCTCCGGGGGGTGTCCAGGGACTGCCGGGGTGACGGGTGTGGGGAGCCCCCACTCACATGCCCTCTCTGTCCCCTCCCAGAGGCTTAGAGGACAACCATGTCTGCTCAAGAGGAAAGGGGCCGGGAGCCTCCCAAACCCAAGGGCAAGGTGAGGGGAGGGGCGACCCCTGCTGGTGCTGGAGGACTCCCCAAAACCTCGGGAAGGTGACCTCGAGTCGTGGGGTTCAGAGTGGCCTTCCAGGTGGGGTGGGAGGCTCTGAGGGCCCTGGCGCCAAGTCTCCCCTCCTGTCCCAAGCTGGGGTTGGGTGGCCTGTGCGGGTCTCAGCTCCTTCCCCACTGTGTCTTGGCCCCTCTCCGAGCCTCAGTTTCCCCATCTGTGAAACAGAGGCCTTGGGGGGGGCGGGGTCTTAGAGACCCAGAGGACGAATTCCTGTCCCCGGGAGGCTGGCTGCATCTGCCCAGTGCCCAGGCCAGGAAGCTGAGGCTCAGACTCGAGATCACCCAGGAGACCAGGGCTGTCTGAGGCGCCCCCACCTCCGCCCCGCCCCGCTCATGCTGGCCCCTCTCTACTCAGACCCTGGGCAGCTTCCTGGGGTCCCTGCCTGGCTTCAGCTCTGCCCGGAACCTGCTGGCCAGCGCCCACAGCTCAGTGCGGGAGGCCCGGCCAGCCGCTGATCCCGCATCTGCCCCCACCGCCCAGGCTGCCCAGCCCCAGGCCCAGGGTGAGTATACAGCTCTGTAGGATCTGGAGGGCTCAGTTCACATGTTACTGTGTCATCTCAACAGATGCTATGAGGCTGGCGACATTCACTTAGCACCCACTGGGGAAACTGAGGCATATGTCTGGCAAGGGAGTGGCCCAAGGTGGCACAGCCAGCAAGAGCCGGGGTGTAGACACGAGCCTGTCCCCCTGCAGTGCCCCGCATGCTCTCCATCCCACCCCACGCCCACCACGCATTTCCAGTGTCCGTGGTCCAGGGGCTGGGTGTTTGGCAGCTCTGAGCGAACTAGGGACGCAGATCCTGGTTCCCAGACAATGACAGCAACTTGCCTGGAGTGGCACAGCCTGGGGGTCTGCCCATCCTCCACTTACTCTACCAGGTGCTAGGGGCACATGGAGGGGCTGGTGCCAGGGCGCCCAGGCATGGGGTGGCTGCCCGGGCTGGGCCTGGAGCCCTAGGCGGCTGACTTCTGCTCCACACATATCCAGGTCCAAAAGGCAGCTGCCAGCTGCGGTGGGGGGAGGGGCGGCCCCCCACGTGGGCGTCCAGTGCCCAGGACCTGGGCAGAGAAAAAACACCGAAGAGCCCTTGCTATAGGGAGCAAGATGGGTCAGAGGGAGGCAGGGCCATGGCTGTCCGTATCACCTCCTGCTGTCCCTGGCAGGGTGGCTGGGACATTCCTGACCTTTCGAGCTGTGCCCGCTGATTACACAATAGGCACCAGGGTGGCTGATGCCAGCCCGCTCCCCTCAGCCCCCCTGGGGTGCCTGACCGGCTCCTGTCCCCACAGCGGCCACTGACCCGGAGCTGACAGCCAAAGGGGTGGAGAAGCTGCCGCCGCCCGCAGACAAGGTGAGAGGGGTTGTCAGAGCCAGGTCCGATGGCCCCCGCCTCCCTCCAGGGACGTTTTCCTGCCTGCCCAGGGACACGGCAGATGCCCGTGTGTCCCGCTGTGTGACGGGAGGCAGGCCCTGCGCGAGCCTCCACTTCCACCTCTGTGGATGGGCGCAGCCCCGCTGCCCAGCCTGGTCGGGCCCCCAGCCAGGCTTCGCACAGCGTGACCCGAGCAACAGCGACTTGCTGACCATGCGTCAGGCTCTGGGCGACGCGCTTCACACGTGCTGCCCTGTAACCCTCCCACCACCCTGGGAGGGAGGGGGCGGACAGCACCCAGTACCCCACATGTCAGCTGAGGAACAGAGAGGCTGAGCCACTGACCAAAGGTCACACAGCAGGACCCATGGGCAGTCAGAGGCTGAACTACACCCACGCTACGCCCACCCCTGGTCCTGGATAAACGGGGACCGCCCATGTTATGCTGTCCCCAAGGCCGGGCCAGGCAGAGGGGCTGGTGCGAGGCAGCTGAGGCCACAGCGGGGTGGCAGAACCCTGATAGGAACCCACCCCCGACTCCTCGCCCGGCACAGGCCCCCACTCTGGGTTTCTGCATTTCCCTCTGCCCTCAGCTCAGCCAGACCTGAGCACCTCAGGGAGAAGACGCGCTGGGCTCACCCTGGGCAGGCCCTTCCGGCCCAAATTAAAGCCCATCCGCTTCCCGTTCACACGCTCCCCCTCTGCTGCTCCCCTCCACTCGTGAACGGAGCACCTGTTACCTGCAAAGCATTTCAGGCACCTCGACTAGTTTCCCCGACGACCCTGGAAGGAGGTGCTGTTTTAGGACCCATTTTTTAAAACAGGCTCAGGGAGGGGATGTGGCTTGCCAGAGGCCACACAGTGAGTGCGGGAAAGAGCTGGGATTCGAACCTGGGTCTCTGCAGGAACGGAGCCCAAGGTGCCTACTTGATTCGGTGCTGGGCAGCAGACGGGCAGCAAGAATAAAATGTCAGAGCTTTTAAACCTCAGCACTGTGGCCATGGGGGTTGGATCGCTCTTAGGTACTGCGGGGTGTCACGCAGCACCCTGAGCCCTGACCCACTCGACGTAAGCAGTGCTCTCTCCCCCAAGTCATGGCAACCACAGATGGCCCCCAACGTCGCCCGGTGTCCCCGGCTGGGAGCATCACCCCGGCTGGGAGCCACTGAATTAAAAACAGCATACTCGGGCTGAGCCCAGGCCGCGCAACGCTGAGGGCATCACAACCCTTTAGCAGTTTGGTTGAACTCGAGACAATTGCCCTTGGATGGGTCAAAAATGATTAAAATTATCAACCATTTCCTACAGCTCTAACTAATTCTCGTCCCTATACTTTTCCAGGTATTACTTTTCTAAACAGTCATTTCCTCCCCTTAGTTGAATATATCCGTTTCAATAAGCAATTTGGTCTGTCCACTGTGGCAGGGACACCAGGCTCAAATTCTGCCATAAATGAATAGACAATGGCTTGCTGAGCCCAAGGCCAAGGCTCCTTGCCAAGGGTTCCAGAAGTGTTACAGACCCACTTTAGCAATCGGGGATCTATTGAATCAAGGCAATACTCTGATGCCACGTGCATGTCCCTCTGCCCAGGCACGTCAGGAATCAGGCTGACTGAAGTCTGGGCTGTGACAAGCCTCCCAGCCTCTGCTCTTGACCATGTGTGTGTGCTTTCTCATCAGATGACCTCCGGGGCAAAGGACGTGGTGTGCTCCACAATGACCAGGACCAAAGATGCCATCTCCTCCGGGATGGCCAATGTAGTGGACTCAGCTAAAGGCGCGGTGCAGGGAGGCCTCGGCATGACCCGATCTGCACTCACAGGCACCAAGGAGGCTGTGGCCAGCGGGGTCACAGGGGCAGTGGGCGTGGCAAAAGAAGCCATTCACACTGGTGTGGACACCACAAAGACTGTGCTGACTGGCACCAAAGACACAGTGTCCACGGGGCTCACCGGGGCCATGAACGTGGCCAAGGGCGCCGTCCAGACAGGAGTGGACACCAGCAAGACCCTCCTGACCGGTACC
>NW_024347793.1:501834-653794 GCF_902729225.1 Pteropus medius | reverse complement strand
CAGTGTCCACAGGGCTCACTGGGGCCATGGATGTGGCCAAGGGTGCTGTCCAGACAGGAGTGGACACCTCAAAGACCATCCTGGCTGGTTCTAAAGACATGGTGTCCAAGGGACTCACTGGGGCCATGAATGTGACCAAGGATACTGTTCAGACAGGAGTGGACACCAGCAAGACCCTCCTGACTGGCACCAAGGACACAGTGTCCACGGGGCTCACCGGGGCAATGAACATGGCCAAAGGTGCAGTCCAGACTGGAGTGGACACAAGCAAGACTCTCCTGACTGGCACCAAAGACACAGTGTCCACAGGGCTCACTGGGGCCATGGATGTGGCCAAGGGTGCTGTCCAGACAGGAGTGGACACCTCAAAGACCATCCTGGCTGGTTCTAAAGACATGGTGTCCAAGGGACTCACTGGGGCCATGAATGTGACCAAGGATACTGTTCAGACAGGAGTGGACACCAGCAAGACCCTCCTGACTGGCACCAAGGACACAGTGTCCACGGGGCTCACCGGGGCCATGAACGTGGCCAAGGGCGCCGTCCAGACGGGAGTGGACACCAGCAAGACCCTCCTGACTGGCACCAAAGACACAGTGTCCACAGGGCTCACCGGGGCAATGAAAATGGCCAAAGGTGCAGTCCAGACTGGAGTGGACACCTCGAAGACTGTCTTGGCTGGTACCAAAGACACAGTGTCCACGGGGCTCACCGGGGCCATGAACGTGGCCAAGGGCGTTGTCCAGACTGGGTGGACGCCAGCAAGACCGTTCTGACTGGCACCAAGGACACAGTGTCTGAGGGCTCCCGAGGAGACCATGAGGCATTGGCCAAGGCGCTGTCAGACTGAGTGGATACCTCAAAGACCATCTGACTGGTACCAAAGACACGATCCCCGCGGGACTCACTGGGGAGGGGAATATGAGGCGTGGCCAGGGTGCCGTCCAGACTGGAGTGGACACCAACAAGACCGTTCTGACTGGCACCAGGACACAGTGTCTGGGGCTCACCCCGGGGCCATGGATGTGGCCAAGGGCGCTGTCCAGACTGGAGTGGACACCAGCAAGACCCTCCTGACTGGCACCAAAGACACAGTGTACATGGGGCTCACCGGGGCAATGAACGTGGCCAAGGGTGCCGTCCAGACCGGCATGGACACCTCGAAGACCGTCCTGGCTGGTACCAAAGACGCGGTGTCCACGGGGCTGGGTGTGGCCACGGGGTCCATGCAGTGTGGCCAGGGCACAACCCAAAATTGGTTACTTGGTATTGAGGACACCTGTGGTGGACTCATCCATGGCAGGGCCCCCGACAAATGTAGAGAACAAGCTGTCCCCAGCTCCCAGGCAGATCTGTCTTACAGGGTCTGCAGCTCCCCAGAAGCTCTCTGTGCAGGCCTGGACCTTGCTGGGGAAGTCACTGCCGCTAGCCAGGGCGTCGTCTCTGCTGTGATGTCATTCACACCAGAGGCCACCCGGGGCGTGGAGGAAGCAAGGTGCGTGGCCACGACACGTGGCTGTGAAGGAGCCACAGGCTCCGCGATGCCCCAGGACGAGCTGGAGGGACTGGGGGAGATCTTTCACCCCATGACTGCCGAGGAACAAGGTGAGAACAGGACGGGCTGGGCCCCAGCTTCCAGTGGGGGCTCATCGTCTGTCCAGCCCAAGCCCTGGATGCCCTGAGGGGCCTCTCGGATTCAGTGACCGCGTCTTCCCTTTCAGCTCAGTTGGCAGCCGCTCAGCTTGGGCCCAGGATGCCCGCGGCCGACCAGGGCAGCTACTTCATGCGTCTGGGCGACCTGACCCCCGGCTTCCGCCAGCGGGCTTTCGAGCATGCCCTGAGCCACCTGCAGCACGGCCAGTTCCAGGCCAGGGAGGCTCTGGCCCGGCTCGAGGACTCCTTTAGGGCGGTGAGTCTTCCCCTCCCCAGGCGCCTCCCTCAGCCCCTGCACGGCTTTCCCATCGCTGTGTCCTGACCAGACGAGACAAGCGTGTGGGTGCCACGCGGACGATGCCCAGCAGCCACGACAATGGCCACGGACCGCTCCCATGGGGCTTGTGTCCCAGAGGGTGAGGAGGACCAGACCAAATACAGTCGGCCCCCTACCCACAGGGGCGCATTCCAAGACCCCCAGTGGGTGCTCGAAACCGCAGACAGTACTGAACCCTATATTCACCATAATTTTCCTATACGTACGTCCTTATGATGAAGTTTAATTTATAATTGAGGCATCACGAGATTAACAATAACTAATAACAAAACAGATCAATTAGAACATGGCATGAGGTAAAATAAGGGTGCTTTGAACACAAGCACTCTGACACCCCAATAGCTGCTCTGATAACTGATTAACGGGCGGGGAACGTCCACAGCGTGGGGACACTGGACAAAGGGAGGAGTTCTAGGGTGGGACGGAGCTGGATGATGAGAGATTTCGTCACACGATTCAGAATAGTGCGCCATTTAAAGCTGATGAGTTTTTCTGGAATTTTCCATGTAACATTTTCAGACTATGACTGGCCACGGGAACTGAAACCGTGGAGAGGGAGACTGTGACGAAGGGCTGCTGTACTTACAGACAGCGGGGTGCGAGGAAGGTCTGGGCCGGGAGGGGGGCGTCCCCCCGAGCTGCACCGTGAGGCTCAGAGCCATGCAGGCGGGGGGCAGAGATGGGGAGAAACGGGGACCGTGAGAGCGGAGTGGAAGGGCGGCCGGCGTGACAGGGTGCAGTGAAGGCCACGGGGACAGGATAGGGGGAGCCCAGGGGCGTGGGGTCCGGTGATGCGCAGAGCGAGGTGGGGTGCCGGCAGATGAGCACGGAGGCGCCCTGGGCTGGGGCAGCCCGTGCAGGCCATGGTAGAGCACGGGGGAGCCATGAGCCATGAGGGCTCTGAGCTGCACGTGACACATCCCAGTGACACTGTGAGTGGATCTCTCTGAAGGCCTCACGGGGAATCTGGGTTATGGCCTCTTTACAAAAGAAGACAAGCCCATCGTGGCACAGCTGGCTCTAAAGCTGTGGCCTCTCTACCTCGCCACAGGCAGGTCTAGATAGAAGGTCCGGGCCAGGCGGGGGCGCCCGCCTAGCCTGTCGCCCCACACCTGGCAGTGTGCGGCAGGCCCCGGCCGGAGTCATCAGTTCTCTGCTGGGCTCTTTCCAGACTGAAAAGGCCATGTAGGCTCCAGGAGGGCAGCGGGAGGTGTGATCAGGGGTGGGAGTGGGGGGCCGAGGCTCCTGGGGTGTGGCCCCCTCCCAGCCCCCAGGCCCTGCTCACCTACTCTCTCCTGCTCAGGTGCCGGATGCCGGCGCACTGTCCAGGGCCCGCGGCTTCATCCAGCAGCTCCATGTTGCCTACAGCACCCTGGCCTCCGGCCTCCAGGGTCTGCCTGCCGAACTCCAGCAGCAGGTCGGGTGGGCACGGCACAGCCTCTGCGAGCTCTACGGCCTCGTCTCCTCTGCTGGCTCCATCTCGGAGCTGCCGGCTGAACGCCTGGCCCAGAGCCATGCCGGCGTTGTCCAGGCCTGGCGGGGGCTGGAGCAGCTGCTGGTGAGCGTGCAGCACAGGCCCCCGCTCAGCTGGCTAGTGGGGCCCTTCGCCCTTCACCCCAGTGGGCAGCAGCTGTAGGTCCCCTGTGGAGCCTCCCCAGCCCCAAGTCCCCAAAGCTCTGGGCCCCAGTGGGTGGCCTGGCTGGTGCCGGTCGGGGCAGTAGGGACTTTCCGCATCGAGTGTGCCACTCCCCGGTCCCGGGCCTACCCCGCCCACCTCTCTGCCCCGAGCACGGCTGGCCCTGGGCCCGGCCTAGGCGCCCCGGCTTGCTAAGACCATCACTGACAGAGAGCCTTCACTGCAGCCAGCACGCCTTTAGGAAAAAGAAATGAAATGTGCCTAGAAGGTTCTCCACTCCACACCAGCCACTAGGAGCCCCGCCATCTCTGGGGAGGATTCCTGGCCCACAGTCTGGGCTTCTGGCTGCCAGCTTAGCAGGTGCTCCCGCTCCATCCTCATTCTGAAAGCATCCACCGCAGCCCTTAGCACCAGAACGGCCATCCCGAGGCTGGCTCCCACCGCCTCTGTTGACCCCGGTGTGGCCAAGAGAAGGGGGCTTCGTGAGGACAAAGCCGCCAGTGGCCACACATCTCTCCCCCACCCCCGGGGCTTTGCAAGCACCCGCCTTGGGGACTGCACTGTTTGGGAGTGAGGGGATGGACTACAAAACGAGTCCCTTCCTACCTCCTCCACACGCCCACATGCCTGCCACGGCGAAGCCATCCTGACAGGGTCCCGGAGAGGCACTTCTGTGGCTCCCAGAGCCATGGGGGGATAACGGGGCTCCCCCACAGGGAGCAGGGCCCAAGGGGGTGCGTGGCGAGATGCGCTCGACGATTGCTGGGGTCTCGGCTGTGCACCCCAGGCTGGGGACCAGCCAGGGTCTGGGGAGGTTTCGACCGCCTCCGCCTTCCCAGACACAGAGGTCCAAGCCCCCCGCCCTGGCCCCGCCATGTGAAAATTCAGGATGCCCACCCAAGAGACACTCCCTCGCTGCCACTGCCCTCCCCCAGCTGCGAGCCGTGCATCAGACCCCCAGCGGCCCAGGCATCAAGCCCACACCTGCCCAGACAGCTCCCCAACTGGCCACATCCCTCACGGGGCGATCAAAATACCCCTGGGCTGCACCCTGTTCCCAGAAATGACCAGTGCTCCAAGCTCAAAGACAGGCGGCTGGCTCTCCCTTCTCTCTCAGAGAACCCTGCTGTTGGGGGCCTGGGAGGGGGGTCTGGCTGGGCGGGCGGGGGTGGGGGGTGCTGGCGCCCGGTGTGACACGGGAACAAGTTAGGGAAACTGCTGAGCCTTTCCTCCCTCGGTCTCCATCGAGGGACGTCATCCGAGGTGGTGACACCGAGAACACGGCCGTTCCCAGAAATCCAGCACAGTGACTTGAAGTCACTTCAAGTCCAGCCAAACCAAATGGAGGGGTGGGCAGGGAGGGGGAGCCAGGGCTCAGGAAGTCCCCCTCGCAGCTGAGATGGATGGGCTCGGCCAGGGTATGGGGGGACACATAGGAGAGACCACTGTTCAATCAGCAACCGCCACGTGCTGACACCTGGCAGGGGATCACACACGTCCCACCTCTGAATCCACATGACAGTTTTGAGGCTGGAATCACGTCACCGCTTATCCAGGGGAGGAACGAGGATCCCAGAGTGGTGGGAGTGCTGCCTGGCCAAGGTCACACGGCGAGGCCCGTCCTCAGCGCTTTGCTCTTGGAACATGCGAGGACAACAGGTGGCCCGGAGCACACTCCGTGGCCCGAGCGCACGGAACTGGCTGAGCTGGGACTGGCAGCAGGCGTCCCAGCGCCACCTGCAGCCTGGGCGGGACAGGGATCGGCCGAGTCAGCGGCTGAGCAAGGCCGCGGCTTCCTGGGAACACACGGTGGACCCCGTCTGGCTCGGCCCGCCCGGCCCTTCTGCTCCCCCTGCCTGGGCCCTGGGCAGCCAAGCCCAGGACGATCAAACCACAGCCTCCACCTGAGCCGTGAAGTTCAGAGGGTTTTATTTCTCCTTTTTTATTTGCGGGATGGTCTTGCTGCCGCCCCGCTCCTTGCCTGTCAGCCCTGCTGGACCGGCGGCAACGTTACAGCCAAGCTCACGTCCACCCTACGTGGTGACACCGCGGCCTCAAACCTTTGTCCCGAAACAGGCCCTTGACAGCGACAGACCTCTCCCCAGTCTCAGCTTAGCTTCACCAATAATGCCAGAAAACCAAGCCAATAAAAGTAATTTTTTTTCATTAAAAAAAAAACCCTTTATAGTCATTTTGTGTCGGTCGGAAATCACAGAAATTAGGCAAGAAAAAAACCCAGAGGAACGAATACAAATAAAGAGCACAGCATCTCCCCCACAGTTCTTGGCTCCCTGGGCAGCCGGGAAGGAGTGGGCAGGCTCACGGGCACCTACGTGATGCGCGGGCCTGGCCGCCGGGCTGCCCGGGGCTCAGCTGTCCTCGTCGTCCAGGGACTCAGAGTCCACGTGCACCCTCTCACGCTCCTGCCGGTCCTGCCCAGGCCCATCCAGGTCGGGGCCCTCCCGCACGCTGCAGGCGGAGCACAGCATGGGGCGGTGAGCGGGCGGCCATCCGGTCCGTCCACCCAGCTCCAGACCCCACCGACAGGCCCAACGCCCTACGCCCTACGCCCCCGCTGCCGTGCCCGGCACGGTGGGTGCGCCCTGTGCGTCGCTGCGTGGCAGACTCGAGAGTGCCTGTGACAGAGCCTGCCTGCACCTGGCCCCGGTCAGCTCAGGTTCCCAGAGCATCCTCCAAGAGAGGCCCTGGGGTCAGTTGCTCCGGGGAGTGGCAGGCCAACACGTCAAGGCAAAGTCCCTGGGACCCTGCCCAGGAGGAGCAGCAGACTGGGAGCAAGTCAGATATCAGGGCACCCTCTTAGAAGTCACCCCGACTACCACAGCCCCTGCTGACACTTACTCGTTGTGCAGCAGGTCTTCGGAGGAGCCCCCCACTGGCCCCTCTTCCGAGTTCTGTCCTTCCTCCTGCTCCTTGTCCTCCATGCTCCCGCCCTTCTGGGATGTGGCCTCGCCATTCACTGAGGCTGAGAGATCTGGGGGACGGGGAACAAGGCGTGTGGGAAACTGTGGAGCTATTGTCCGGGACCCTTGACCCTTCCCGCTGAGAACGAACAAGAAAGCGAGCTGGCTTTGGGACAGGGGACCCTCAATCTTCCATACGGTCCCTGGCCCCATGCACCCACAGTCACCTCCACCTCTGTGCCTCCCAGTCACATGGGGGCTGTCAGCTCCATCAGGCCAGGGCTGGCTGCACGTGTTTCTACGGCCAGCCCAGGCCCCTGAAGAAGGGGGGGCGGGGCAGTAAATGAGTGGCGGAGGCTGGGACAGAAATAGGGAGACACCTCCTCCAGGCTGTCCCTCAGGCTGCTGAAGTTTTAGCCAAGCCAACCTGATGCCAGTCTGAGGGGCTGCTCCAACCAAGTACCTGTTATCAGGACCAGGTGACCCCAGCAGGAAGAAACACAATCCTGCTCCCAGAGGCCACTGTCTCTGCCAGAGATGTCCTCTTCCTCCTCTCAGCCCAGCCGTGGCCCTCTGGGTGCAGCCCAAGGCCTGTGCCTCCCAGGAGAGCTCACGCACACCCAGCCTGCACACGCCCGGCCCCCTCCTCTACCTGGCTGAGTGCCCCGAGCCCACCGGCAGCGTAAGCGTGTGCGTGCACCAGGCCCCAGATGCCTCGGGGACAGAGCCGGGCCTGCCCAGAGAACACCGACAGGCCACGCCACCCCCGCCATCTGGGTTGAGGGGCCCGGCCCGCCGCGCCCAGCTCCTCACCGGCACTGGCCTCATCCTCCGCCCTCTCCGAGGCGGGCTCCTCTCCACCCAGCGCCGCCTCGGCCTTCTCCGCCTCGGTGCGCTCCTTCTCGGCCCCGGTCCTGGCCGCCTTCTGGATGGCCTCAATCTTTGGTCCCAGGACCCTCGACTTGAGCCGGGTATAGACTTCCGCGGCCTTCTCCATCACCTCCTTGTTGGCCTTGTAACGGCGGATCTGGCCACCGAGAGCCCTGGCTCAGGAAGCGCCACTGGCCTCGCCCCCCGGCCCGAGGCCCTCCCTCCGGCTGCCATCCCCATGGCACCTCCCCTGGACACCGGAGCTCCCGCTAGCCAACCCACTGGTCAGGAACCCGGACGCCCTGAGCAGACCTTGGCCTGCCGGGACCCTCCGACCCCCAGCCCCGCCCACCTCAGGCTTCCGTCGCACCTTTTTCAACGTGGCCACCACATCCGTGTTCTTCTGGAGGATATGCGAGGTCACCTGCAGGGTCCCTAGCTCCTCCAGTGCGTTCAGACACCTCTTCACGTCCTGCACGGTGGGGGGTAAGGAACAGAGTGAGGAAGGACAGCACCTAGGAGGCCCAACAAGTGGAAGGACACCCAAGGGCTCTCCCTGCAGGGAGGGCTCTGTGACATGGGACCCTAGGGATGGCAAGAAGGACACCTGGAGCCTGCCCACAGCGCCACCTCGTGGAAACACCGAGCACTGCACCCCAGGATGTCCTTCAGCTGCGGGACACATAATGGAAACAAGGACCCCCACCGGGAGGGACTCTCGATTTGCCTTGGTTCCTGGAGACTTCTAAGGAGGCTCTAGAAGTGGGGGGACTGCTCGGCTCAGGGGAAGTGGCTCCCCACGGCCCCCAGGAGGGTCTCACCGGGTTATCGACCTTCAGGGCGAACTTGATCTCGCTGTGCAGCTTCTGCAGCTTCTCCTCCACGGAAGGTTCTGGGGCCAAGGGAGAAAACACGTGTCCTGGGCCTGAGTGGGCGGTGAAGGCCCCCACACCAGCTGTGGCCAGAAGACCCGCCTGACCACTGCAGCGGTGACAGAAGCGACCTTCCCCGACCCGATCCCAGCGACCTCAGGCTGCAAGACCTTGGGTGGCGACCGGGGCAGCTGGGCCCTCACCTTTCTTCTTCTCGACCTTCCTTTCCGGTGTGAACCCTTCTGATCGCTTCCGGGTTCGCTCTACCTTCGCGGGCCTGTGAAGAATCATCATCCTCTTCAGACCTCGGACCAACCTATCCATGAGGCTGCCCTGCCTTGGCCACCACCGTCCTCTCTACCAAGGCCCAGGCTGCAGAAGGAAATCTTCGGAGGCCCCAAAAGCTGGGAGGAGGGGTCGGGGCCATGGTGACCTGGTCTAGGGCAGGCGCCTGAGGCGACCACTGATGTTAGCCCTTCCTCTGGCTGGGGCGACCAAACCAAGTGAGATCCCAGAATCTCCTTTGTTTTCACACGGGGCTGAGGATTAGTGGCCAGTACGTAAAACCTGGCGAGTGATATTAAAATGCCCTCGACAGGACGCCGGGAAACGCCGGCAGTGCTCGCCGCCACAGGCCCAGACCCACACTCTACTCGACGGTCTGCTGCCAAGTTCCTGGTGGGCGGGTTCTACCCGATGGCTCGGACAGTACTTAAAAACGGCAAGAGCTGTCCCCCCACACTGGTGGGCTTCGGACTTGAAAAGTCTGAGACCTGCTGGCCTGGGGGACAGCTCCTCCACTCGGCCCTGCTGACATTGGGACAGGGTCACTCTGGGCACTGCGGGGGTCTGAGCAGCATCCCTGGCCCCACCCACTCGAGGCCCACAGTACTGGAACAGGGAACACTTCAGCTGGGCCTGTCCCCCAGGCGGAATTTGGAAGCCAGGCCCCTCCCATGAGGGGTGAACGGTCCCCAGGAGGCTGAGGGCCTGGGACCGGCGTGGCACAGGCAGGGCTCCCTGGGGAGCTGTGGAAGGAGAGGCCGAGTGGGTGCTGACCTGGCTCGGGGCTTCTCCTCGGGGCGCCCTCTCTTCTCCTTCTGGCTGGGTCTCCTCGCGGGCTCCGTGCTTTGTTGCTGCAACTTCTTAGCTGACTTCTTTGCCTGCAGCAGCAGCGAAAAAGGGCTGGAGTGGTGGGGGCTTGCCCGAACCCCCTGGAGATCCAGCACGGCACTTCCTGCCGCCCCTTCCGCACTGCTGGGAGCTGGGGGACGGGATGGGATCGGAAGAAGGCCGCCCAGGTCCAGCCCGACCCCGGCAGCAGCTCCTCAGGCCCTGAGAGGACCACCCAACAGCGGGCAGGCCCGTACATTCCACCTGCCAATGCCGAGCAGGACGCTTCCTGTGGCGGGGGACTCGGTTCCCCCTTTGAGACGAAAGCGAGTGTTACAGGGGAGACCAGGGTGTTGCCGGCTTCCCCCATCCACACAGCAAGTGGGAGCCCAAGCTGTCCAGAACTGTCCAGAACATGATGGGCCTGGGAGGCGAGACCCTTCGATTCAGGCCGGACTGCACTACGAGGGTGAGGGGGGACTGCCAGGCCCACAGAACCACTGGGTTCCTGATGGTCACCACTGTCCACGGTCAGCAGCACAGTCCTCCTAACTGCTTCCGTGCTCATCCCACAAGGTGTCCCTCCACAGCAGCCAGAGAACACATGTGGCCCTGAGTCAGGCCCCGCCTCTGTCCACAGCCCTCCGGGCCCCCATCTCCCCTGGGTGAAAGCCCAAGTCCCCTGTGCGCATGAGCCCTGCGACCTGCCCTCCCCACCCTCCCCCCGCCCCCTGACTCTCTCAGCACAGGCCTCCTGGCTGCCCTCCACCCGCCAGCCCAGTCCTGCCCCAGGACCTTTGCAGGCTGTGCACTCAGCCCAGGCTGCTTATCCCCCAAATATCTTCCCAGATCACCTCTTACTTCTTTCAGATTTCTATTTAAGCATCACCTTCTCAACAGCTTTGTTTTGGGGGGAGGGGGAGTCTGCCCCGTTTAAAATGGAAACCCCTGCAGCCCGCGCTTTGGGTCCTCCATGTTTCCTTCGCCTGAGCACTGAACGCTGTGCGGCCAAGCAGCACCCGAGCCCGTCCTGGTGCCTCCACACCCCCTGCCCTGGGGCTCGGCGCCTCCTAGTGGAAGTCTCCGGGTGCCGCCCGCTGCTCCAAGGGCGCACCCCCGGGCCCCCGGCTCCACGGGGCGCACCCCAGTCCCCAGAACAGCGTCCAGAGCACAGCAGACGTGGGCAGACGAGCTGGCCGAAGGCGCAGCCGTTAGGGAGAAGCCCCTTGGGCCACCGCCCGCCCACATGGCCCCCTCGGCCCTGAGACCCCACCCGGCGGAAACGCACCTCCCTGTCCAGTTCGGCCTCAGCCTCCGAGTCGGAGGAGGACTGCGGCCCCCGAGCCCGGCCCTTCCGGACGCGCTGCTTCCTGACGGGCTGGTCCTCGTCCCTGAGCTCGTCGGCGCTGCTGGCCCCGCTGCCCCCGCGCAGGGCGTCCCCGCGCTCCGCCTGCTCGCGCCGCCGCCCCTTCTCCTCCTTCTCCTCCTGCTCCCGCTCCCGCAGCCGGCGCAGCTCCTCCTCCTGCTCCCGGCGCCTGCGGGCCTCCAGCTCCCGGCGCCGCTGCTCGTCCCTGCGCTTCCACTCGCTGATGCGGTCCACCTCGTCGCTGTCACTGCGGGAGCAGCCGCTCAGCGGGGCCGTCCTCAGGGCGACCGCGCCAGGCCCTCCCGCGGCCCCGCCCATCGCTACCTGTCGCTGCTGGAGGTGCTCGGCGGCCGCTCGGGCTTCGGTTTCCGCCCACGGGGTTTTGGAGGAGGCTTCTCGGCTATGAAAAGGGAGGACGAAGGGAGGACAAAGGGAGGACGAGGTGGCCTTCTCTGCGCCGTCCTGCAGGCACGCCAGGGCCCCCGGGCACCGGCTCAGGGCCGGCGTCGGCGATCCTACCTGGCTTCCTGCCCCGCGTGGGTTTCTTCACCGACACGTCCGAGTCCGAGGAGGATGACGAGGAGGCCGACGAGGAGGAGCAGGAGGCCGACCTGGCCACGGCCGCCGGCTCTCCCTTGGCCCCTTCGGATTCTGGTTTGGAGTCTGAGTCGGAGGCCGAGGGCGGCTTCTGGGAGAGGCCGAGGTGCAGAAGTGAGGGCAGGCCCAGTGCCCCCTGCAGCCCCTGACCCGCAAGAACCCGCACCCCCTAAATCAGAAACGCTTCCTTCAGGCCTAGCATCACAGGCAGCCCTGGCTGTGCCTTTAGCGGCCTGAGCCTGCACCGTGGTCACCGTGCGTGACTCCCCACTTGGACGAGTACGGGGGCAGACGACGCGGGGGCAGATGACACACGCGATGCCTTCCCGGTGGCAAGGGCTCATTAAGGCCACAACATCCTGCCTGGAGAGCCAACCGCATGAGCTGCTCTCCTGCACAGTCTCTGTCCCCGGCTCGCCTGGGCACACTGTGTGTATGCACGCATGTTGACATGTAACACATACTCACACATGCGTGCACAGATGTGCTCGTGCACTCATACACGTGCCTAACGCACAGGCTCGTACACAACTTATTCGTGATTCTCACGCGGGCCAAACATGGTCGTACACATGCCCACACCACACGTCTTTATACGTGTACAAGCACATATAACATGCTTACATCAACACGTGATGCATGTACACAACACAGTCGTACATGCATGTGACATGCTCGTACACGCACACACACAACACCCACATGTTCTCTCCCTCACACGGGCACCCAGGAGGGCCTCGCTCCCTTCCACAGCCGGGACTGGGACCCCAGCAGTGGCAGCCAGGCTGTCGCCTGACCAGGCACATGCTCTGCACAGTGCCGCTCGGAAACTACGGGCTGAGGCCATCATGGAGGCCAGAGGTGGGAGTCAGCAGTCCCCTGGGGTCTCCTAGTAGCCCATGACCCGTCCTCCTCCAAAAGGGACCAGACTCTAACCACGGACAGTGGCTGGTGACCTTGGAGAGACGCTCTAGGAGTGTCTCCCAGGCGAGCACGGAGAACAGAAAACCAAAACACCTCTACCTTTTTCTTCCGTCCTGCCAAGGGGCCACGCCGTGGAGCCCGGACCACGGCTTTCTTCTCAGGGGTGAAGTCCTGGTGGACAGAAGGGAGTGAGCAGGAACCCCCGGCCGCCCGCTGCTCGGCCCCCACCCGAGCACCCACCCGAGGAGCCGACCACCTGCTCACCTGGTCGCTGGTCTTCTCTGACTCGGACGAGCTTTCCGAGTTCTCCTCTTCGGACGGGGACATGCTGGCCTGGTCGAGGTCGCTGGAAGCCTTCCGGGCTCGTTTGGAGGCTGACATCTGCAGGGGAGCAACCCGAACCGATCAGCACCCGAGGCCCATGCACCTGGCAGAGCTGTCTGCCCTCTGACCCCTGTCAGCCCGGGGCCGAGCTTCAGGAACCTTTGTGGGGGCAGTAGTGACCCTTTTAGAATCTGACAAAAACCAGAGATCTTGAACCCTGAGATGAAATGAGTGAGTGAAATGAGTGAGTCACAAAGGGACAAATACTATGTGATCCCACTCATAGGAGATCCTTAGGGGAGTCAGATCTATAGAGACGGGAAGTAGATGGTGGGGCCAGGGGCTGGGGGAGGGAGGAGGTGAGTGTCATGGGGACAGAGTATCAGTTTGGGATGACGAGAGAGTTCAGGAGACGGACGGTGGGGACAGGTGAAACAACGTGAATGTGCTAATGCCACTGAATTGTGCACTTAAAAATAGTGAAGACGGTACATTTCGCGTTATGTATATTTTACTGAGGTTAAAAAAAGAGAGAGAGAGAGAGAAAAAAACAAACCAGAGATCTTTTCCCCAGAAAAACACAGCTGCACTTGTTTTGGAAACAGCGATGGTGGTCACACAACACTGTGAACTGGTAAACGCCACGAGCTGTACCTTTCAGAATAGTTCCTCTGGTTATAAGAATTTCACCTCGATAAAGAAATTTAAGACTGCAACGTATCTATGCAGGCACGAGACCCTGAACACAGGCTCAGGGGGGGGATGCACGGGCGCATGCCCGCCCCACGAGGCCAACTCAGAATTCTCAGGAAGGATGAGGCGGCAGAGGCCTGAGCTTCGGAAACGCACCTGCGCCCAGTCACGGCCAGCGTCCCTATCACGGCATCTGTTGACGCACACAGCTTCTATTCTGTCACAGCCGAGACTCGCTCCTTCTCTTAAGCACTGCTTCCCAAGCACGTCCCTGCCCCTCCCAAGGCCACAGTGTCATGGGCTAAATTACGTCCCCCAGGACCTCAGGATGTGACTGCATTTGGAGATGGGGTCTTTATAGAGGTCATTAAGTTCAAATAAGATCACTGGGCTGGGCCCTATTCCAGTATGACTGGCGTCCTTGTAAGACGAGATCGGGACACAGACTCGCGCAGGGACCAGCACGTGAGAACACAGGGAGACGGCCGTCTACACGCCAAGGACAGAGGCTTCAGGAGGCACCAGCCCTGCCAGCACCTGGATCTCAGACACCTGGCCTCCCGAATTATGAGTAAATGTCTGTCGTTTAAGCTCCCCGGTCTAGGGTACTTTGTCATGCTCGGTGACATGCCACTGAGGGATGAGGCCTCTACCTCAGCGCAACTTCTCTCTCCTCAGGAGAACCGGAAGCGTTAGGGAGCTGAGCGAGGAGCGAGCCTTGTGGAGAGCAGTGGGCGGTGCCTTGCAGGGGCCGGCGGGGAGAGCACCGCAACGCCTGCGGGGCCGGGGCCGGGGCCGGGACCAGACCCGTGGGGGGCCTTCTGGGCCGAGGCAACAGCCAGCACAAAGCCCCTGGGGTGGAAGAAAGCTTGGCACGGCCAGAGAGGAAAAGGAAGCCGGGGTGGCAGGCAGGCCGTGCCCAGCCGCAGGGCCCCGCCCCACAAGGGCTGGTGGCAGGGGTCTGCGTCAAACCCTGACAAAAAGAGACCCTCCATGCGGCCATCAGAGAAGATGAATTTGAAGACCGCACCCCCACAGACTGGGGAATGAAGCACCGACGATGTCAGTGTGGCAGGGTCGCGTGTGACAAGGTCTTTAAATTCCTCCCCAGTGCTGTTAAGAAGTATTATAATAAAACCTTATACTTGCTTAATGCAAAGTTAGGCAAATATATCTGAATATATTATCAACCTATAAATAGTGATCGCTCTAAAGGGGGGTAGGGGTGTTCGTTTTCTACAAATTTCTGTTTAACTTCTCTAACGACAGAAATAACGGGGACTTTTAAAAGACAATACCAGGCATAAATCATAAAAAGTTGCGAGGAAACCAAATGCCCGACAATCTTAATAACACACTGATTAGGATTCGTCCACGTCATAGACTACTTCCTCCACCACTGACGTCTTAAAAAATTTAATGATAAGAAAATGCTCATAATATCAGATGGGGCACAAACACGAGACATATTGTACGTATGTACGTAATGCCAATCTGTACTGCGCACGTGCACGCACACACCCATGCGAGGCACAATGAGCACCGAGACACATCAGGATGTTTCTAAAGCCAGTGGCGCAGAATCCCCTCAGACAGCAAGGGTATTTTCAACTGGTTTCTTTGTTTTGTGCCTCTTCTAAGCTTATGTACAATGAGCATGGCTTACGGTCACTGTAACCAATAGCAAACATTATTTTTAAAAATAATAAAAAGAACGCCTTACTCTATCAAAAGAATTTGCTGCGAGGTCTTGGTCCTTTTATTTTGCACTTGAATATTTAGAAGCAGTCAAAAGGCAGAGGAGGAAAAATAAAACCAGGAAAGAAAATACATCCAACAGAACTGGAAACAGACACCCACACAGAAGCGTACACGCTGACATTCACGGAAGCATTATTTACGGTGGCCAAAACATGGAAGAGACAACCCAAATGGCCGTCAACAGACGAGTGTGTAGACAAAACGTGGTCCGTCCACACACTGGAATATTACTCGGCCATGAAAATGAGTGAAGCACTGACTCGCTACAACTTGAACACACGAAGATCAGTGAGAAGCCAGACATGAAAGGCCACACAGTGTGTGATTCCATTAATGTGAAATGTCCAAAACGAGCACGTCCACAGAGACGGGAAGTGTGTTCGCGGCTGCCAGGGGCTGGGCAGGGGCCTGGGGGTGACTGCTAATGTGGACAGGGCTTATTTTGGGGGTGGTAGAATATACTGGAATTAGACAGTGGTGACGGCTGCACAATTCTGTGAATGTACTTAATACCACTGAATTATATATACTTTGAAAAAGCAAATTTCATGGTATATGAATGAAACCTCAATTTTTTTAAACCCATTTCCCATTTGGCCCGAGAACACTCGCTGGCAGCTGCAGCGTTTGCCCCGAGATAACTCACGGACGCCGGTCCTGACCACTCCCCCAAAGTCTGCCACGAACTATCTCGCGTTCATTATTATTTTCACATCGCTCTCACATACGGGTATTCTTTGAAAACAAATGGCATCGTTCTGTTTACAGCATTCTGTTTCCACTAGTGGTATTTCCAGTTACAAAATACAGCAATGCTCGATCGCTGAAAATATCAAATCCTAGAAAACGTAGCGTTCCGACACGTGCTGTTAATTTAACATCGTTCTCGATTGTCAGCCGAAGATTCGTTTGATGAATGCGATGTACGCACACATTTGTTACATTAGGATTAGCAACAAACTGTTTAGAAATAACTCCAAGAACAGTTTTTATATTTTATTTTCACGTTAAAAAACAGATATGCTTCGGCCTCAAAGAGCGTTTATGTAAAATTAAATTAACGCTGGCAGCGAGTTGCACTCGTTTTTTTCTAAACGGGAAATGGGTTAAAATGCACACTTAAAAAAAAAGTCAGGGAGGGAGAGTAGGCTGCGAGATGCCACCTCGGGGTGGGAGGAGGAAGAGCTGGGAGGGGCGCATCAGTAGGCTGCCGATCCCCGACAGGCCAAGAGCGCCCCACACAGGTCAGGGGCGCCTGCCCCGCCCTACCCACGCCTACCTTCAAGGCTGACGCCTTCCGTTTCAGGCCACTGTTCTCGCTGCTCTTGTCCGAGTCCGAGTCGCTCTCCATCCTGTCGCTGGTGGCTGCGGCGGTCACAGCTGTGACAGCCATGACCCCCCGGGCCTCGTCGTCCTCACTCCCACCTGCCGGATCAGCTTCGGGGGCCTCGCTGTCAGAGGAACTCACCGGCTAGGGGGCGGGGAGCAAAGACTGAGTCACTCTCAGGCTTGGGTGGGTTCCCCGACCAGGACGGCAACCCAGGGGACAGTACCCACCGGCGGCAGGTCTCAATGTCAGGGTCCAGCCTCCACGCTTTCCTACTGGGGGAAGTGAGGTCCAGAAAGCCCTGAGAACTGACGGGGAGGCCGAGATGGGCAGACGTGTGGTGGGGGCTGGGAGGCAAAGGCTGCAGGATTCACGGCCCAAGCCTGGACGTTTCTGTGCCTCCGTGTCCACACTGGAGCAACGGGTACGCCAGCGTTTTGGCCTCGCAGGGATGAGACACGAGTGGCGTCTGATGCACTCAGGACAGTGCCCAGACTGGCAGGAGGTCCATCAAGGCGTGCTTATTGTTATCATTATTTATCATTATTTTTATTATTCTCATAATTAAGAGGAGGAACTTAACCTAAGGCAATACCTCTGGGCTTGAACTTCAAGGCTGTTATTTCTGTTTTACGCCAAATGCCCAGACAGTGACAGCCACAAAAATAGCAAACATTTATATGGTGCTTCTTGTGTGCGAGCCACACTGCCAGGCTCATTTACACACGCGTCATCTGTGAGCAGCTGCGGGGTGCCAAGCATATGCCAGGTAGGTGGTGAGGGCACAGATGTGAACAGGGCACGGTCCCTGCCCCCGGGAGTGGTGACGGAGAAGCAAACAGTAAGAGAGGGGCGTGCGGGTCGGGGGGTTAGGCCGGGTCCAGGTCAGGGTCAGGGTCAGGATCAGGCAAGAGTGAGCGCGGCCTGAGGGGACCGAGCAGATTTCTCGGGTCTTTTTAAACTTGTTTCAGGTGTTCTATGTTTGTGAGAGGAAACTGGTCCTGGTCGTATTCAAGCATCGCTCAGTCAATACCTAAGGAACGTCACAGAATACCTACTGCGTGCCCGGCCCCGTGCTGGGGCTAGGGACGCGTTACACGGGGTCCCTGCCCCCGGGGAGCTCACAGTCTCATGGGGAGACAGACAAGTAAACGCAGTGACAGCATGGCACGGGGGGCACCACCACCTCTCCCCGGGTGCCCGGCCAAGCCCGTGCGTGAAAGTTGACAGGGTTATTTCGCGGTGTGTGCTTCTTTTCTAAATAATGAATTTGTTTTTCTTTTAAAAAAGAGAGAGACTGAGATTCTTAAAAACCACATTCTCTGGAAACAACCCAAATGTCTATGTACTGAGGAACGAGTCAAGTGCAGGTAGCTCCAGGACGGAGCACTAGTCAGTCAGCCAGAGAAAAGGGTGACGCACCCACACTTGCCACTACGCGGCCGGACCCTGAAACACGCTCCATGAGAGAAGCCAGACGCGAGGGTCGAATGCACAATTTAATTCGTATGAAACGTCCAGAAAACGCAAATTCATCAAAACAGAAAGGTGATTAGCAGTTCCTAGTTGGGAGAAAGAACTGAGGTGACTACTGATGGAAAGGGGGGGTGTCTTTAGGGGGTGATGGGAATGTTTTGGAATCAGATGGTAGTGACAGTTGCACGATACTGTGAACACACTAAAACCACTCTAGTGTACGCTTTAAAATGATAACTTTTGTTATGCGAATTGCATCCCAATTTTTAAAAAGGACATTACCAAAAAAAGCCACATTCTCTTGGCCTGATGACAGTTGAGGTTCAATAGATCGGAGCAGGGCATGCATGCTGGACGAGGAAAAAGTAAGGACCAAAAGGGCACAGGAGGACTCGAGAGAAGCCTCTGGGGCCACACGATGTGGGACCAGAGTGAGGGGCAGGGAGAAGCGGGGTCAGCATGGCCGACGGGGGTGGGGAGAGGGGTCACGCACGGCCGGACAGAGGCTGCGGCCGGATCTCGGCAGCACATCGCAGTGGAAACGCACAGAAGGGGGTGGAAATGTGGGTGCCAGAGCTGGGCTGGGCGGGGGAGGGGACTCAGCCCGTTCCTCCCCACTCCACGCTCACTGGTGTCCCCCACCGAGAAGTCAAAGTCATGAGCGCCAGCCTTCACCACAATCTCTAACAAGCGACAAAAATGAGAACCAGGCGTTGACAGGACCTCGCAGCTCAGCGCCAAACACCTCCTGTGTCCCTTGAGTCATTGTGACCAAGGGCCCTTAAAGCAGGGCGGCACCCCGTTTGTATGTTTGACAAGATCAAAATGCACAGCACTAAAGAGGTCAAGCCCCAAGCAAAAAACGTTAGAGGAATCACATCTTCATGGTGGATTTCTATCACCTCCCCTCCAGGGCGGGTGGGGGGCGTCCCTGGTGAGTAGAAAAGGCAGGTACTATCCCGTTTGTCACTTGGCGAGTAAGTGACTAACCGGCTAGTCCAAGGATCTTTTGCAGGGGGAAGGGTCAGCATCATGGCAGTAAGAGCCAGCGTCAGTCAAGTAAGAGCCACCAGACACCGAGCTGGTCATTTCTCTCTGTGTAAGGAGCGGGAGCTGTCATCCTCATTTTGCAGGTGAAGAAAAAGGCAGTGTGACAACTCAAGATCACACAGCAAGTGAGTGAGAGAGCCAGGATGAAGACAGTCCGCCCTGGCCACTAAGCCCAGGCCCTGCACACAGCTGGTGCTCATTCAACCCTCCTCACTTCTGATTTGTGCCTCTGCGACCCGTTCAAGAGACTGGCCATGGACCACGACTAGGGAAACTGAGTCTCTCGGAAGGTAAGTGACTTGCCCTGCACTGTGCTTGTGGGTGAAGCCAAGAACTCTGATCTGGGCTTGGCCCATGGGACCTAAGTGCCTGCCTGCAAAGTTTTGGGAAATCCGATCCGCGTGGAGAAGTCTGGGGGACAGGGAGGGACGCTGGCAACACAGAAGGGAACCAGGAAGTAAAGCCGAGGGCCAGCCAACCCCAAACCCAATCATCCCGACACCCAGTGGCTGAGATAGGCACTCATTTCTCTCACCGTCTTAACGGGTCTGGTGGTGGCTGAGGTAGAAAGGGAAGGTCAAATGTAGCCTGTCCTGGTTCCCAGCTACTGCCTCGCACCTGCGCGTAACTGTGCTGGGTACCGGCTGCGGATTTGCCCACTGGATTCTTCCCGTGACCCTGAGAGAAGCTGGTGCGACCATGGGCTTCTGTTTTAGATGAGGAAACTGAGGCTCAGAGGGGTGGGGGCAACTCCCAAGGTACAACAGTGAGCAAATGGTAGAGCCAGGCCGCGAACCCAGGACCAGGCGCCCACACAACAGGGCTCACCCCAGGTCACACTGTGCGGAGGTTATTTTCTGGGCCTTCCTCCTCCTCGTGCCCCCGCCACAGCTTCTATCAGCCGGAAGGAAAAGAATTTCAGCCCGGGAGGCAGGGGGCCTGGGTTTCGGGCCCAGCTCAGCTGCCACGAGCTTGAGGCCCTGGGGCAGGTGTCCTCACCTCTTTCCATGTCAGTAACCAGGATGCGCCAACTGGAATCCTTCTCGGTCAGTGGTCCTTAACCAGGGGTGATTTTTGTCCCCCGGGGGAGGTGGGGTATTTGCCAATGTCTAGAGACATTTTGGTTACCAAGGAGGGGTGCCCTGGCACTGAGCGTGTGGGGCCGGGGACGGTCCCCAGAGGGTGATCTGGCCCTGAACATCAAAATACCCTGGTCCGGGTCTAAGAGGTCTCGGATTCCAGCCGGGTCTCTCCGGGCAGTCAGGCAAACTCTCTGGGCCTCGGTTTGCTCATCTGCACAATGGAAAAGATGCCACCGGGCCACCCACTCTCAAGATTGCCATGTGGGCCCAAAGACGACGCTGGAACCACACCGAGATACCACTTCTCACCTCCTGGCTTGGCAGGGATGTGGGAACAGGCCCTGCCGGACACTCCTCGTGGGAGCACCAGCTGAGCTAAGGCTGTCGAAAAGAATGGGCCCCTGCAGAGCGGCTCCCACAAAGAAGGGTGGTGCGAAGGGTCCTTCCGCCGTCACCAAGGTGGTGACTAGAGAACACACCACCAGTGTCTGCAAGCGCACTCACCGAGTGGGTTTCAAGAAGCATGCCCCTAGGGCCCTCAAAGAGGTCCGGACGTTGGCCATGAAGGAGATGGGACTTCAGGTGTGTACCCCGAAACCAGGCTAGACAAAGCCATCTGTGCCAAAGGTTAAGGAATGCGCTGTACCGAAGCCAGGTGCAGCACGGGGGTTCACCGAACGAGCTCTACGCTGGTCCCTACGTGCCTGTCACCACTTTGAAAAAAATCTACAGTTAACGTGGATGAGAACTAACTGCTGATTGCCGAATAAAGTTATAAAACAGGGAAAAAATGAGGCTGCTCTCTGTGTAATGACGTGAACCATTGGTCAAGATATGCTATTGAGGGAATAACATAGAGAATTATAAGCTTTAAAAAAGAAAGCGACACAGGATCTTACATGAAGACTCTTGGAAGGATGTACAAGGTAGCTGTGCCTGTCTCGAGAAAAATGGGAACACAGTGACTGGGAAGCAGGACGAACTGTTCACTGCGTGTCCCTTTCATACCTTCCCGATTCTGTACCACGGGTCTGTATTCCCACTCGAAATGTAAAAATAAACTGCGAACTTCAAGGATGAAAAAAGAGACTGCTTAGGTACCCATAAAGTGATGCTTCTAAAAGCCTGCCTGTGGACTGGCTCCCTCAGAAGCATCTAGGATAATGTGTGGGAAGAAACGGCCCAAGGTTCCCAGGCCTCAGCCCTAAACTACACCCAAACCTTGAGGGCTGGGGCCCAGAATCCGCATTCTAAATTGATGCTCCACTTGGAGGCACAGACTTGTTAAAGAACCAAACGGCAGTGAAAAGCTCTCATGCTCAGAGCTACTTTTCAACATGGGGAGTCTGTACGGAGCTGTGTTAATGTCGAGATCACATCATTTGAGCTTTATTTCCTCGAGGGCAGGCATCTACGCTGTCCTGAGCAAGCTGTGGGTGTGCAATAAATATTAAACGGTGCGATGATTCACCGGGAGACAGTATGCTCAGGACGTAACTAAACGGAACTTGAGCTGGGGCCAGAAAAGGATCTCATGAGACTCAACTACCTTAAAGATCTTCCGATCCTTTTACCCAAGGTGGGGACATGCAAGCACGGGGCATCAAAGCAGGGGGACCGTCTCCCAGACTCTTCACGGGAGGTAAAAGTCAAGCGCCTCCAACGTGCACCAAACGTGAACCTGGCCCATCTGTTGAGAGAACCCCGAATTCTGGGCTGTGAGCTCCTGAGAAGCAAGAAGTGTGTCTGAGTCATCGTGGATTCCTGGTCCCCAGAACGGCATGTGGCACATGGCAGGTGTCGCTACAGGAGCGCCTTGCCGGATCAGCGGGCAGACGGAGCCGCAGAAGACGCACACCCAGACCATCTCAAGACCCGAAGTCCTCAAGCAGGACCAGGCCTTACAGAAACACCCGGTCCTTCGAGCGCACAAACCAGACTCTCTGCAGCTCCCGCCTCCCCCCACATGGGCCCTGCCGGAAGTGCTCTTCCTCCCCAGCGGCCAAGCTCTGCCCTCTCGGTCAGTTCACTTCCGGCCAACCTGAGGCCAGGCTACTCTGCCTCCCTGCGCCAGCCACAGAAACCCCAAAAGCGGTGATTCACAGCGGAGCAGAGATCTCCTGGCCAGGGTCCCCTGATCTGCATCTCACCCCGAAACAGCCAAAGCAAGCACCCTTCTGCTATCCTTCCACGGCCTTTCAGGACTTTTCATGAATTCAACTTCGATTTTTCTAGATCCTTTCCTTCCCCTGAATGTTTCCAGACACCAATTCTCTTCTGAGATGTCACCTCTGATTCTTGGCATATTTTTCCCACCTAAGCGAGAACCCTCACAATTACTAAGCGCTGCCCTTTTCTGAGTCTAAACTCTGGCAGTAATGGCAGAAGTGTGGGATTTTGCTGAAAAAAAAAAGTTTTCCTTAGAAAACAAAAGGTTTTATGAGAGCTCTAACGACAGTTATAAACTCAGGCTAATCCTAAAGCAGTGGGTCTCACCAGGGGTGAGCCTGCACCCCTCCGCCCCACCCAGGGGATGCCAGGCGATGTCCGAGGACATGCCTGGTGGTCGTGACTGGAGTGGGGCGGGGGCTGCTGGTACCGAGGGGGTAGGGGCCAGGGACAAGGCTCAACATCGCCACGTGCGACTGATCAGCAGCACCCAGGGCTGGATCCCTACTCCAGAGGCCCAGCGCGACGGCCACCTCTGGTCCCCAGCACACACAAGCACGGCCTTCGCAGATGCCCTGCCAGCCTCCCCCCCGCAGGCACTCACCAGAGGGGCGCTGTAGCTGGCGTGGGGGTTGTTCTGGATCTCCCACAGTCCCTCATTGAAGCCTTTCCTCTTGTTGGGCTTCCCGTACTTATCTTTCCACTTGTCGTAGGGAAAGAGGTCCTTGGGTCCCAGGAAGGCTCTGGAGGGAGGAACCGCGGCCAGTCCTGGGTAAGCCCGGCCACCTCGGGAGGCACCAGGGGGAAAATAATCACACCCGGCAGGGACACTTACGTTTCGTGTGTACCAAAGAAGAAGATGGGGTACTTGTTGGGAGGGGGCTTCACGGCACCGTCAGCGATATCGTCAATCTGCAGTGAGAGACCGGTGAGGGGGTGGCTTTACCCACTGACCAAAGAAACCACCCAGAAGTCAGACAAGTCACTTGAGGGAAAGCATGCCAGGAGGAGGGGAGCCTTCAACCTAGGAGATGCATCCCTTCCAGGCAGGCATCTGCAGTCTTCTGTGCACCCCCGCATTGCATACCTGTCCCCTCCCCCACCAGGGTGCTCTGTCTGCCCCCAAGATAGGTGCTTCACCTGAGCAAAGCCAAAAACGGTCCTCTGAGCAGCCAGAGGAAGCAGCCAAGCTCAGCTTCCATGAACTCCCAGGACCCTCCCACAGGACACCCTCCAGCTAAGAGGGGATCAGTGGTCGGGTCTCCCAGAGGCTGCAGCTGGCAGTTCCAAGGATGCAGAGGATGGGGGGTGGGCTGCAGGAGACAGGCCCTGAGCATCCAGGAAGTCCCACCCTCTCCCTACAGGCCCATGGGCTCCGGCAGCTGTCAGTCACCTCCCCACAGGAGGCTAGCGGCCCCTTCACTTCCAATCAGGTGCTTGGAAACGTTCAGGGCTTAAGAGAGCAGGCTGGAGAGGGGGCGGAGAAGGAGAAGCTGGTACTCTGGGAAGAAGGGAAGTGCCCATAAAGTTTCATCACTCTGGTGTCCTCCAAAAAAATAACGTGACCAGATCAGGTTAGAGCAGATCCTCTGGTCCCATTAATTCCTTACCATCCTCCTCAAAGCCTGGTGGCTGCTGGGATCTTGCCTGCCCCCCTCCCCCTGCTTCCTTCCTCAGTTCTCTGGGCTACTTTTCAAAGTCCTTAGCCCAGGGCTGTGGGCCTCCGGCATCCATCCCAAGCATCCCACTCCCACGCAGGAGCATCCCCAAACTCCATCACCCTGAGGCCCAGCCCAGCATGCCTTCCAGGTCATCTTACGCTCTGGCCTCACCCACGACCCACCTCTGAGCCTGCGGCCCACACAACCTAGCAGCAGCACCAGCACCCAACTGCTCTCAGGGTGCCTGATCAGTGGCCCCTGAGCCCCTCCCGGCATGCTGTGACCGCCTCCCTGCACCCAAACCCCCAGCTCCAAGTGATACCCTTCTGCTCACTTCCACCCAGGGGGAGGGAGGGTCCAGGCTGAAATCTCCAACCATCCGACGGGAACAGCCCAAGCAATGCCCACACTTCTACTCCAGCCGAAACTTCCACTGCCCCCTGCTGCTTCCTGGGCCTCACACCCCCACCCCCCAAATTCCTTCAGTCCTACTGTGCCTATTCCACCAACCTCAGCACTGAGCAGCTTTAGCCCTAAGACAGGGGGATCCCTCCTCCTCACTGGCCTGCCCCGGACAGTGCCTGGAATTCCACTCTGCAGATATAAGGGACCCCATGCTCAGGACTACCCTTCAGACTTGGACCGCTCAGACTATCTGGGTCCCAGCTTCCTCCAAAGGGGATCCCCAAAGTCCCTTTGGCCCAATCCCCTTCCCTCAGATGCTCTCTCTCTCTTGGGCTAGAGCCCCCATGAGGGGCTGGTCGCTGATTCAAGCATTGGGAGGACCACCCCACTCCAAGCTCTCCCTCCACTCCATGCCCCAACCAGCCTCCTCCACCAGGCTCTTGGGCGGGCTGTCCCCCAAACAAATCTTATTCTAATACTCTGGTCCCTGATGCTCCGGGCATTATCAGATCAAGTCCTCTCAAGTCCAGTGACATTATAAGCAACACCCCAGCCCTGGCCTCCCTCAGACTTGGCCCTCAACCTTTCTCCCTTACTGCGCCCCTCATCCCTAGCCATCCTCACACGTGGCCCTGGGCCTCCAGCCCCTCAAAACTTGGATTCTCATGACCTCCCCAACCAAGTCCTTCAGTCTGAGGCTCCCCCTTCCCACCAATTTGATCCATCTCCTCAAATCCCATTTCTTTTCTCCCCACACACTCACCAACCTTCCTCAAATTTGAACCCTGCCCCCTCAGGCCCCAAGGTTCCTCAAATCCCACATCACTGAGCTCTGGGACCCCCAACGTGCAGGCCCCCCGCACGCCCGGGACCTCCAGACCTCAAGTCTCGCGAGTCCGTCGGTCCCGGGACCCCCCAGACCTCCGACGCGCGGGTCCCTCATGTCTGGGGTCCCCCCGGGCCTCCGACGCGCAGGTGCCCCAGGCCCAGGGACCCCAGTCCCCCAAAGTCCTCCAAGCCCAGGGTTCCCCTCGTCCCCGGGGCCCCTGAGGCCCGGGACTTCCAGACTACCCAGCGTGCAGGTACTTCAGGGCCGAGACCCCCAGACCGCCAGGCACGAAGGTCCCTCAAGCTCAAGGTCCCCAGGCCCCTGGTGCGCGGTCCCACAGGCCGGGGTCACTGCCCACCCCACCCCCCCGCCTGGCACGTCTCCCGCGCGGCCTCACCCGGGCCGGCCAGTGCGGGTAGCCCTTCATCTTGGCGAATACCAAGTCCCCGGGCTTGAAGGCGTGCGGCATGCTGGCGGCGGGAAGCCCAGGCCGCAGGAAGCGGCGGCGGCAGTGGCAGCGGCGGCGGCGGCGGCGACGGCGGCGGCGGCGGCGGCGGCGGCGGCAGCAGCAGCGGGAGGAGAAGCCGGGGGCGGGAGCGGGGAACGAAGAGGGCGGGGGCGGCCGCTTGGGCCGCCGGCCGGTGCGTGCTTATTGGGCTGCGCGCCGCCGGATATCCCGCCCTCCAGCGGTCACAGGTGGGAGACGCCGTCGCTCAGGACCACGTGCGGGGATAGAGGAGCGTGGGGACCAATGAGAAGAGGGGCTGGAGAAGAGCAAGTTAACGGGATTGGATAACGGTTAAAGCCAAGAGGCGTGACCCAGAGGCTTAATGGAAGTGGGAGGAGGTTATGGGAGGTGAAAGGGGAAAGGGGGAAGGAGTGAAACAGGCGCTCAGGGAGAGAAGAGGCAGGGGGCAAGACTTCTCTGGGCGGGGCCTAGGGCAGAGGGGCGGGCCATGGGCCGCCACAGTAGGCGGGGCTTTGTGTGGAAGGAAGGCCATTGGGTACCACGAGACAGAAGGCCCAATCAATGTAGGCGGCGGGTCATTTGATAGCCTTCGCTCCCGGGGGAGGGGCTTAAAATAGAGCTGCAGGCCGTTGGCTGCTGCAGGAGGAGGGGCTTATGCAGCTGTCTGCCATTGGATATCGTGAGAGGAGGTTAACACAAAGTAGGGACGCGCCATTGCCTGCCTGGGGGGGTGGGGCTTTCTTAGGAAAAACTCCCACAAGGTGCACAGAAAGCTTAGGAAAAGTTTGTATAGCACCGTGTTCCAGAGCTACAAAACACCCTATCTGGAGGAGGCGGTTTAACCAATAGTTATTAATTCATTAAAGAAAAATGTTTTGAGTACTGCATGCTCAAGTTAGTTAATATTTCTGTGCCTCGGTCTCCCCACCTGTAAAATTGGACTCATAATGTTACAGATGTTATAGGGGCATGAGAATTAAATGACTTCACCTCGTCTAAGGCGCTGGAAACTGCCGGGCATTAGGAAATACGGGGGCAACTAGAGAACTGCCCTCGGGGAACTGGAAGTCCAGCAGAGCAAAGCTGTGTTAATTTCTTTGTAATTAGGACGCATGTGTAAAAAAAAAATTTTTTTTAATTTCCACTGCTGAAAAATTTTTAACAGGGTTTATTAGACCCATTGCTAAAAAAAAAAAGAAAGAAAGAAAGAAAAAAGAAAAAACACCTGTCTTGGGGCTTGGAGTCTAAACCCGCAGCACGACTAGGTAGGAAAGACGACATAACCCTCATCTCCGAGTTTGCAAGCGTTTTTATGCCTCAAGAAGGGAGGAGGGGAAAAAAAATGTAAGCCGTCCAAAAAAATTTGCATTAGCTATAGGCAAAGGGGTGGGAGAAAGTGAAGGTGACCTAGTTCTGGCATGGATGCTGCAGAGCCCACAGACAGCAGAGTCAGTAAAGCTCACGTGTAAACAAGAAGCAGAGGCTCCTGCGGTTGGAGGGCACCTGGCTATCCTCTCTTTTTAGCCACGTGGAAGTTAATTTAATAATGCCAACATGCACTAAGGAGTGTGAGCAACCTTTCGTTGGTTTTGCACTGCAGTTGTGAACTGATTGACCCCTTATGTCTCTTCCTTTCACCCTCTGGCCTGCCTTCACTTAATTTAGGATGTCTCAGAATTTTCTCCTTGTCACTTGGTAGGAACTCAGAGTAAAAGAACCAGAGAGTTTAAGGAAAAGCTGAGTACTGGGGGAGACTTCACTATACTGGGGACCGGGGTGGGGGGCCTTTCTGGAGGTGGTTTAACCAAAGACTTGAGAGAGAAGTAGAAGTTGGCTGAAATTTAGTGAGGCAGGTGCTGGGAGGGCATTTGGGGCTGATGGGGGGAATATTAATTGCAAACATCTGAGTTTGGGATGAAAGCGAGAAGGAAGAAGGTAAGGCTGAAGGGGTCCATTGAGGACCTAGCAAAGTGCCTTATGACCATTAGTGAGAAATTTAGTTTTTATTTTAACTTCTTGGGAAGGCACTGGAGGGATTTGATCAGAGGGTACAAATTAGTCTGAAGAAATACCTTTAGGGGTAGAAGCGAGTGCCTCACCCCAAGCCGGACAGGCTTCTGAAGCTGGCAGGCTATCTATGTCTGGTGAAAGAGATACCCTTTGAGACCGCTGACTAAGGACAGGCTCAGTTACTGGCACACTGAGAACAGACGGACTACTAGCTTCAGTTCACCTCTGCCCACAAATTTCTCAGCATCTCTCTTATTGTACTCTACCTCCTGGCTAGCTTCTGCTCTCATCAGCATAGCCTCATTGCTCAGCATACTTCTGCCTAAGTTGCCCTAATTCTGTTGTGTTCAAGTCTTTGATATCAATGAATTCTGAGGGATGGGGCTGAGGACGACATTGGAACCAAGGGCTGTCAAATCTTGTCCTTTCATATCTTGAAAGCCCAAGAACTGTACCACCTTTCCCAAAAGCCCAAGAAGAGACTAGAATGGAAAATGGGGCTCCCTGGGCCCAACCCTGCAAAGAGTAGGTTTCTTTGAATCAAAAAAGGCGGGTGAAGTAAGGGCCAAATCAGTCTCCCTGCAGCAGAAAACTATGCTCGGCAGCTTGTTTGGTGATTGAGTTTTTCCATGCCTTCCACCCCCACCACCTTCCTGTTCTGTTTTGCTGTATATTTATTTTCCTTATAATAATAAAGGTGGTTTTTTTTCTTTCAAAAAACTCATATCCTTATGCATATGAAATATAGCTCAACAAGACTTTTTTGCAAATTAAACATAGGCTTACCAAATTATTTATGAGTTATCCACAAGTTTTACCCAAGTGAGATAAAATAGGCATCCATGCAAAAACTTCTACACTCATGGTCACAGCAGCATTATTCACAACAGCCCTGAGGAGGCAATAACCCCAGTGTCCATCAACGGGTGAGCGAATAAATCGAATGTGGTATAGATCCTCATGATGAATATTATTCAGCAATAAAAAGAAAATACTAATACACATTACGACGTGGATGAAACGCAAAAACATCATGCTAAGAAGCCAGTCACAAAAGACCACATACTCTATGACTCCAACATAGTATGGCATTTGGGGGAATGTCCCCAAAAGGCACATCTTTCAAGACAGAAAGTAGACCGGTTGTCTTGGTTATCTTGGGCTGGGAGTAGAAACTCAAAGTGACTGCAAATGGGTATGAGGTTTCTTTTTAGGGTGATAAAACTGCTTTAAAATTAGATCGTGGTGATGGTCATACAACTTTGTAAATATACAATAAAATTCGTTCAATTGTACACTTAAAACAGGTGAATTTTATCGTAGATAAACTATATCAATAAAGCCGTTTGGTTTTTTTTTTTTTAAATCCCTTTGGCTGCTATGTGAAGAAGGTCCACAGGTGGAGATGCCAGCTAAAATTCAGGATTCCCAGTTAAATCTGAATCACAGATAAACAACAAATACTTTTTAGGATTAGTATGTTCCATGCCATATTCGTCCTGTGCAATATTTGTGACATAACGACACGAAAAAATTATTTGTTAGACATCTTACGACAGGGATGAACTTTAAAAAAGACATTATGCTGAATGAAATAAGCTAGACAAACAAGAACGAATACTGTGTGATTCCACTCATAGGGACTCTAGGGGGTCCCTAGGGGAGTGAGATTCAGAGGCAGAAAGTGGATGGTGGGAGCGCAGGACTGGGGGAGGGAGGAGGGAGTTAGTATTTAATGGGGACAGAATGTCGGTTTGGGACGATGAGAAAGTTCTGGAAATGGATGGTGGGGACAGCTGCACGACGATGGGAATGTACTCAATGCCACCGAACTGGATACTTAAAAACAGTTAAAACGGTAAATTTGATGTTACCTGTATAAAACATTCAAGTATTTGTTGTTTATCTGAAATTCAGATCTAACGGGCGTCCTATGCTTTTATTTGCTACATCTGGTCACTCTCCCTCAGCGGTCGAGGCCACACTATAAATGAGGAAGGCGGTGCAGAGGGGTCTGGATTAGGACAGGGTACCAACATGCAGACTGAGGCCTGGAAAGGGGCACGCCTTGACTGAGGTCCGAGCACAAGAATGCCACGTCTGCGGGTCCCCGCCTCCGAGGTGCAAACTTCTCCCCACAGACGTTGAGCCAGGGTAGAAAACCAGCCTGCCAGAGACTTACTGCGCAGACCCGGCTGAGCCATATCAACAGCTGGGAAAAGGTCAGACTCTAACAGAAGCTGGGGGCAGGGTTCTCCAAGAGGGTGGTCTTCAAAAGGGTGAGGAGAGCCCCCCAAAGTGGCCAGATTCCCACCCTCCCACCAAATCAGGGGACAGTAAAACCAAAGGTTGGGCCATTAGCCATCACCTGGGGAGGAGATGTTACTTCCTTTTCCCTAAGTGTGGGGTGGGGGGCTGTCACTTGGCCAGAGGAGGCGAGGCAGAGAAGGAGCTGTCTCTATACCCCAAAACTGGACTAAAAGGTCCCCTCTAATCAGCAGGTGGCCTGAGCACCTGCTGCACGCTGCAGGGATGGTCTGCAGTGTACTACCTGGGCCACAACCTTCAATCCTATTACCGACAAATATTTACTGCGCATTTGACCCAACTGGAATAATAAGTAACATTTATTATGATTATTATTATTATTGAGCAGCTACTATGTTTCAGGCCAGCCATATAGTATGCCTTTAACGTGGTTAATTTCATTCCCAGTCAGTTATTTTTCATCCCTGTTTACTAGATGGGGAAACTGAGGAAGAGGACTAATACCAATGGGCGTTAGAACCCCAAAGTGTCAGACTCCATTTGCCCTGGAACTACCCCCCAAGAGCTGTGAGTGTAACATACCCATCCATCTAGTGCAGGTTTGCTCAGAGCCAGGGGGTCTCTGCCTCATTTATTCTCTCCAGGAGCTTGGCAGAAATGCAGAATCACAACCTCCTCAAAGCAGGATGCATCATGGTCTGCATTTAAACAAGCTCTCCATAGGATTCATGTGTGCAGTGTGGTTTGAGAAGCGTCTCATTGAAGTGTAATTGGAGTCCGGTGGTCCTGGGTTGGATTCCCGCCTCGGTAAATTGTGGAGACGTGGTCGAGTCTGTCTGAAACTTCTTAACCTTCCCCGTAAACTGGCGAGAAATATCAGTACTCACTTGCTAGGGTTGTTCAGCCTAGGTGTTGTATTCATTTCGTACTGCTTTTTGGACATATTTTAAAACCAACACCACCACCACACACACACACACACATGCACGCGTGTGCACACAAATGCCATACCCCAACACTTATATTATGATAACTAGTTACCGTAAACTTAGTGGTTTCAAACAGTGGACATTTATTTTTACCACTGTGGAGGTTAGAAATCCAAACTGGGTCTCACGGGGCTAACATCGCAGGTGTTGGGAGAATCACACAGCTTCCGGAGGCTCTAGGGGAATACTTGTTCCTGGCCTTTTCGAGCTTCTAGAGGATGCCTGCATTCCTTGGCTGATGGCCCCTCCCTCCATCTGCAAAGCCACACAGCAAGTGGAGTCTTTCTCATATTGTTTCCATTGTCACATCTCCTTCTCTGACCCTCCTATCTCTTTCTCACGAGGATGCTGTGATTCTCCGGGGCCCATCCAAATAATCCAGGATCATCTCGGGGTCCTTAATTTAATCACATCTGCCACACCTATTTTGCCACAAATATTACCAAATTCACAGTGTCTCACGATTAGGATGTGGTCATCTTTAGGCGCCACTAAAGACGACAGATAAAAAGTATGAACCCAAAAGGGTTGAAGTCCTAGCTCCGATGCTTAAAAGCTAGGTGACCTTGAACAAGTGACTTTATTTCCCTGGGCCTCAGGTTACTCATCTGTAAAACGAGAGTCACAGTGGTGCTTGATTTATAAACAGATCTGTGAAGATTGTGAAGATTACCCGTAGAATATGGGCCAAGTCCTCAGCAAAGTGCCTGGCAAATATTATCAATGATATACACTCAGCAAATATTATCAATGATTATTCTAAGAGAAAGGTGCTTCGAGAGCTGAGAGTAAACTTTATCCAGCATGAGGAAGGTAGTTAGGGCAGGCTTCCTGGAAGAAGCGGATTGAGTTAGATCGGGGAGAGGTTGCTTTCAAAGGACTTGAGGTGAACTGTGACTAGTTCCAGGTAGAGGCAGAGAGGGAAACGTGGGTGGTGACAAGAGATGAGTCTTCTTAGATACACGGGAACCTCAGGATCTTGAATGCCAGGCTAAGGATCCCTCTCAGGGAAGGGGGTGGGTCTCTGCCCCTGTCTGGCTGTGTGACTTTGGGCCAATCTCTTACCTTTTATTTGAGACTCTAAGGAATACGATCCTTTATTTCACAGTGCTAGATTGTAATTTTCAATATTTCGAACATTTAAAAAAACCGAAAAGGATCATACAATGAACACGGTATGTTCTTCTAATTGTTAGCTATTGCTGTGTAACAAATTACCCCAAAACATAGTTGCTTAAAACACCAAACGTTTATTATCCCACCCAGATTCTGAGGGGCAGGAATCTGGGGAGTACTAGCTCAGCATCTCTCATGTGACTGTCGCCAAGACATCAGCCGGGGCTGCTTCATCCGGAGGCTCGACTGGGCCGACAGAGCCCCTTTGACGGTGGCTCCCTCACCTGGCTATTGGCGGGAGGCCTCAGCTGCTCACGACGTGGACCTCTCCACAGTGCTGCTTGAGCCTCCTCACAGCATGGCGGCTGGCACCCCTCTAGAGAGTGATCCCAGAGGGAGACGGTAGAGGAGCTACTGTGCCTTTTGTATCTAGTCTCAAAGCTGTACACGACCACTCCTGCCCAGCCCACACTCACCGGGAGGGGAAGTGGGCTCCACCTTTGGAAGGGAAAAGTGTCAAAGAATTTGTGGACATATTTAAAAACTACCACAACCCTATACCTATATTCAATGATTGTCAACACGTTTCCACACATGTTTTATCTATGTGTGTGTATGTAACTATGTATGTATAATACAATATGTGTATATTCACATATGCATAGTTGACCCTTGAACAATGCAGAGGTTTGGGGCACAGTCAAAATCCATGTATAACTTTTGACTCCCCAAAAACTTGGCTACTAACACTTTCCTGTTGACCAGAAGCCTTATCCATAACATAGACAGTCGACGGACACAAATTTTGTATGTTATGTGTTGTATATACTGTAGTCTTACAATAAAGTGAGCTAGAGAAAAGAACAGGTTATTAAGAAAATCATAAGGAAAATAGATTTACAGTATTTATTTTAAAAAATCTCATAGAAGTGAACCCTCGTGGTTCAAATCTATGTCGCTCCAGGAACAACTCCATGTATATTTGTTTTTAAACATTTAAAGTTTCATACATCATGACCCCTCACCCCTAAATAATTCAGCGTTTCTTCACAATAAGAGCATTTTATTAAATAAGCATCATACCTTTATCGCACCAAAGATAATTCACATTTATTCCATGATACCGTTTAATAGCCAGTTTATTTTCAATTGTCTTTATTATTCTAAGAAGTCTTTTTTTTTTTTTAAACCAGGATCGAATCAAGGTTCATGCATGCATTAAAGATTATGTTCCTCTAATCCCTTTTAATTAGAATCTTGTTTATTTTTCACAGCGGCGACTTTTCGGAGCAACCGGGCCAGTTGGCTTAGAGAATGTGTCACACGCTGGAGTTGTCTGTTTGCTCATGATGCTGTTCCATTTGTTTCTCCATTCTTTGTAGTTCCTATAAGTTAGGCCTGGAGGTTTAATTTCATTGCCTTGTATTTTAAACTACTATTTTCTATTGTAAAAGTCATAGCGCCTCATTACATAGGATTTGGAAGCTGGAAAAAAAGGAGAAAAATCCCTTCAGCACAAATTACCAATATTAGAATTTCGCTCTTCTTCTCTGCCTCGTTTTGCCATAGCAGGCCTTCTGTGTTAACAGGTAGGCGGACTTGGTCATCTACCGCCTTTTTACTCAATGCTCTAGTGTGGTAGGCAGCTCCCAAGGTGGGCCCCAGGGACCTCCGCCTCCTGGTAGTCACATTACCATGAAGTCCCTCCCACATTGTACCAGGAGTGTGGTCTGTGTGACCAATAAAAATGGCAGAAACGATGGTATGGCAAGATTAATATGAGGTTATAAAAACTGCAGCTTCCTTCTTGGGCATATCTCTCTCTCTCTCTCTCTCTCTCTCTCTCTCTCTTTCTGGAGGAATCCAGCTGCCACATTATGAGAACACTCAGTCTTTAGAAAGGTTCATATAGAAAGGACCTCAGGTGTCTAGTCAAGAGCCAGTGAGGAATGGGGGCCTGCCAACCGCCATGTGAGTGAGCGCTGAAATAGACCCACCTTGTCAAGCCTTCGGGTGAGACCGTAAGCCCAGCCAATGGCCTGACTGAAACATCATGAAAGCCTTGGGCCAGAATCACCCAGCTAAGCCACTCCTGATGCACAGAAATTATAAGATAATGTTGGTTATCGTCAGCTGCCAAAATCAATTACTAATACATCTTCTTAAGGATTTTCCCCTTGCTGCTATTTAGTTTCCATTATCATACTTCCCAGGGGTTACGTGATATTCCGTAGAGGGGATGATCAGATCACGTATCGCTTGCTCTTGGCAGAGAATCTACTCTCCCCTTCGTTCACCCTGGTACACTCTAGGCACCATGGTCTGTGAATAAGTTATCAGGGCCCTTCCCTTTTCTGTTTCCTCTGCCTCGGATGCCCTTCTCTTAGATATCCCTGTGGTTTGGTCCCTCGTCTCCTTCAGAGGTCTCTATTGAAAGGTCAGTCCTTACTAGTCTAAAAGAGGGCTCCCATCGCTCTTGAATCCTTTCTCTTGAAAAAGGAATTTCCCACTCAAAAGGCTAACCTTATAATCAGCTCTTTGTTCTGCTTTTGTAGACATGCTTGCCGCCTAAGTCAAAGAGCAGGGTGACCTCAAAATTAACTAAAGACTCATCTTCCCTTTTTGCTTGCCCTCTCTAGATAACAGATGCATTGCCTGAGTTCCTGTCTGAAAATCTCGCGTTCTGCTTGTAACCTACAGTAACTCCCATGCACCTATAACCCATAGCAACTCCCACTGTCTTTAACCACCTGAGCACACATTAGTCAATCGGCCCATGCCAATTGTAACTGTGCAGATAAGCCCTATAAAAGCAAGGTTGCCCCTGAGCTCAGGGTCCAGATCTTCAGAGCGCTAGCTCTTCTGAGACCATCGGTGTAATAAACCCGAGTTCTCCACCTCTCCGAGTGCTGCTTGGTTTCTCGCCGGTCTGATTATGTTCCTCTAATCCCTTTTAATCTCTTGGTTTCTGCAACATTTCTGGAGCCCCCAGTGAGATTCCAACCACGCCGGCCCCTTTGAGCCGTGAACCGGGTGGCTTGGCCGGGCTGGGCCGGAGGGGCTCCGAGATGAACGGGGAGGCATGCCACCTGACGATATTCCGGGTTCTCTTTCCCACCGGCGCTCCAACTCTCTGGATGGCTGAGCCCTGACCAGACTCAAAGGAGGGACGGACCAACTCACTAGGAACGGCCACAGTATAAAGTAAGGCCACGGGGCTCAGCACCCCAGTCAGGTCCCGTCTCCAGATGGAAGAGGAGCTTGATCACTTCCTACAGTCTTCAGTTAGAAGACATAGGTCAGGGTCTTCCAAGGGGGTAGGATATCAGGGTATTTCCAGGGGGGAAGACAAAGGTCAGGGCCTTCCAAAAAGAGGGGAGGCAATGTTTTAACCTCTGGTGTGAGAATGTGGGAATGAATGAGTGGCCTGACCCATTCGACTTGTTCAGGTACGAATTTGTGGCTCCACAGATGGGCACCCATAAGATTGACTAAAAGCTACGGAGTCTGAGTGGACTCATCTGCGGTTCTGTGCTGTACAGCATACGGTCCAGGGCAGCATTGGACTAGTATCCGACCATAAGTCACAAAGCTGAGTCTGCAACAGCCAAGCATCCCCTAAGCTCCTTCGGACGTGGCCAGACGAGTACCTGAGTGGTATCCTCTCTGGAGGAGGCACCTACCCTTGTTTGTCTTTGCGTTACTGATGCAGGGTGGGATACACAGGGAGGAAGGGCAATTAATTACTGATTTGGCTTAAAAATTGTCTATCTCCAAACGGCCCTTTTGACACAGGGGCCCTCTATCAAATTATTTTCTTGAAATTTTAAGGTCTATTTTCCCCTCCATTAGGAAGCTCCCTAAGGCAATAAGGGGGTTGTTTCCTCTAAGCCAACTGTCTTAAACTGTATGTTGAGAAATTTTAAGAAAGATTTCCCAGGGGATTACGGGGTCAAGTTGACCCCAGGAAAACTCCGTACTCTTTATGAGCTTGAGTGGCCGGCTTTCGGGGTAGCGTGGCCTCCGGAGGTGACCCTGGACCTCCCCACTATAAGAGCTGTGTACCGGGTAGTGACAGGGACCCCTGGACACCCAGACCAGTTTCCATACTTAGACTCACGGGTGCAAATCGCTAGCGTAGTGCCCCGCTGGGCCCAGTTCTGCACAAATAGGTAGGGACAGAGTAAGGTGCTTGTGGCCTGACCAACCCGGGGAAAGAACAAGGAAGAGCCAGCAAGAGTCATCCACCAAGGGGACCCCGAGGAAGAACCTCTCTTCCCGCTGCCGTACATCCCAGCAGCTCCGCCGGTCCCAGCACAGCCACCCGATCACCAGACAGCCCTCCGCCATCGGTGCCTTTACCACCCCAGCAGCCTGAGAGACCACCAAGCCCAAGTCCACGGCGCCTTTGCTTGGCCACGCAGCCAGCCCAGCAGCCTGCGGCCCTCCAGGTGCCTCTCCGAGAGATGCGAGGGCTTCCTGAGATGAGCGAAAAGACTGCACACTCCAGCCGGGCTGCCCTGTCTTTTGCCGTCAGCCTTTCAACACAACCGACCTCCAACTCATCAGCTGGAAGCAGCACACCCCGCCCTATTCGGAGAAGCCCCAGGCAGTGATTGACCTGCTCAAGTCGGTCTTCCAAACTCTTCAACCTACCTGGGATGACTGTCACCGACTCTTCCTGACTCTCTTCAATGCCAAAGAATGACGCCAAATTCTGCCAGAAGCGTGAGGGTGGCTCCAAGGACAAGCACCGGATGGTGCACTAGACCCCACAGCATGGGCCTTGGGGGCTGCGCCAGATGCCAGGCCTGATTGGGACTTCGACATCCCAAATGGAAGAGAGTCTCTCGATAGGTACTGGCAGGCCATACTGCAGGGGGTGAAAGCTGGGTCCAGAAAGCCGACAAACATGTCCAAAATGACAGAAGTACTCCAGAAGCCAGATGAGTCAGCCACAGAGTTCTACGAGAGACCGTGCGAGGCATTCCGGGTGTTTACCCCTTTTGACCCCGAAGCACGAGAAAACCAATGCATTGGTCAAGGCGGCATGCATGGCTCAATCTTACACTGACATCGGCCGCAAGCTTCAGAAATCGGAGGGCTTTGCGGGGATGAACAACAGCCAGCTACTAGAGGTCGCCAACAAGGTGTTTGTGAACCGTGACCAGAAGGCCCAAAAGATAGCTGATAAGTGGACGAAACCAAAGATGTCCTCACTGGCAGCCGTGTTAGGAAGCCCAGGTCCGGTACAAAAGACGGCTCCCCCACGGAAGGGAGAGACCAAGAGGAGGGCCGGTGGGAGCTTCCAGATCAGAGACTTTATTCCTGCTGCAGTGGCAGCTCAGCTGGTAACATGACACCACGAATTGTCCCACCTGGGGAAGACTGCTTTCGAAAGCCTGTTAGGCTGCTACTATTTCATACCCAAACTCCCAACCCTATGCGCCCAGATCAGTGCCAGATCAGTAACTTGCACACGAAACAATGCCGGCCAAAGGCCAAAATCCAGCCCAGGGATGCAAACAATTGGGACTATGCCCTTGAATGGACTTTACTGAGGTCAAGGCCTGCCGGGGCCACTGATACTTGTTCATGTTAGTTTGCACCTACTCCGGATGGGCTGAGGCCTTCCCTGTATGCACTGAACGGGCACGAGAAGTAGCTAGAGCCTTGTCGAGGGAGATCGTTCCAAGATATGGGCTGCCTCTCCCTGTAGGATCTGACAATGGACCTGCCTTTGTGTCTGAGACAGTCCAGACTCTGTACAGAGCTCTCGGAATCAAATGGAAGCCCCATGCGGCCTACAGGCCACACAGTTCAGGGAAAGTTGAGCGCACGAACCAGACCTTCATGACTACTCTAGCTAAGCTTTGTCAGGAAGCCTGGTTACCTTGGATTGACTTGCTATCTTTGGCTCTACTCCAAGCATGGTGACCCCAAGGCTTTCAGGCTACTCCCCTTTTGAAATCCTTTACAGGAGACCTTCCCCAATGATAGGGAAGCTCAAGGAGACCCTCGACTGATAGCTGACCTAGAAATGTCCTGACATCTTCAGGTCCTAGGGAGTATCCTCCACCACATCACTCAGGAAACCTTAGAAAGATCCTTTATCCCCTTGGGGAATGGAGTCCACCTCTATCAGCCAGGAGATGAAGTATGGGTTAAAGACTGGAAGAAGGAGCCACTCCAGCTGATCTGGACTGGCCCTCGCACTGTTACGTTAGCAACACCCACTGCTGTTATGGTTGTAAGTGTCACCCCCGTGGATCCACCACACCCGAGTAAAGAGAGACGTCTCCAGAAGAACGTGGACTGCAGAGTCTCTTCCTGATCAGCCGCTCCGAGTCACATTCCAGAGGCAGCAGAAAACCACCTGAGATCTTCGGCCCTGCTCTGGCCACCCCCAGAAGCTGGCCAGTCTACGCACAGCAGAAGCCTGAGGACTCTGACACCCCACGAAGATGGCCAACATACCCCTGAGGACTCTATTAATGCTTCTCATAAGCTCACCCTTGAGGGCAGCCACTGAGGCTCAATGTGATAAATGTATAGGGCCCATCCGAATTAGGTGGTCGGGTCCAGCAGGCTTTTACCTCATATAACCACCAACCAGCCGCTTGTTACAAATCAGCTACCATTTGCACTTATGCTGGCAGAAAGTACTAGATGGGATGGATAAAAACCATATATGTAGCGGGATACATTTGCCAAGGGCTGCACCCAGGGGCAACAGGGAGATGGACATACTATGGGCAGATAGATATCTCAGATGGATGGGGAGTCCCAGACTACGCCCGAGACCGGCTAGTCAAAGAGACTACAGTGAGTACTAGAACAGACAAAACTTGAACCACCTCCAGGGCCCAGTCCAATTTATGACCCCCATATAGATGCTCAATTGATCATCACGTTACAGGCTGTACTAAAGATCATAACTAACCAGACGGCCTCGGCCCTCAAACTCCTGGCCACGCAACAGTCCCAGATGCGTGCGGCAATATATAAGAACCGTTTAGCCTTAGATTACTTGCTAGCAAAAGAAGGAGGAGTATGCTGAAATTTAACCGATCCAATTGTTGTCTCTAAATAGGTGACAATGGCAAAGCTGTGACTGCCATAGCTACTAATATTAGGAAAATAGCTCATGTGCCCGTCCAAAGTTGGAAAGGATGGGACCCTAGTGACCTCTTCGGGGGTTGGTTCTCTGCTTTTGGTGGCCTTAAGACTTCAGTTGGGATAGTACCCCTTCTCCTCTGGGCCTGCCTCCTCTTCCCATGTCTGTTGCCTCTTGTTATCCGGTCAATTATCTCCCTCATAGGGGCTGTAGGAGAAAGAAAAACGGCAGCAAAGGTCCTCATGCTGTGGAGGTACCCGCCCCTGGCCCAGGACGATCAAAAGGTTGATGCCTTATAAGAATTTAAAGGGCATCAAAAGGGGGGAATGAAGAGGAATTTTCCACTCAAAAGGCTAACCTTATAATCAGCTCTCTGTTCTGCTTCTGTAGACATGCTTGTCACATAGGCTGAAGGGCGGGATGACCTCAAAATTAACTGAAGACTCATCTTCCCTTTTCGCTTACTCTCTCTAGATAACAGATGTATTGCTTGAGTTCCTGTCTGAAAATCTCATGTTCTGCTTGTAACCTACAGTATCCCCCATGCACCTGTAACCCACAGCAACTCCCGCTGTCTGTAACCACCTGAGGACACATTAACCAATCAGCCCATGCCAACTGTAACTCTGTGGATAAGCCCTATAAAAGCAAAGTTGCATCTGAGCTTGGGACCCAGATCTTTAGAGCGCTAGCTCTTCTAGGATCGCTGGCATAGTAAACCGGAGTTCTCCACCTCTCCAAGTGCTGCTTGGTTTCCCACTAGTCTGATTTTTCCGCAATACTCCTATTGTATTTTTCTTTATGGAAGTGATCACAACCTGGCACTATATACCTGTTTAGTAGTTGTGTCCCTATTTGACTTTGAGCCTCTCATGATCAGGATCCTGTCTGTCTTGTACTCTGCTATGACTCTACTTGCTTGATACATAGTAGATGCTCAGTGAATATTTGGGAAACAACCGCTTTCGTACTCTACCGCACGGAGGAAATGCAGCCATGAGATTTCCTACCTAAAGTGTGTGCGTGTGTACGTGCGTTGAATTTTTTGGCCGGAGTATTTTAAAGTGCATCTCATATGTAATTTCACCCATAAATGCCTCAGGATGCTTCTCGGGGAAAAAAAACTTAAACAATAACAAAAAAACAAAAATCAGTAACTCCTTTCTATCATCTAATGCACACATTCAAATGTCACTGGTGGTCTAAAAAATGTCCCTTTTCTGTGCCTGATCCTCTTCCTTGATCTTGCAAACTGCCCCCACTCTGCAGTCCCCTATTTGTTTTCCACTATATTTCTCCGCATAGCTTATTCACCACGCGCCCTACCATAAATTTTATTTATCATATTGTCTATACCTTCCCAACTCCATCAAAAAAACCATGAGCTGTTAGGTCAGGGAATTTTGTCTGTTTTCCTCAGTGTTTGCACAGAGCCGGCTCTCAATTAAAGGAGTAAAATATGGGAACGCCTGCCATTTATTGAGCCTTCCAATTATATCGTCGCGCTTACAAATCTTCCCGGGAAGCAGGTGCTATTCTTGTCGCCATTTTATAGACGGGAACCTGAAGCTCAGGAAGGTTAAAGGAACTGGCGGGATTATGGGGCTCACCGCGCGGGGCTGGGCTGTGGGAGCCTTGAGTGTCCCACAATTGAATTGGGACTTTATCACGTAAGCGCCAGGGAGCCAGGAAAAGCCGTGAGCAGGGCCAGCGCTCTCCCCGTGGGGTCAGTCGGCCGGCGCTCCCTCTCCTGTCACCCGCCTGGGAACGCGGTGGAAGGCGCCAAGCCCAGCCTCCCCCTGGAAGCGCGCACGTCGCCCCTGGCAACGGAGTCCGGAAGAACCACCGAGACGCGGACCGAGAGATCAGAGCGGTCGCCTAGACGCGGAGGGCTAGAAAGGCGCGCCGGGCCGATTGTCACGTGGGCGGTGGCGCGGAGGCGGGACTTCCGGCGGCGCCGTGTTTTTTTTCCGGTTGTTGGCTCCCGCCGGCCCCTCCCTGACTGGGCCCTGCGCCCCCCACCCCCCGCCCCCCGCGGCCCCCAGCCGCCGGGCCCGCCGCCGCCATGAAGAAATTCTTCCAGGAGATCAAGTCTGACATCAAGTTTAAGAGTGCGGGGCCCGGACAGAAGCTCACGGAGTCAGTGGGGTGCGTGACGGGCGCTGAGGCGTAAGCCGGGGGCGGGGACGGGCGCGGGAGCGGAGGCCCCGAGTCAGGGGCAGAGAGCTGGGGAAGGAGGGAGTGAGGGGAGGGGAGCCGGTCTGCATATGGGAAGTGGGCGAGGGCAGATAAGGGGGCAGGGAGTGATCTGGACGGGCGCAATTGGCGGGGAGTTGGTTGATGAAACGGAGCATCTGGCGCGGGGAGCAGGGGCGGCATTGAGGGATTCGATGGGCGGATCTGGGGCCCTAGGGCGACCCGGGCCAGTCGGAGCCCGGAGCAGCTATGAGCCTGAGAGGTTTAGCGTCCGTAGGGATGGGGGGTCCGTCCCCAGCCGCGGAGCCGCGCGAGGGAGGACCCGGTGAGCCGCGCGGTGATCAGGAACCATGCCGCCGGGCTGGCGAGGGTCGGCAGGTCTGTGCCAGTCTGGCGTGAACGCCGGTGGCCTGGCGATGCGACGTCCCGGGGAGGAACGGAGGGGCGCGGAGGCGGACGCGCGAGTCCGCGACGGGAAATGACAAATTCGCGGACGCCAGTCGATGAACGAAATTCTAGTGACCTTGGGAGGTATGAGGTGGTGTGCACAGCCTGGAGGCCTCGGGAGCTGGTTGGAGGGAAGGGGAAGGGCCTGGTGCAAGATCTGGAACCCTCAAGAGGAGGTGTGTGGGGCCAATGGGGCAGGTGCTGTGGAGCAGGAAAAGAGGATGGATGCTAGGGCTGGCTGGTGGGCAGAGAAGGAAGTTCCACTGGGGCGGGCTGCTGCAGGGAGCCAGAGCCAGAGGGGACTGGCAGGGGTGGTCCTAGGATGGGGAGTGACTGAGGAAAGATGTCAGCCTGGGCAGGGGCCCGTGGGGAATCATAGAAGGGATTGCGAAGAGGTAGGGGCCAGGTGGAGGGCAGGACTGGGCGGTGAGAGAATCATGAGGCGGTGGTGCTGGGTGAGGGGGAGTGGGTGCAGGGCAAGGGCCTCAGGCCATCTGTCCTGAGGATTGGTGGATCTTGGGGTTCGTCGGAGAGGAGCACTGAGTGGGACAAAAGAGGCCCATGAGGGCCAGGTCCGAGACTAGGGGGTCGGGGGAGAAACACAGTGGACAAAATCAGAGCCCGAGAGCCTGAGAAGGGTAGAAGGGCAGCTTGAGAGGGGGCTGTGGGGCGCGGTAGACCAGACAAGGAGGTCCGTTCATCCGTTCGACAAGTGGTGGGTGGTGGTGGCGGCTGGGGCAGCTGGGACTGTGGGACAGGAAGGAGGTGGAGGCCCTGAGGTTGATTAGAGGTCTGGGAGGAGAGTGGCGGGAAGTAGTGGAGACGCAGGTTTGTGCGACACTCGAGGAGCGAGATGGGAGACTCAGGGTGTGCGGGAGGGCGTGTGTCAAGCAGTTTCAGTGTGGCTGAGACAAAATTCTCAGGCCTCGCCTTCTAGTGGGGGACACGGACAAATAAACCAGTACCTATGGGATGACAGATCACGTGGTGTTTGGATGGTGAAAAAAAATCACAGGGCAGGGGATAGTGTTGCAGGAATGCCTCTCTGAGGTGACATTTGAGCCAAAGCTGGATGAGGTGAGACTCAACTCCCCTTTCCTTCCTCCCTACCCTCCCCATCTCTCTGTCCCCTCGTCCCCCGCCCCCCTTGCACACGAAGCACTCTACCCCTCCCAGACCTCCTGCCCTCATCCCACCTCCGGGCATAGCATTCCTGGCAGAGGCACAGGAAGTGCAAAGGCTCTGTGGCGGGAACCCGCTGGGCCTGCGTGTGCAACATCCGGACACCAGCGTAGACAGGAGCGAATGAGGGAGGTAGAGGTGGCAGCGTGGCCGCGGGTGGCTTTAGGGTCCTGTTGTACAGGTGCTGGGAGGACTTGGTGCAGAGGTGTGGTCAGTGCTGGCTTCAGTTTTAGAGGGAGCCCTCTGGCCGCCCAGGGGAGCCACCTGAGGGTTGGGCGAGGTGTTCCGGAAAGCGGCATTTTTATAGAAAGAGCTCAACATCACACGGGGCTGGGGCGGGTGTGGGTGACTCATTTTTTCTTCAACTCGACCTTTTCGGCTGTGGAGAGGGCTGGCAGGAGGGGCCGGAATAGGCAGGAAGCAGGTCTCAGGGACCTTGGAACAAGAAGAGAGGGCAGCCTTTGCACCTGAGCGGAGGACTGAGGCCGGGAACTGAGAGCCTTGGCCCCTGGGGTTTTGCAGACGTAGCGCAGCAGTCGCAACTGCTGGGGCCGGGGCCGGGGCCGGGGCCGGTCCTGGTCCTGAGGGAAGGTAGGCGAGGCGGGAGCCGGCCTGGGCAGGAGGGACATCTCTGCTGACACATTCTCTCTGCTGACACATCCGCAGCCAGCTCTTTTTCCTGCTAAGTAGATTAGAAGCCATCCCTCCCCTGGGGTCGTGGCAGGTGTATTTCCCAGGGTGGAGAGTGAGCCAGAGCTCAGGGATGTGTTTAACCCGGGGCTCACAGCTGTCTGAGCTGCTGTGACTTTCTAGGACTTGTGAGAAGGGATCTTGAGACCTCCCTCGGGTGTGCGTTGGCGTGAGGCATGAACGCTGCGTGCTACCCGGCACACAGGACGTGCGCATGTCACACCTGCTCGCTGTTTGGACAGTGAGTCAGTGGTCCTACTTGGAGGGAGCGAGGACAGGAGCGACACCTTTGAGTCGCATCAGTTCCTGAAGACATTGGGGTGCTGTCCCACATACTTCCCTGGGACGGTCCCTGTGTACGTGGGTGCTGTTACGTGTTGCCCCATTTAACAGGTGACACCGCTGAGGCCCAGGCCAGTGCACGACTTGCCCAAAGGGGCAGGGCCTCTTAATGTTTGTGTCAGAGCCTTCTGGTGGCGTGGGTGGCCCCTAGCAAAGAGGGACGCGTTGGTCTGACAGCACAGGAGTGGAAGCGGGAGGGGGCGGAAGCTCTTCTGTCTGACCCTGCATCACCTTATTTTTCTTCTGTCTCTTCCCCAGGGAGAAGGCCCCCAGAGAAAAGCCCAACCAGCTGCCGCTCCGGCAGCCCCGCCAGGGCCCCACCGATGAGGCGCAGATGGCCGCCGCCGCCGCCCTGGCCCGGCTGGAGCAGAAGCAGCCGAGGGCGCGGGGCCCCACGTCGCAGGACGCCATCCGGAACCAGGGTGAGCCGCACCCGGCCTCAGGTTGCGGCAGCACTGGGCCATGGGTGCTCACGGGTCCCACGTCCTGTTTGGCCTTGGGTGCAAATAATTACATAACCAACGACTTTTGGGGGCTTTAAAATCACAGCTGTGAGGGGAGAAATGCAGGATGGAAAGGAACAAGGGTCTGATGAGTCCGGGTGGGTCGAAGCTGGGCAAGTGGAAGAGGTCAAAGGTCCTCAGGTGGTCAGGCGAAGCTTGGGGGCCAGGAAGGACCTGAAGCTAGAGGAAAGACTAGAACTCAGGCTGGCCTCGGGGGTAGGTGGGGGGTGGTGGTGAGCCTGTCTCAGTAGGAGGATCTGGGTCCTCTGGGCAGGGCTGGCCCTGGGGACAGAGCAGGATCCATACACTGACCCGTCTCTGCCTCTCCCTGCAGTGAGAAAGGAACTTCGAGCGGAAGCGACTGTCAGTGGGAGCCCGGAAGTCCCAGGGACCAACATGGTAAAAGCATCCACGTGGCTGGTGACACCCCAGGGGGCCTGGGGCACGGGAGCCAGACTGCCCCCAGGTTCCTCCTTTTTTTGGTCTAATTGGCCATTTCATCATCCCCAGATAAGTGGCCAGCCTTGGGCTAGAAGCACCTGGTGGGGGACATGGGATGCAGAGACAGGTCAGGGTGGGTAGAGGTCACACTGGCCGTGGGGAGCCCTGCCTTGCAAGGTTGAGGTGGACTGTACCAGTGCAGTGCCGCCTGGGCCCTCTATGCTCGGCACCTGATGCCAGGCCTGGGTGCTGAGTGTGGGACTGGATCCCATTAGCTTGTTGGTCGGTTGCTCTTACGGGTCCCAGTTTTCAAAAGAGAAAACAGGTTGAGGGAGGCAAAGCCCGCTGTCCTCAGTCATGTACCTCAAAACCGAATGGGAGCCCCAGTCTTTGGGACACCAAGGCCAGTACCCTTAGCACTGCCCTGTGCCGCCTTCTTGGGGGGTAAGAGAGCTCTGCAGAGACTGGCGTAAGCGGAGGCCTTCCTGGAGGAGGAGAACCTCAGAGTGGAGCTCTGGAGAAAGCACATTCGCAGCAGCTGGACCCTCGAGTTCTCCCTGGACTTTAGCGTGGGAGAAACCCTAGAGGTGGCCTCGGGCCAGGGCCCCAGACAGAGGCCGGAACTCATCCAGGGCACCATGACTGTGGACGCTCAACCACAGACCCGCTGTCCACAAGGTGCGGGGACAGGAGCAGCAGCAGCCATTGACTGAGCACTGTGTCCAAAGCTGCCACACTGAATTCCGAGCTGGTCCTGCAGAGATGTTTCACAGACCAGAAAACAGCCTCGGAGGGCCTCGGTCCCCGGACCACGGTGTTTCACGGCGGAGGGGAACATGTTGGGACCAGGGACATCTGGCTTCCAGGGCCGTGCTTTCAGGACTGTGGCAGCTCAGTGGCTCGGGCAGCCTCTGTCCACAGCCCGGGCTCAGACACCTTTATCCGCATCTCCCAGGTGCCCGAGCCCAAAGAGGAAGGCTCGACACACCTGGCAGTGCCTGGAGTGTACTTCATCTGCCCGCTCACGGGGGCCCTCCTGAGGAAGGACCAGCGGGACAGCCACGTCAAAGAGGCCATTGCCTCGGTGAGTGGTGGCCCCAGGCCTCCGTCCCCTCCCCTAGATGTTTTGGGGTCAGAGCTGCCTTCAGTGAGCGTGGGTGAGTCCGGGCAGCGTTTCCCCCTGATGTTCTCACCTGCGTACATCGTGTCCATTTTCACTTTTTTAAAGAAGTAATGCTTATGTGCGGCACAGGGGGGCAGGCATGGGGAGGGGTCTGAAGCTGCTGTACTGAACTGCCTTCCACCCACCTCTCCACCTCCCTCCCGGGAGGCGACCTCTGCGGGTAGCTTTCAGAGATGTTCCAGATACGCGTCTCTTCCGTTCACTGGTTTTGGTTTTACGTAAAAGCTACTGTAGTGTTCCCGCTTACTTATTGTGGACACTATCTGCCATTAAACCCGTATGAAAAAGACACCGATGTTTTTTTCCTTTAGTACTCTGCGTTTGGAAATAATTCCAAACTTAAAATTGCAAAAAGAATAAAAGGATACCTGAATATCTGCCCTGGGTCTGAGTTTCCCACCACCGTCATCACAAGTCACTACAAACTCTGGGGCTTCAAACATACACGTCTAGTCTCTTATTCTGGAAGTCAGAGGCCGACGTGGCTCTCACTGGTGGCAGAAGGGCCGCGTTCCTTCTGGACGTTCTGGGAGAGTCCATTTCCAGGCCTTTCCGGCTCCCAGGCAGCCTGTATTCTGTGGCCTCTTCCTCCATTTTCACAGCCGGGATGCCAAGCCATCTCCCTCCATCTTGCTGCCCTCTGGTTCCGTTTCCTCACGGGCCCTAAAGACACCCTGGGCCCGCCCAGATCGTCCGGGCTCACGTCCTGTCTCAGGGTTGCCAGTCGGCAGCCTCAATTCCGTGACATGACCTGGGCTGCTGACGGTTTCTCTTCCTGAGAGGTGAGGGCCGGCCCGAGGCCCAGGATGGTGCTGTCTGCCGAGTGTGTCCAGTTGAGTTTGCTTCAGTTAAACATCGCTGGCGGCCGGCTGTGAGACAGTCCTGTGTCCACTGTTATCACTGCTGCCACCTGGGTCGTCGGCCTCCAGGCCGTGAGGCGAGCGCATCTTGACCCCCTTTCTGCTCTCCCAGCATTTCTCCACTGACCCTGTAGCTGCCTCCATCATGAAAATCCACACGTTCAACAAAGACCGGGACCGGGTGAAGCTGGGCGTGGACACCATCGCCAGGTGAGCGGGGGCTCCTCCCCGCCGGGGGCAGCCCTGTGGGCCTCTAGCCTGACTTGCTGCTGAGGGGGCTCAGGAACCTGGCCCTGGGAGTGACCCCGTGGGGAAGGGGCTTGGCCTCTCTGGGCCTCAGTTTACTTGTCTATAAACCAGAGAGGTTTACCGAATTGGGGGTTCTCAACACTGGCTTCCCTGTGGATCATTAGAGCAACGTGAGGAAGGCAGGGTGCCGCCCCATTCCCCGACCAAGCAGGTCGGGGGTGTTCAAGTCAATCTTGCTCACAAGCTCCCATTATTCCGGCTCTGTTCACTCCACTGACACTGTGGTTCATTGGTGCTCTCCAGGGGAGGCAGGACTCAGGAGCAGGCACAGTGACGGGCCCCCCCGTGGGTGTCCTGTGCTGACCCAGGCTGTTGGCACCAGGGTCGGGCTCCACCGGGTATGTGAGGTCTGATTGCAGCCCCCACCCCCGAGTCACTCTTACCACAAAGCCGGCAGTGGCTCTGAGCTGCTGTCTGGCTGGGGGTGGGAGGTACAGAGGAGCCAGGCAGCCAAGCCACGCCTGTCCCCATCCCCCCGATTCTGCCTCAGGTACCTGGATAATATCCATCTGCACCCCGAAGAGGAGAAGTACCGGAAGATCAAGCTGCAGAACAAGGTGTTCCAGGTGAGGGCTGCATGCAGTGGCTTCTAGCCCGGTGTAGCCGGTGCGGCCAAGCCGCCTCAGCCACGGGGGCCCAGAGTGGTGCTGGGGCCAGTGGGAGGGTCCTCCAGGGGCTGCGGGTCGAGGTGGGCAGAGGTGGCATGTGGACAGGGGCCTTTGTGAATGTTGGTCATACAGGATGTCTGTATTTGGTGGGCCTCCCGTAACCACCCCCCCGGCATATTTTGGCTTTCCTTTAATTCGAATAATTGGGAACACGTCAGCAGTGCGGTGATTTCTTACACACACAATCATTTCTGGCTTCTGTGGAGAAATCGTGGGGTCCCTCCACCCTGATCCATGTCACTCATGCTGCTGGCAGGACACCCGCACCCAGCATGCGTGTGCCCTTCTCCACTGGGACTGCCCCATGCTGTCTTGGCTCTTGGCTCCTCTTTCACCCCAGTTGTTGTTTGGGGTCCCACCCTCTGAGCAGCTGCAAACCCTAGCCTCTCCAGGCGGGGGGTTAGATCTGCCCTGGGGTAGCTAGCTAGCTCTGCGCTGAGGGGGACGCTGGGCTGGGTGGGCCGTGAGGCTGGGGAGGGTGGGGAGGCCCAGGGCCCTGTGTGACCTCCAGCTCTGCTCCCAGGAGCGTATTAACTGCCTGGAGGGGACCCATGAGTTTTTTGAGGCCATCGGCTTCCAGAAGGCACTGTTGGCAGTTCCAGATCAGGGTAAGCTGAGTAGAGAAGGGCCTTGGCTGACCTAGGCGTTCTTGGGTGTGTGTCGGTGGGGGAGGGCTGGCTCAGGGTCTTCCTGCTGTGGCAGTGACGTCCCTGCATACTCCAGAGGGCCCCGAAGAGTTCTATGTGCTCAGTGAGGCCGCCCTGGCCCAGCCCCAGAGCCTGGAGAGGCACAAGGAGCAGCTGCTGGGCGCTGAGCCCCTGCGGGCCACACTGGCCCGCCAGCGCCGCGTCTTCCGGCCCTCACCCCTGGCCTCGCAGTTCGACCTGCCTGCCGACTTCTTTGGCCTCACGGCCGAGGAGGTCAAGCGGGAGCAGAGGCTCCGGTCTGAGGCGGTGGAGCGGCTGAGCATGCTGCGGACCAAGGCCATGCGGGAGAAGGAGGAGCAGAGAGAGATGCGCAAATACACCTACACACTGCTGCGCGTGCGCTTGCCCGATGGCTGCCTCTTGCAAGGTGCGCGTTGCCTGCCGCCGGGCCCTGCGGGGAAAGGCGGGGCCGAGCGGGTCTGGTGATAGCTTCGGCGGGTGAGCTGTGCCCTGGCAGGAGCGGGAGGTCTCTCTGGTCTGAACTCGGCTGGGTGGGTCCTGGGAGGGTTCCCATGATCTCCAGCCCTGCTCTGACTATGCCCCCCCACCCCAGGGACCTTCTACGCCCGGGAGAGGGTGGCAGTACTGTACAGTTTTGTCCGGGAGGCCTTGCAGAGCGACTGGCTGCCCTTTGAGCTGCTGGCCTCCGGGGGGCAGAAGTTGTCGGAGGACGAGAACCTGGCTTTCAATGAGTGCGGGCTGGTGAGTGACAGCCTTCCAGGTTCTCGCTGAGTGGGCACGTGCTCCCCACAAGGGCGGCGCTCTTCTGTGTGGGGTGGTGCTAGGAGAGGGCCGGCGTCAGGCTGCCTGGGCTTCAGTCCTACCTTCCCGCTTACAGTGTGACCTTGAGTCACTTGTTTTCCCCCTGTAAACTGGGAAGGAAGGTGGCAGGCGTGTTAGTTCGAGCCTCTGAGGGGAACCCAGCAGGGTTGGAAACATGGAGATTTACTGGGGAGGCTGGAGGGAGCCAGAGGGGGCTGGAGAGTGGCCTGAGTGGGAGGCCCCAACTGCTGCCCGAGGCTGGGATGGCCTCAGCCGGGCCGGGGGCATCCCTGGTCCCGGGCCGGCCATAGGAGGGACCCCTGCTTTGAGAAGGGGCTGACTGCAGGACTGGGCCTCACTGGTGCTGCTGGTGTCACTGGCAGGGAGCAGCCCCGGGACAGTGTGGCCCTGGCTCCAGCATGAGATGGTCAGCATTAAGACGTGCGCTCTGTCCTGTAGAGCCAGAGCAAGGCTGAGGCTTCTCTCCCTGCCACAGGTGCCCTCGGCCCTGCTGACCTTCTCCTGGGATGCGGCAGTGCTCGAGGACATCAAGGCCGCCGGGGCCGAGCCGGAGTCTATTCTGAAACCCGAGCTCCTGTCGGCCATCGAGAAGCTCTCGTGAAATAAAAGCAGGGTTGGCTTCAGCCCCCGTGGCCCGTCTCATGCTCTCCTGCTTCCTGCACCACTGCCGCTGTCCCAGCGCCCCTCCACTCCAGGGCCTCCTGCCTCCTCTGAGACCATTTGCCCAGCCCACAGAGCGCCTGGGCAGGGGAGGGCCGCTGGTTGGCCTGTGACCGCCGCCCAGAGAGCTTTCAGGGACAACGGCCACACTGGGTCTAAGTCTTCTCCAGCTGCTCTTAACCTGTTTAACAACCCCAGGCAGGATGGATAGGCAGGCAACTCCCTGGGCAGGAGAGTGGCCCAGGTGCCACTCCTGGCCTGAGGCCGCCTTGTAGGGTGGCTGGTGTCAGTGGCATAAGAGGGAGAAACTGGGCTTGGCAGGACAGAATTATATAAATTCTGAACCCAAATAAACAGGCTGTTTGCCTCGTCTCCTGGTGGTAATTCCAGCTGTGTGGTGCAGGGCAGGCCCAGCAGCTGCAGTCACCCAATGGCTGCTGAGGGATGGTGCCCCAGGGACCTGGGCTATGGGGTCGGGCCTCAGCCCCTGTGGATGTCCATGTTCTCATCCCTGGAACCTATAAATTTTGCTTTACGTGACAAAAGGGACTTTGCATGTAAGGATCTCAAGATGAGAGTGTCATGGGCTTTCTAGATGGGCCCAGTGCCATCACGGGTTTTTACCGTGGAAGGAGGAGGCAGAAGGGATGGGGGAGGCTGCACTGCAGGTTTCAGACTGGGGAGGGAGCCACGAACCAAGGAACGCGTGACCTCTAGAAGCTAGAAAAGGCACGGAAGTGGATTTTCCTCTGGAGCTTCCAGAAGGAACCAGCCCCGCCCACACTTGGGTTTTAATGCAGTGAGGCCCACGTCAGATCCCACACCCCAGACTAAAGTTTGAGTTTCAAGCCGTTTGTGGTCACGTGTTACAGCGGTTGTAGGGGACTGCGGGAGATGGAGGCCCAGGGCATGAAGGAACTCGCCCGTCACCCAGGGCCTGGGCGCTCCACTGCCCACCTGGATCATCTTGTCCCTCACCCTCAGGTGGACTGCTGGCTCCTGTTCCTTCTAGATCCTTACCTGTGCTGAGATCTGGTGGCTGGTCCTCTGGCCACTGCCAGTTGGGTGATGGCCAGGCTTGAAACTTCAAGGTCCCAAATTTGACTTTAAAAGCAAAAATCCATTGGCCAGCAAGCTGCCCCATGCATGCCCTTGCCTCACACCTGGGCCACCAGCAGCTGTCTTCACATGGGGCGGGGAGGGGTGTGGGGGGCAGGCCCCAGGCCTTCCCGCTGCTATATTTCAGGAACCCAGCAAGGCCTCTGTCACTCTGGTCACATGTCCCCTCCCTGTCCCCAACTGCTGCTAGGACTCACCTGCTAGTTGTCAGATGCACAACTAAAATGGACTTAAGAGGACTTGGTGGCACAGGTAGCTATGTCCACATTGTTAACACGTGTGCCTGTCCTACACACACCTGTGTTCACACAGCTGTACCCTGCCTCCAGCAGGAGGTCCTGGCTGGGCTCACGCCCTCACCCTGCAACTGAGGTGTCTTGTCAGCCCCACCCAAACGGGGCCCCTGAAGGAAGATCAAAGTGTTGGTGGGGGAGGCAGGCCTGATGGAGTCTTGGTCACCACCCAGCAACAGTCTGGCTATGTCCAGCTGTGAACTGGTCTGCATAATGCTTTGCCTACTGGCTCTTCCCCTGTGGGGGCAGCAGGAACGAAAACACGAGGAGTCAGCAGGACAGGAGTCCCAAGTCGGACGGAATCCGTGACCTCCTGCCAAAATGTCAGCTCCCTGAGGCCTTCGACATGTGCTCAGAGCCTCTGGGGCTATCACTGCGCCAGCGTGGGACCGCTCCAGGCTTTTGGGGACTAGGGCTCAGGTGTCGCAGCTGCCTCCACACTCCTAATTTCAACACTCCCTGAGGTGTGGCTGGACCCAGAAGTCCATGGGGAAGCCAGGATTCAGGACCATGAGAGAATACGCCCCGCTCACCCCCCAAGGGGCAGGAGGGACTGACCCGCCATGTGCACCTGCTACGAAGCTTCGCCCTGAACTAGGTCAGCAGGGAGGCAGAGGCTGAGGTTTCACAGCAGAGACGGGTGCCAGGCTTGGGCTGCAGGTGAAGGCACACACCCGCCAGCCCACAGAAACGGTGTTAAAAAGATGAGACACACCAGGTGAGGAGCAGGCGATAAGTTTATACACATCCATATCAGGTCCTGGCCCCACGCCACAGCACGGGGCTCCAATTCATTCACAGCATTTCTTCACAGCGCCCGCTCGGGGTCTGCAGGGCACGCCCTGCCCCGTGCAGGCCAGCACGCCGCGGTAATGCTTTATTACAGGGCAGATTAATATGCAGCTTTTGGGGGGAAATTTTTACAAATATCAAAATGAATGAATCAAGCATCCTATATACTTTCCGACCCTCTGGGGGGAATGCAAAGCAGGACAAAGTGCTCTTTACACAGGAATCAAAGGACGTTCAAGTATCTGAGGGATCTGAGAAAACCCTAACCATTCTACGTACACCAGCCAGTCGGGGCGCTCAGGAGGGGCTGAGCGAGCTGGAGGGCGCGGGGCTCTCACTGGTGTCCATTCCCACCGGCCCCCCAGCTCCGGCAGTGGTTTCGCACGGGTCCTGGACCTCTGCAAGGTGAGAGGGGGCGCTTTAGCCAGCTGCACCCACGTCACTGGGGCCTGAAACTGCTCTGGGAGCCTTCTCGGGGTGGGACCCCCATGTGACTGTGGTTAGAGGGGCACGGCTGTAGCACCCACACCCGTCCCTTTTCTAGACAGATGTACTTCCTCGTGGCCCTCAGCCAGACCCTGTCCCCTCAGCTCACTCACCGGAAGAGCCAAATCTCAGCCTGCCTCGCTAACCCCCCAGGAAGGGAGAAGGCCCCGTGAGAAAGGTGAGGAAACGGGCACGGAGGCCAGGTGGCTCCGCTGAGAACCGCCGGACCTTGGGCTGCCCACCTCGTCCCTGGAGAAGGTCGGCTGAGGCTGCGCCCTCACCGGCGCCGGGCCCCTGCCCGCCTCCCTGATTCCACCCGTCCACCCTCCACCTTGGCAGCAACCAACCTTTGGTCCTTTGGTTTCGTAAATGTAGCTTTCAGACCAAGTCAGATCCTCGAGGGCCTGGACCGGAACCAACCGCCCACCCCGCCCAGTGCCTTTCGGAGCCTTTTAGCCCAACCCCCACTATGCACGAGAGGGCGCACGCCCCTCCCCCTGCTGCGGCCGGTCTGCATGAGGGTCTGGGGCCATTCTCACCCGCAACACCCGAGATGTCCATCATCACACAGTCACCATCCTCTTCCTCCTCTTCCTCCGTGTCTGCCTGGAAGCCATCCAGGTCCCCAGCTCCTACCTGACAGACAAGGGGGCGCAGGCTGTCAGCAAGGGGGCCGGCCAGTGTGCGTCCACTCTCGACGTCCTCTACCAGTTTTAGCAACAAACCGGAGGCATCTGTCTGATTGGCCAACGAGCAAAGGAAACCTTGGGGAGTTCTCGCCAAAGAACTAAATTCAGATCTCTGAAAATGACCACCATCATGTTTACCTTATTCCAAAAATAACTGGTGAACCTTTTTGAATTAGAAACAATTGTGGGCTTCTGGTTTGCTTTGAAAGAGATATGGATAAAGCACGTACTTTCTGAGTTTATTATCTGAAATAAAAGTCAGTCAGTGCTTTCTCTGTCTCCTCTGCCTGAGGCTTGCCAGCCCTCGATTTGTGCTTAGACCAGTTTTGCCAGTGAGGATACTATCTGGGCAACTGTGGACAGAGGTCAGGAGGGACAGAGCAGGGACAGAAGGCCTCCACTATGAGTAGAATTTCTAACAAGGTTCTTGGGCCGTTGTCACTGGCATTAGGCAGAGGGGACAGAAAGACAATGTGGAAGGGGACAGAAAGACAACTGATTAAACATCAGCCATGCGCACGGTGCTCACACTCTGTAAGTGAACAAAGGGAACCAGCACAGGAGGCGGGGATGGGCTTATTTCAACGGGGAGGCTACTTCTTAAAACACTTTGAAATTCCTCTGATACAAAAATCTCTGTTCGCCTGGAAAAGGGACGACAGAGCAGTAAGACTGTCCAGTTTGCACACTGGGTGCCTGCGCTGGTCGGCAGACTGGGCTCAAGTTCACGGGCCCATCAGTTCCTGGTGTATACGCTTTAGGCCCAGACTCCTCGGCGGGTGGAGCATCACTGAGACAGGAACAGTCCCCAGACCAAAAGCAGCAGTCGCCACTGTGGGGTGCTGAGGGCAATTTCCAACCATCTGTTCTCAAAGAATCGACTGGCCGAGAAGAGCAGAGAGCCCAGCTCTGGCTTACGAGAATTTGGGAGATGTTTGTTTGGGTCTATGATGCCAACAGAACAGACAGATCTCTTTACGTCCTCCCCCGGTCACTGCCTCCGCAACAGGAAACGCAGTGCAGAGGAACCACCATCCATAACCTTCCAGGCACAGGACAGGCTATAAAACATTCCACAGCGGGAATTTCGGACACCCCGAGTCCCGCCGTGCTGGGCGGCCGGCAGCCTGTCGTGACAGGAACGCTTGTCATCACGCCGTCACTGCTGCAGGCGGTGGATGCAGAGACGGAGAAGGGAGGATGTGTGAGGCACGCAGCAGAGCAGATGACATCTGGCACCGCAGAATCACGGCTGTGCGACACGCTGTTCTTTTAGTTTCGTTTTGATCACAGAATATATTTGACTGGAAAGGGGTAACAGAACCTGTCCCCATTTAAAAATAAGACTCAGTCTGTCCCCATTTTAAAATAAAACTGAGTCACCCTGGGGCCACAGATACTTGGTGGGGGAGTAGGAGCTCCACCTCGACCTGTTCGTCTCACTAGGTAACACCCAGAAGATTTTACGATTTTGAACTCTAAATGATTTTAAAATTCTCAAAACTAACAAAGCCTGACTCACTCTAAAGCACTTATTCGTTTATAGTTGAGCTACAACTTCCCCCGGGGGTGCAGAAATACCAGCGACTTTGCCAAGATGTAGGGGGAAGCATTCCACACGCTCCTAGTTGTAGCCGAGTCACCACTGTGTGTGGGTGGCGTGCAGTAGCAGGCCTGCTCCAGGCCTGCCCGTGCATTCCCTCCCTCCCAAGACAGAACTGGAATTTCGTTGGGGGGCAGAGGGTGGTCAGGTCTCAATTCTCAGCCTCTCCTGAAGCTCACGGTGGCTGTGCCAAAGCGTTTTGGCCAGAAAGATACAGGTGGAAGTCAGCTGGGGTATCCCCTTCCAGCTGAACAGGCCGTCTCCCCAGGGAGGGCTCAGCCACCCTCACTCACCCTGCTGGCCAGGCCACCGGCTAAGGAAGGAGGGAGTGGGAGAGGACTCAGCCGCTGGACTAGGACGTCACACGAGCTCAGGCCTTCTTGCTGGAGACAAAGGCCTGTGTGTTTACGCCACAACACAGGGCCTCTGTCACCTTCGGCTGGACGATCCTCAGGACCCCGTGCTGTTTGTTTAGCAGGGAGCGATCCGAAGAGCAGTGTGAAGCTGACTGCCCACGGGCCGCTCCCAGGACACCCCGAGGAGGTGGCGCCCACTGCACTGGCCCACGCTGCGGTCCCGGCCCCTTCCCACAGGACCCCCTGAGCAGGGGCTCTGAAATGCAGACTGTCGCCCTTCCGACCCGCTGACATCAGGCTCGCAGCGCCGGCACACCCAGATCTGCCAGTTCTGACCCCCTCCCTGGGCGCTGCTTCTGCATCAGGGAACGGAGGCCACGTGACCGTGTGTATCTCGGATGAAACCCGCTTCACCGACTCCCAGGCACACACTTTCTGTCACCCAGGAGGGTGCACTCGGCCTGACCTGTTGCATTTTCTTTCCTGGAGGCTCAATTAGAAAACGAGACGTCTCATACCAATAAAGCGCAGGGATTCACACAAGGTGCTAGCACCGTGCCTGGTGTGTGAGGAGACCTGGTGTGACGGGCAGAACCGCGGCCCCACACAGAGAAACACCGGTTACGAACACAAATGGGGACGAGGGGAATGGACGCGGGAACGCAGCTATGACCCCACAGGAGACTGTGCGGGACTCCACACCAACCCGACAAGACAGATAGCGGGCACAGGGGTGCCCTGAGGGAGGGCTGACAGGGCAGAGGCCCACAAAAACTGCCTGAGGGTCCTCTAGCACCAGCCATTTTCAAATCGGGGTCCCCAGCCGGTTTCAACCAAGATAGCCACATGCAGGTTCCTTGTGAGACGGGCTAACAATGAGATCGATCACGAAAGCTTCTGTGGCTCAAACACCTAACGAATCTAATGAAGCCATCATTTTGGACGAGGCCCAGGGAAGGAAGTGTTCGTGGGTTGCCCTGTCTCCTGACCCAGGGGCACCCCATGGCACTGAGCTGCATCCACAGGCAGGCATAGCCGCGCACCCAGGCCTGCACGGACAGCGGCTCTGGGAAGTGACAGGAACAGCTGACACTGAACCGCTCTGCCGGTCCCTGTGGCTCTGAGAGTGAAAGGTTTACGAAGGCCAGACATGTTCCAGGAGCATCTTCTCTTGCCTCTGCGCTCTAAGCCGCACAGTAACTCCCGCAGAGGGGGAGTGGGCGGGAGCAGGGAGTGCGGGGTGAACACCTACTACCACTTCTCTGTCCCACCTGGCACAGGCGCACCGCCCCCAGCACCGCCTCCTGAAGGGGGCACCGCCCGAGAGCAGGACAGCCAGCTCTTACCACTCCGCCAAAACCTAACGGCTAGAGGCCAGTCTCACGTGAGGGCCCGAAACCGAGCGGCTACGAAGCCACGAAGACAGAGGAAACTCAAATGCACACGATCGAGCGTGAGAGGCCGGTCTGAAGCCCGCACGCCGTGGGGTTGCCGCAGTGCGACACTCTGGAAAAGCCGAAACTGCACAGGTGGCAAAGGGTCACTGGGTGCCAGGGGCTGGGGGAGGGACGGATGACCAGGCGGAGCACAGAAGACTTTTATGGCAGTGACACTACTCTGCGTGGTGCTGCAATGGTGGACACGTGTCATTACACATTGGCTCAAACCCACAGAACGTGCAAGGCCAAGAGCGAACCCTAGCAGCAACTGTGGACTTCGGGAGATAATGATGTGTCAGCGCAGGTTCATCAGCGGTGACTCGGGTACCACTCTGATGAAGGATGTTGAGAGTGGGGAGGCTGTGTGTGTGCAGGCCAGGAGGTGAGTGAGATGGAAAATCCCTGTACCTTCCTCTCAATCTGGACAAATTTGTTAATTCAATTTTGCTGTGAATCTAAAACTATTTACCCTGGATGCCCCGCCCCTCACCCTGGGCCCTGCCCTCACCCCGGGCCCCGCCTCTCACCTGCCCATCGTGCCTGCGCTTCTTCATGAACTGAGTGATGCACATGCTGCCCGCCGACTTCCTCTTCAGCGAGGTGGGCGTCCCCTGGCTGGACCCTGCGGCAGGGACGCTGCCACTGTCCTCCCTGGTGGCCGAGGGCACCATGGTGACATAACTCCACTGGCATGGCACGGGCAGGTGCTCCTGGTCAAAGCTCTTCAGCACGTGGGGGTGGACGTACCAGCACATCCGGAAGTCAGGCCTCTTCTCATACACTGAGTTCTCAGAAATAATTCGCTTGAGCCTGGCCTTGGAGGGGATGGCAGTATCCTCGCCGGTGGTGGGCGTCTGCGGGCGGGAAGAGCCAGGGCTGGGGGGGCTGGCGGCGCTGCTCTCCGGACTGCCAGTGTCCTTGCTGAGCAGCCCTTGGCGGCAGCACTCCTGGAACTCCCGGATGATCACTTTGCTCCCATTCACATTCCCGTGCAGCAGTGGGAGCAGCTGGGCCAAGACTGGCGGGAAGAGGAGGGGACACGGGTGGGTGTCAAGACACAGGGGAAACACCGCACATGCTTCCTCAACCCGTCACCAAGATCGAGGGACAGTCTGCTTCGAGTGGCCTTTCAAGGGTAGATTTAAGACACAAGAACTTGCTCCAGAAGGAACTGTCAAGCCCGAACCTCACAGGGTGGATTCGCACATGCCATGGTGAACTCTACGCGCGTTTTTCCTTAGTGGTGGCCACTGTGCTCTCTTTCTGAGTCAGGGGTCCTGCCCAGCTTTGAAGAGGAGGCACGAGCTAGGGATGTGACCGACCCTGGGCCAGACACTCTGGACCTGTGTCCCTGCCGGTGAAGCGGGCTAAGTACACGGGCGACCTCGTCCTGCTGTTGTGGGCATCAGAGAAGGAACGGGGTGCCCCGCGAGCGCTGGTTTTTGTGACTGGTCGAACTTCTGAACTATTAATCCACTCGCCTAACAAGTCTCCTGCCTGTGGCCCTGGACTGCCGGGGCCTCGGACCAGCTGGGAGCCCGCCCCTTCCGCCCCTTCCTCAGGCCAGCACTCACTGTGCTGGTCCCTCTTCTCTCTCCTGGAGGCCTTGGGCGTCTGCTCCTCCTCGGAGGGCACCGTCTCCAGGAGGCACGCCGTGAACTGCTGCAGCACCTTCAGGTCGGCGCCGCCGTCCCTGTCCGCCGCCCAGACGCAGCCAATCTTCATGGGCTGCAGCACACGGAACCTCTTCCCCTTGGCTAGAAACTCGTCCCACTCCTTGGCCTTGAGCTTCTGGCGAACCTTGTGGTTCTCGGGGTCGGCACACTCCTTGCAGGTGAGGGAGCAGATAGATGCTTACTCAGGGTCCCCGCTGCCCTCCACCCAGGCACTGTCGGCCCGCTCCTCAGGGACAAGAGGAGAGAACCCTTGGGGGTGGTGACACGCAGCCAGGGCCACGGTGGAAACCTCAGTCCCCACCTCCCTACTCGCTCCTCTCCTAACATCGCTGGCGACGTGCAGTTTCAGACGGAACGGTGGTGAGCACTGTCGGTGTTTTAGAGGCATCTGTCCTGTCTGGCATGACTGGCGAGTCACGGGTGCACGAGAAGAGGCCTCTTAATGCCACTCTCGATTTTTAGGTTAACATGTGATCTTGGGGCTGTCATAGCAACCTGAAATCACCCAGCACAGGCATGAGTATGCAACGAGACACCAACCTGCCTCCTTGGTCAGAAACACATAAGGAACACACATGCTTCAGGTCTGACTCAGAGAGAGTATCACCCGCTAGTGCGTCAAACTGTCACTGTTTCCCCCCGGGCCAAACACTGCAACCGACAGGCCGCGGGAGCCTCAGAATGGCTTACTCAGAAGTTCCACCCACCATCTGTTGGTGGTGGTGCCGGTGGGGTAAACTCAAAGGGGATCAGGGGAACCTTCTGGAAAGATGGCAAGTTCTGTACTTATGGGGTCCCCAACCCCTGGTTCGTGGCCTGTTACGAACCGGGCTGCACGGCAGGAGGTGAGCGGCAGGCGAGGGAGCGAAGCTCCATCTGCATTCGCAGCCCCAGCGCCAGCATCACCGCCTCAGCCCCGCCTGAGATCGTCAGGCCTTAGATTCTCGTGAGAGCACCGGCCCCTGGTGCCAGAAAGGCTGGGGACCGCTGCCGTTTTATTTCAGGTGGTGGTTCCACAACTGTTGCCAATAGTTCAAACTCATCAAACTAAAGAATTAAAATCCGTATGTTTTGTTGTATGTTAATTACACTTTGGCTAAACAAATGTTAAAAAAAAAAGGTGTGGCGATCCGACCCAGGGACCGTAAACAGCCACATGCTGGGGACTGCCTTCCTGGCTACGAGCGCTGAAATATGCGTGGGATCGGCTGTGGGCGGGCAGGGCCGCAGAAGCACCGTCCCCAGGTCAGCAGCCACCAAGCTCCGGCCTGGCTGAGCGCTCCTCCGGGCCGACTGCCTTCTTGTGTACCCACTCACCTCGGTGACTCCCTCATCCTCAGACAAGTACCCATGGGGCACGAAAAAACCATCATCCTCGTCTTCATCGTCTCCTACTTCATCATCATCATCCTCAAAAAAGGAAAAAATAAAGTATGTGGAAACATATGTGGAAACAGGATATATGCTCCGTTAAAAATTTAAATCTGTGAACTTCTAAGGGGAAAAAAAAGCCACTTACTATTCTGTTGTCCCTGTGGACAGCATGAGGCTTGGCTAAAACCCCACTAATCAATCCATTACGTGCAGTGGGGGCAGGGGCAGGCCGAACACAAATGAGTGAAGCTGGCCAGCAAGGCAGGAGGGCATGGAGGGGCCCTGGGAGCCCCCAGACGCAGATGTGCCCATCCAGAAGGGGCGACACTGTTTGGTTATAACCCACAGCTGCCACATGGGTCAGTGTCGCCAAATAAGCCGGAAAAGCAGATGCGAACCCCTGGCCGACATCTTCAGACAGCTCTGCAGGTGACACAGAAGCTGTGTGGTGAGCCTGGCCCAGGAGCCTGGCCCAGGGCGCTGTGGGCCCGTGGCAGAACCCATACTGTTCCCGGTCTGCGCTCACCCCTTCGCTGTGGGAGAGAGACTCTCCAGGCTCCTCCTCTTCCCATTCGTCGTCACTGTCCACCTCATAGTCCAGGAGCTTCTGAGAAAACAGTCGCACACTGCGTCACCACCAGCCCTAAGGGCTGGAGCACTAGGAGAACCCAAGAGACCAGTGCAGGCAGGCCAGGAAGGAAACGCGGAGACGCGCCCTTGCGCCTGCGCGCTCACCCTGTCCTGGGCCCAGGGGTCCTTCGGGTGGATGACCGTCGTCTTCTTGTTCCACGTTCCCCAGTATGCCGGTCGGTGATTCTCTGAGAACTGCAGGAGCTTCATCCTGCCGAACTTCTTCCTTTCGGGAACGCCGTCTACCTTGCTGCTCTCCACAATCACCACGTCACTGGGGACAAGGACCGCGCTCAGCAACGCACCTCCCGGTGACGTGTTCCCTCACCCCCGGCCCTCCCAGGGAAGCAGGCCACCAACGCTTCACGTGGCGGGCCACCAGAGCAGCAGCAGCGGGACACAGACTGCCACCGTGCGGCCGGCCTGTGCCACGCCGGGAAGCGGGGGTGTGGGGAAAAGCGAGGTCGCAGGAACAGGCCAGCGCCCCGCGTGGAGAGACCAGGAGGCCAGACAGGCAGCCTGAGCTCCAGTGGCGCAGCCGGGAGATTTCAGAGGCTCACGGAATCAGAAGAGAAGCTGGCCGAAGTGCCGAAGCCAGGGCCCATGACCTGGGAGGCAGGCGCCTGGCCGAGGCCCGAGCGGGCCAGCAGCGGCCGGAACCCAGAGCTCGGCCAACTGCGCTTCACCCACGGAAGACGCTGACCTGTTAAAAATGTCCGCACCGCGGTTAGAAACCACAGTGGGTCCGGACCGGAGGGGCCGCCGGCCCTTCAGATCTTTCAGGAAGGAGACGTCGCCCTTCTGCTGCAGCAGGAGCTGGTCTAACTGATGCAGGAGCTCTTGGTCAAAGGCAGTCCGACAGCGAGGGGCGAGGACCATGTTCTCTTTAATTTCAAAAGGGGCGAACTTCCCGCAGGAGCCGGCCAGGGTCTGAAACGCAGGAGAGAAGTGACGGCGCGCCGGGCGGTGGGCCCTGCGCACGGGAGGCCAGGGGACGCCCCAGCACGCCGGGTCAAAGGGGATGTGTGTGGTGCCACCAACGCGGGTTTCTCAAAAAGGCAAAACCTCAGGGACAGCGGTGGTGGCCAGAAGCTGGTGGGGAAGTAGGGGACTAGCTCTAAGGGAGCTGTCTCGGGTGACGGAAACTCTGGATCTTGACTATGGCGGTGGCCGCGTGACCTCCTACACTGTCAAAAGTCATTCAACCAGTACTCCTGGAGAGAGCGGGGTTTACTGTAAATTATACCTCAACAAACCTGACTTTGCCCAGAAAGGAAGAAAAGAGAAAGATGACAATAAGACCTGAGCTCCCAGGTGAGAAAACCGAGGCCCAGAGAGTGACCTGCTTGCAGAGAGCCACAGTTATGACACAAGGTGACTTTCGACACTGACAGCTGTGAACCTGAAACACTGGCATGTGTCCCAAGAGCCACCCACTGTGAATTCTGGCCGGTTTGACCTCCCTGCTCAGGCTCCTGCAGCATCTTTAATGCCTGTGGCAGTAGATCGCAACCTGGCAGCCCATGAGAACGACACGGGGAGGCGGCAGGAGAGTCTACGTCCATCAAGCTCAGGAAGAAAGCCAGCCTTTCACCTCAGCGAGGAAAGAACAGCTGAGGCTGGCAGCCCTCACTGTGGCCCCATGACGGGGTCGCCCGCGGACTGTCAGCAATCCCGATGCCCATACTGGGATGGGGTCCAGGCCCGTGTTTTTTAAAGCTCCTCGGTGATGCCAACACAGCCAAGAACCAGCGGATGGTTCTCATGAACGAACGGGTGCTGGGGACATCGGGCACCCACCTGGGAAAAGGGCCACGCCCCACGCCATGGGCACAGAGAATCCCAGCTAGGGTACGGGACTAGACAGAAAAAGCAAAACCTAAGCTAAAAAACAAACAAAAAAACTTCAAAAAAACTAGAATGTATCTATCTATAACCATAGGACACCCAGGGCTTTCAACCAAAAGCCCATTGCGATAAAATAATAAAAATGTCGACATTAAAACAAAAAATTACAACGAAAGACACACCATAAATGAACGAGTCAAAAGGCAAGTCGACGTGCTGAAAGAATCTATGTGTATATCACCAAGGATGAAAATCCTGGCTACACAGATAAGTCCCAGAGATCGGAACAAAAAGCCAAGCCTATAAAGAAATAAATGGCAAACAAACACAAAAGATATTCAATTGCACTAAGCGTCAAGAAAAAATGTAAAGTGAAACAAGGATATCCTTTTTTTTTTTTTTTTTTTTTTTACCTATCCAGTTGGCTAAGTTAAAACTCATCATGTCCAGCCCAGCGCCAACGGCTGGTGAAGAGCGTATTTCCTGTGTTCCAGGGAATGTGCCCAGTATTTCCTGTTGGGAGGGCACTTGGACAATAACTGATATGAACTCGCTCAAGTGTGTGCCTTGGGTCTAGCAGCGAGCCCACCTTCAGGTGGCCGTCCTAAAGGAAGGCACTCCTACGGAGAGGTGTGTCAGTGACACTCGGGGCACCGGTGACGGGGGAACGTCACAGATGGATGGATATATTCCGTCCACATCATGAAACATTATGCAGCATTGAAAAAGAATGCAGTAGACCCAACGTGCCGACGTGGCAAGAATCCAAGGCATGTGCAGGTAAATACACGGTAACGGGTTCAGAGTGATCGGACGCACACGTATGCAAGAGCACAAATACACGAAGAGATCTAAACACAGAGACCTCCAGAACACCCTTGCACCGGGGGAGCATGGAGGGACAAGGGTTGGGGATCTGGGGTCTCCACAAACTGATGCCAGCTCTGAGGGAAACTGGGTGCCAGACTGGGGAAGCGGAATTCTGGGCTGTTGTCCTACGCTGACCCTTGCCTTCCGTCCTGAGCATAAAGTCCTGAGAGCAAGGACTAGGTTTCTTACACCTTCCCACAAAGCTCTTCACATGACTGTTCGTGAAGCAGCCCTTAAGCACTTGGCCCTTTCTGCCTTTTCAAGGACTTAGCGAGAACCTCCAGGCTCCACCAGGAACAGCAGCTCCCTGTACAAGCGGAGGCCCCTCTGACAGAAGGCGGGCTGGCTGGGCAGAAGACACCGTTTTGGTTTTCAAAAGGAGGAGCCTGACAGAGACAAAGAAAGCCAAAGGAAACCCCTGCTTGCTCACCTTGGGGGCCTGCGGAGTCTTTGGTTTCTGGAAGAACCTCGTGATTTCGGCCTTCTCTGCTTTAATGCGCTGCAATTTAAGACATGACGAGGAAATGAAGAGAAACGGCGTGTTGTCAAACATGCAAAGGCCCCTAGAACTGAACCCCAAGCATTTTAAAGTAGAAAGCGTTATTTTGATGTTAACTCTCAAACCCTATCAACCCGCAGCTGGGTGCCAGGCAATCTCAGGGTGCCAGAGCTGCTCTTGCCGGCCTGAGGGCTATGACAGGCCAGCATGACCATGAGCTCCGGGACCGGATCCGCACACGTGCCGGTCCCTGTGGGGCTGGCGGGCTTCCCACAAGCGACACGGCACAAGCCCCCTCTGCTGAGGGTCCTGGAGCACGCTACCTTTTCTTCTTCTCGCAACCGTTTCTCCTCTTCCTTCTTCCTCTTCTCCTCCAGCTTGGCCCTGCGGGACATGAAATTCGATTTCCGCCAACCTGCGCGCTGTACGCAGATGAAGCCCGTGGTCCCGGCCGTCGGCTGGGGGTCTGGAGAGGCCCCCTGGGAGGCAGGCGGGAAGGGGGCTCCCCCCGGGCGCGGCGTCTGCCGGGGACACTCACTCCAGGGCCTCCTGCCGCTCCTTGCGCCGCTCCTCCTTGCGCCGCTGCTTCTCCGCCTTCTCCTTCTCGTCCTTCTCCCTCTTCTCCCGCCTCTCCTTCTCCTTCAGCTCCTTCTCTTCCTCCCTCCTCTTTCTGGCTTCCTCCTTGGCCCGCTTGGCCTCCTCCTTCAGCTTCTCCTTTTCTTCTTTTTCGGCCCGTAACTTCAGCTGCTTGCCCAAACGCTCCTTATCCTGCAGCCGAGAGACAATGCGACAGCTGTCCCCCGCAGGCCTCTCGGGAAAGGTCGTGAGCATCGTGGGGACGGTTGAGTTCACACACAAGGGGAAAGACGGAAGGAACCGGCCCCCGGGAGAAGCGGGGCGCTCAACGTCCTTACAGTGCATTTTCAATGTGTCACATTTCCTTCTGCTGTGAGAAAAGTGATGAGGAATGTCACAGGACCTTGTGGGCCATTCGAAATGAGATTCATTTAAAATACTGCTTAAAACGTGGGGCGGGGCTTGTTTTTTACTTAATTAAGGAACCCTGGGCCACCTGTGCGGGGTGCCGCTGTCGGTGTGAGCTGCGTTCACGTAATCGGGAAGCTGCGGTAAAATGAAGACGCGGAAACGCCTACAGGTTTCGCCTCCCTGCCTTTCAAACAAGAGCGTTTTCCTTCCCTTCCCCTGCAAGCCTTACCAGATGACAGGGTTAATTTTATTTCTTTTGAAATGGAAGACTGGATGAGGCAAGGACGGGGAACCTGACGGGGAAGTCTAAAAAAGAGTGCAGAACGGATGAGAAGACAGAACAAATTAAAGCAAACAAATTTATTTTTTTATCTTTGAAACCATTTCTCAAGATCCGAAAGGAATGGCAGACGTTAAGAAAGAAGAATAATCTGTACTACTAAGGAGAAAACGGCCAGTTTCCTCAGTATTCTTTGAAGCGGAACGCCTGGCTTTGTCACATCAGTCCCTCATTCCGAAGAGCTGACATGCCACCCGGGCCGCTGGGTTACAATCGTGACTCGATGTGAAACAAGCTGACCCGAAGAGCAGAAGGGCAGTGAGCCTCTGACAGCATGGAGGGACCTTCAGGGGCCTCCGCCGCCAAAGGCGGTCTTCCCTGGCGGGGGAGCCCGGCAGCTCGCTCTCGGCTGGGCCTGAGCTTACTCCTTGTCTCTAGAGGACAATCTGCCTTCTGCTCTGATGACCCTTTGGTCATTTAAAGAAAGCCATGGGGGTTGTTAGAGATGTCTGAATGTCCATTCTCGCCAAGTATCCTCGGCATCTTCATCTGACACATAGGACACTTAAGGAAGGTGCCTGGTCCAGATCGAGTAACAAGACAGCAGCCTAAGCACAGGGTGGTGGCAAGGAGTCCCTCCCTGCTGCTCGATACAAAGAAGGCTCTGGGAATGATAGGGACGATCAGATAAATCGTCTCTTCTGCTAGACTTAAGTCCCATCTCCACTCCCACCTCACATATGGCCATCTCTGAAAGCCCGATGAAGAATGAGATAAACTCAAAAGCAGCCATCAAAATCGGACCCACAAAAATTGAACACAGCCATAAGACGAATGGCACAGGAAGCACCCAGGGAACACGCCGCCGACTGCCATCAGCGTCCCTTCCGTGAGCTGGCATGGGAAGGGAGAAGCCTACTGGCCTTCTCTTCCTCGTGACAATAAAGAAGAAGGTGCCTGCACTGCTGTGTGTGAAATGTAACCCCCAAATAACAGAACCCATGACTCGGCAGGGGTCCACTACACAATAATCACCCTTTGAGTGTAGGGGCCACTCAAATGCTACAGCATGTGGGAACGTGGGAACGTAAATCTATCGTAGGACCTGGGATGCAAGGAGAGGGACTCGGTTCTTGGGAAGGCAACTTAAAGCTAAAACAGGATGCCTAACTATTAAGATAGTAGCAATAGTAATAGTAACAATAACAATAGCTTAGCAAAGGCTACATGCAAAGCCTTACGCTTCAGCAAAGCTAAACGTGATGCACTCTGCAAGCCAGAAGCCCAGCTATGTCAAAGGAAGCAAGTCACGGCGAGGTCAGGATAAGCTGGGGAGAGGTAAAACCTGGGCCGGGAGAGGTGCAAAGGGCTTTGCTCACTATTTAACGCAAAAAGCACAGCGAGTTAATTTTCTATTTCAGGGAAAATGTCTTACTCTTTGCAGTCTCATCTTGTTCTTCTCGGCAGAATCTTTGACCAGTTTCTTAGTTACCTGAAATGAAAGACGTTTATCTTTAAACGCGCATTTTCAGTCGTGTTGACACGTTTAATGCATTGCACAGTCCTTGGGGACAGGGAAGGAGGGAACGAGTGACCCACACGACTAAGAACTTCTTCGCAAAACGAGAAAAATGAAAACATTTCCAGGGGACCAGTTTCCACCACACAAAATCAAATGTCTTAGTGGGGTCGTAAGCGTCAACGAGGGTGCACACGTGTGCGTCCAGGCGTGAGGGGAGACCAGGGAGGCAGATGACAAATGAATGACGGGGGCCACATGCAAGAAAAACGAGGCAAGTTCAAAAACAAAAAGCCACGCAGGCGACACGGAGTGGTAAGGTTTGTAGCCCACTAAGGGGGGCGCCCCCGGCCAGAGGCATGGGAGGTCTCCCAGGGCCGCGGCCCAGCACTGCCGCCCCTTCCAATGCCCCAAGAGAACTGTCAACTTTTTGGTGAACTTTGTAGGTAATGTCTAAAAACTAACACTGTGAATCGAATAAAACTAAGGGCTGCATCCCCATGGGCCACCAATCTGTCTCTCCGCCTGGAGCAGATCCGCTCTTCAGAACGCTTGCGGGGGAAGAAAAGGTCAACCGGCCAGAGGTGGCCATCCGGTCTAGAACCCTGTGCCCAAAAGCACGGGATTCCCTATCACCCCAATGCACCACTGGGCGCACGCGCACCTGCCCACCGGTGGACATGCGAGCGTGAACGAGGCCAGGTGCTGGCCCGAGCTTGGTCCGGGGCCAGGAGTCCCAACGACCCAGCCGAGGGGAGGAAGGGTGGCGGGGAGCGCTTGGCTGCAAGACGGGGCTCCACAGGCGCATCTGGCATGGACAGGCAGCCAGGACAATGAGACCGAAGCGGAGCTAGAAAGCCATAGGTTATCTGGGGAAGCCTCAGCCCTAAGACCTCTTACAGAATGGAACTCACAGATTAAGAAACCCGAGAAGGCGTCCTTCTCACTCGGCATGTCAAGCTCCTCCTGGACTCAGGCTCCTTTAGAAAAGGGCCGAGCTTTCGTGTGAAAGCCACGTGTTGGCAGGAGCTCGAACGCCACTGAGACTGTGCCCGAGCGGGCACGTGCCAATGGACATGCCAGTTACCAAAGCCACGTTACCGAGAGCTTAAGGAAATGCACCTGCCTCTCCAGAATCCACTTTGCTCACCACGTCTGTGGACTCCAGCCCCGCAACAGGGGTAGCAGAACCTGTAAGCTGCTGTCTCTCTATGTCGTTGTCCTTTGTGTTCAAAGATCATAGTAGTGATGTGATTGCCAGACTCCATTATAAGAATATTTGGGGGGGCAACATACGTACTTAGTCTTGCCCATACTTGCGAAATTTCAACTGCAGACTCTAATGCCTCATGCTCTGCTTCCCCTTTGCTGTGAGTCCAGGAATAATAGCTGCCGTGACTATCAGGAGCCATCTTAACAACGTTCCACGACCACAGCAATCACGATCTAATTTAAAACCAGCATCTCTACTGCTTTGCTAGACATTTGGGTGCACCTTATCAGTCTGACATAATTTTATCTTCTTGACATTTGGCCCGAGTATTCACGGTATTCTCTCGAAATCATGTGCCATACATTTTACCTATCTGGAACACAGCCGCCAAAAACAAGACCCGGGATCCCAGAAGGAGGCTGAAACGCGCACAGCAATTGTCAAGGCAGATTTAATTGTCTGTGCATTAAAATTCCTGCATTTTATTTAGAAGAATCGTCTCAGAGCCCGTTGACTCTGATTTTATACACAAGGAGATCTATTTTCTAAGCTCAGAGCAGACAAGCAGCAGCGAGCGAGGTGAGAGAGGGTGGTGTGGATGGGCCCCAGCAGCAGCTAAAGACCTAACGGTAGGGGCAGAGGCAGAGGGGAAAAGACACAACCCGAATCGGTCCAGCCATATTAGAGCGCAAGTGAGCAAAACTTAGCGTGTATTCATGTCTTCAGTGAATGCGACCCTACCTGACAACAGCCCTGGGAAACATTACCGTTCTGTCAAGGCCGAGAACGAGAGACAACAGAAATATGCAGCAATGAGAATGACTGTACAGTGCAGCATAGCCGCACCACAGGTGTGTACCACAGCGGTGAAGGAGATGCTTCTTCCTATGCCAATATCAAAAAATATCCCGGACACCCTCCAATGAAACAAAGATTTACAGTGTACATCACATAAGGAAACAAACTGATACTGTGTGTTCCTAAGGAATCTCCCATTTACCCACAACACAGAGAAATAGGTGATAATGGCAACCTACCTGGGGGAGAGAAAGGAGGCCAAAGGAGACTGTCGTGTTTCAATGATTTTTTTAAAACATGGAGACTTTAATGCCCGTAAAATTAAAATTATACGGCAGAAAGTTCCAGTGATCTGGGCTCATTTGTACAGAGGCGAGGCAGAGATTCCAGTGACACAACAGGATCGACATCATCAATTGTGGAATGATAATCTCGACTCATCAATCAAGTAGGCCGAATTGCATGTCTCAGTGCAAACTTGGGGTAAAAAGCTCTCATGCTAAATAGAAACTCTACGGCTACTCAAAAGACCTCAGGATTATCTAAAAGAGGTGTTCCTAAACTATTGTTTTCCAAAGTGAGGGTCACCAGATGTCTGGGAAGGGGCAGCAGGCACTGTGTTTAACAAGTTCCCCAGAAGAAAAAACAACAATATACAAAATAGGATGAGTGAGCGTCTAGGCATTCCAAAGCGTGGAGACTTTGCAATGATAACTCCAGGACTAACCAGAGCCCAAGGAACACCACACCCGTCACAACAGGGAACAATCTGGGGGCTCCCAGCAAGCCTCGGCCTACAGTCTGGAGAGGGGGTGGGGAGGGATAACGGAGTAAGGGAAGTGTTCCCCTCAGCCACAGGGGCCAGGAAAATCTCAGACGCCAAGTCAGGTACCAACCATAAAACACACAAATAAACGAGGCAGGAAACCTAGCACTCCCCAACGGTAAGGAGATGCGCGAGAAAGCCGCGTGGTGGGGGGTGGTCGTCTCCAGCCCTGCGCTCAGGAAGTCCTGCCATCACTGCGCCCAGAGGCTTCCCTTCACTCTCAGACCTCTGGGGTCACCCAACATCAGGGGGCTCAACTTCTACTCTCTTTATGTGACGGACAGGCCCACCTGTGGGTGGAAGGGGCAATTTTCTGCCACTGGCTCTGGGGTGGCCTGAACCTTCTTCACCACTTGCAGTGTGAAATATTTGCAAGGCTGTGTGACGGCTCTGCCTTCTAGAGCATCTCAAAACCCCAAGCCTGAGTTTGGGGTAGCCTCGGACGCAGGATTTCCTACACTGGGGATGTTTTACGCCATGTGGGCCAAGGGAAAGAACTAACGCCGCTTCATGAAAATGCCCAATTATGCGACCTCCCAACTCTCAGGCTCGGCTATGGGCGTAAAAACAAACTTAAAGAAATGAAGAATGGAAACATGTGTACATGCCCTGTTTTCTAGGCTAATTGGCTGTAACACCATCATGTGACAAAGTATTTCTGCAAAAGATTAGCAGCAGTCTGGAAGGATTTCAACCAGCTGGATGGACCAAACAAGATGGCCGAGAGGAGACTCAAACCCTGATTCTGATAGTCTGAGCGACGGCTCAGATGGAAGTTTGAAAATTTATTAGCCTCTGTCCGTCTGCCACATACAGCAACTGAGAAGAAAAAAAGATCGCTCCATTTGTGATTGCTATGTTCTGAACATAAAAAGGAAGCCATTTTCTCCTTTCTCCTGTGCTCCTCAGGAGGTGGAAACAGAAAATGGAGTCATCTAGAAAATAATTGGTTCCTTAGAGATCAAATTTCAGAAAGAGATCAAGGTTGGCGGTTTACGGTGAAAGGTGAAATTTAGCAGGTAGAGACTGGATGACTCATAGCAGGAACAAATCTCATGGATACAAAAACAAAGCTAAGATGAATAAACAGAAGTTCCACAAAACAAAAGAAACCCCCGAAGAACACCATTAGACACACTCTGGGGTTCTTGACTGACATCTGCCATTGCGCTGATCAGAAACCATGAACAGAAACAAACGTCTCAGAAGCCGTCCTTCCGGGGTCCCTACGAGGCTGCCAGCTTTGTCCTTCTTTCGTCTGTTGTTCTGGGTGAGGTTTTTAAGATGGGTGGCCACGCTGACGAGAGCTGACTCTACAGAGCCCCCCACTTTAGTCTTCCTGCCGTCTGGGGTCTCTCCACCAATGCTGACCGACTTTACCACCGACACCCCAACAAGTCTGTGTTGCAACAGGAAGAAGGAATGAAGGGAGCTTAAGCCAAAGGCTGACACGAGGGGTGACAGCTGCCTGCTGACCCCCGCCATGCCCCACCACAGCGAAGCGGACCAGCACCCCTAGCCAGGCATGAACGACAACGGTTACCAGGATGGGAGTGACGCATGTGGCCCTGAATACCCCCAATGGTTTGACGTCGAAAAGATTGAGAATTCTGCATCTGTAGTCACAGGACCTGGTCTGTGGCCCCCCTCGCTCGCCACTAACCACCTGGGGGAACCCGTGTCCCCAAGGTTTTGCAAAGGGGTGAGACTCAAGTGCCGCCAGCACTGAGGCGCTGGGGTCTGGGAAGGTACTCACTCTGCGGACAGGCGTGCAGGGGGGGAAGGGACTGGGGCCGCTGTGCTGTTTATCGGAAGCAGACCGGGCCTCAGGGGAGCTGGTGGGAGAGGAAGAGCTCAGGGATGAATGGCTGAGGACGGAGTCTTCTTCGGGGCCAGACTCCGGCATCTCGCTCTCGGAGGGCACGCCCCGGTCCGGAGCGGCAGCCGGAGACCGGGCCACGGGAGGTTCTGCAGCCAGGATATCCTGCAGGACCACCACAGGCACCTTCCCTCTGAACAGGATGCCCCCCGCTTCGCTCCAGCCGTCCCGGTCCTTCTCAGAGCACGTTCTTGGACCGTCTGTCAGCGCGGGGCAGCTGTGGGGTGAGCCTTTCTGCACGTCTCCGCTCCTCCCTGCGCCCCCTGAGCTGGGGTCCTCTTCCTCTGCGTTGCGCAGGTCTGAAAGGGTCTTTTCGGGAAATGCTGGCTTGTCCTTCGGACTGGCCTTCGGCAGCCCCCTCTCCCCTTCGGCTTCTTCTCTGACCCCACTTACAGACTTCGCAGAGGGAGAGGCTGCAGAATTTAGTTTACTGTGGGCCCCGGTGTCGTCTGGTGGTTCACTCGACTCCTCCGTCAAGTCAATGACGACCATGGACTGGCCAATATTGCTTTTGACTCTGTTTCTTAAAAGGTTATCTAAGGGACCCTTCCCATTGACAAGCTTCGGCCTAAAGTCTACGTCGGACCCCATGTGGAAGTTGCTCTCCAAGCTGTCCAAAGAGGCGTCTACGTCGAGGCCTGGACTTTGAGCGGGAGCGCTCGGGGAGCTTCTTGTGTCGTCCGACCCGTCCTCGGTTTTCTCCTTTGGGGTAAGCGTCACGGGCTTGAAGGGCAGACGAGCTGAAATGAAGAAAGGACTCCATCTTTACAGTGAAAGTGTGAAGTAACAATTGATCAGTGCTTTAATATTCCACATGCTCAAAACTCATCGTCCTTGCTGGGCTTGGGGGGGTTCATACTCATCCGTTTATACACAATCATGCCCTTGGGTCCTGCGATTTGCCCCCAACCCTTTAACCTCAGGGGGCTGCCGCTCCTATCCCGGTTCCCCGCAACACCAGACTTGCTCAAACCACACAGGAAGTAAATCAAGGGAACCAAGGCAAAAACAGAAACTGTGGTTTTTAACACAATCCAGCCATCACTTTGACCTCAGTGTAAACGCACTCTCCCTTTCACACAAAAGGATTTGGGGACATTTATCTTCCTGAACAACAGTGGTTCAACGGGGGCAGCTGAGCCCGCCCAGGAACATCCAGCAACGTCTCGAGATATAATTGGTTGTCGCGCCTTGGGGGAGGACAGGGATGCTGCTAAACTCTCTGCTGTATACAGGACAGCCCCTCCACCCCCAAAAATGACAAAATGTCAATAGTGCTGAAGTAGGGAAAGCCTGCTGTAGAGGCTGTGACCCCGAATTTGCTCCTGGGAACCTACGAGAACAGCAGTACAATAAAAAGGGTTCCCCTGCTTCCAAATGTAGGTACAACTGTTTTCTCCCCTCCAGCCCTTTGCCGCTGCTGCTGAGGACCCCAAAAGACAGCCTCTGCTCAGGGGAAATAAAAATATAATTGAGGAGACAATGAAGGATATAAATCAGAAACAAATGTTTAAACCGTTCCCGGAAAGTTACCTTGTATTAACTTCTTGACTGGTCTGTCTTTGCAATCCATGGCTGTGAAGAAAAGTGTCAAAGGGTAAGTTATCACATGCTGGAAATAATGAAGGAGCTGATTCATATGTAGCGCCTATCTATCATGTACGAAGTGGATGGCCACTGGGGGTAACTTTGCCACCCTCACCCTGGGGCCTATGGCAATGCCTTGGGATGCTTTTGGTTGTCATGACTCGGGGAGGGTGTTACTCGAATCTAGTGGGTAGAAGAGAGGGAGACCACTAAATGGCCTACAATGCACAAGATGGCCCCCCACGACTAAGAATTATCTGGCCCCAAATGTTAATAGGTTAAGAAATCCTAGCCTGGACAGTTTATTTTCCTGTGGCACTTATAACTCTGAAACTTACGTTGTTTATTATGGTCCCCCCTCCCCCGCCGAACACCAGCTCTGTGACACTGGAGACTTGTTCCACACCCTACCTGGAGCACCTAGCTTGGGGTCTGGCACATTGAGGGAAATCAGTGAATACAGTAACAGCGACAGTAAGGGCAGAGATGAGAGAAAACACTGTATCGCTCATGTCACCATTAATACGACCCCGCCATAAAACATCCTCCAATCCAGCATTTTGAGCCTGCTCCAGGCAAGAGCTGGAGTGCTGTCAAAAAATAATAAGGGAGAATGTTTTCCTGAACCAAAAATATCTCAAGAAAAGCATCTAATAATTTAAAGCTGATGCAGAAATGACCATGAAAAGATCCAAATCTTTGGATAAATATCTTTAAATAATTAGAATAAGAGATGTGGCTTGGAAAATTCCAGTTTATTTTGGGCAATCTACATATGTTTTATAAAAGATACATACAAGTGTTTTTAAAAAGCAGACTGGGGCTTTCTAAAGAACTCAGCTACCCATAGATGAAACTGCCCTCCCCACTTCCAAGCTTAGAATATAAGGAAGGTACCCAGAAGACTCCTAGTTCTATCCATTTCAAGACAATATCATTCTCAAGCTTTTAGTTACCAAAAACATGGATTCCCACGCCCTCTCAAATGAAGGATAATTTTTAGCCACTTAAATTTATTTTTAAGACAACCACAAGGATTTGTTGGTGTGGTCCTGAGTTACCATCTTTGATGCAAGTGACACAGAGGTGACCTGGGCCCAGAAGCGAACTCAAGTCGCCCTAAAAAGGGATGCCCTATTCCAGGGATCCGGACTGTTCATGTATAAACAACACTGCTTTTTACTCTGATATGACATCCCTAATTTTATTTTGTGTTAAAATATCCTTCCTTTTTATAATAGTATGGTCATAGCAGGTCATGCTTTTTTTACTTTTTAATTAAAATTAAACATCCTTACAGGGTCAAATGACTGTCCGTGACAACCAGTCACCCAGACTTTATATGAATTTTACGTTTTTGTGAAATCTCCAAATCTGGAAACAATTTGAGCAGTGGTTCTGCTATGCCTAGATACATTTCTGGTTGTCACAACTGGGCAGGAGAGGTTCTTACTGGCATCTAACGGGTGGAGGCTAGAGATGCCGCTAGACACCCTAAAGTGCCCAAGAGGGCCCCAAATATCAATAGTGCTGACGTTAAGAAACCTTGAATAAGTCCAGTTGATGTCTCTGCCAACCCTTAGTTCCCCCAACCAACACACAGCTATCCGGCATCTACTATGTGCAAAGCATCCTGCGGAGTGCTGGGGGTAAAACAACCGGAGTCAACCTGGGGAGACGGCACTCTAACCTTCCCTGCTTCACTACGGTAAAGGGGCCTGCTAGGTGCTGGAAGTCCCTCTCCCAAGAAAGGGAGGAGAGGTACTGGGCTTCACCTTAAATACCGGCAGGATCATGATTCAGAAATCCCAGCTCCCTGGCAATCCTCAACGTTCAGGCCTCTTACCTGGCCTTGCTCTGACCCGCAGACGCCGCTGTTCTGGCCCGCGAACCCAGGTGACCCTGGGCCTCAGTTTCCCTACCCGGCCAGAGGGTCGCTGCAGGGTCCAACTTGCTTAAAGGACACAAACACAACATGCAGAACCGGCCCCCGTCTCCCTGAGCCTGCTTCCCCTCCTGGCCACATCGACCCGTCACCACAGAGGGCCTTGAAAGAACGAACTTAACGCAAAAGCACAGGAAAAAAATGGTCGCGGCTGCAACAATAACGTCAAGGAGGGCGCCATTCGGGTCGCAAAGCCCTTCCTGAGACTGTACGACGCCAAGGACCGAACGCCCAGCACGGAGAAGCGGCCCGGAATCCGAAGGGCCGTCTGCCCCCAAGCGGCGCCTCGGCCGGCACAGGCCGCTCGCCGCGCCCCCCCTTCCCCTCCGCGCGGGCGCGAACCGACCTGCGGCCGCTCCCCTGGCGCCCGGCGCGCCACACTCCGGCTCCTCCAGCATCGCCCCGGCGGCGGCTAGAGCTCCCCTCGGGCGGCGGAGGCGCGGGCTCCGCTCCGGCGGCAGCTGCTGCTCGCCCTCCCGCCCGCACCGCTCCTGCCGCGGCCGCCGCGCTCGTATTTGGCGGGAACCGCGGCGACCCCCGCAGCCCGAGTGCCGATTGGACGAAGTCGCATCACGTGACGTCCCGCCTCGGGAATCGGGGAGCGCCGGAAGCATCCTCGCGAGATCCGTGGCCTCTATTCCTCCCCATGGCTCCCCTACTGATATTCCCGCGGAGGGGAGGGCTTCCTCTCTGCGGCCTGTCATTGGCGGGGAGGAGGTGTTTTGCGATTGGAGATGCGAAGTGTCAAGCTGAGAGTGTCGACACTGTGATTGGCTGAGTGCGTGGGATAGGTCGTGAGGAGGAGGGAGGGCCAGGCTCTTACGTCATGACGAAACGTTTTACGTAGGGCGCTGGCCACAACCTGAAACTGCGATTTAGGTCGAGACCGAGTGAAGTTTTGAGTTTATCTTAACTGCACATTGGTTGAATATAGCAACGGCGATTAGAATTATAAATTACTTTTTCTATGAACAAAAATAAAATCTGGGCAGCCCTTCAGCAGCATTTGATATGCAATAAATATATTCAGAGGGAATGAATGAAGTAGATGTTTCTGGGTTCATCCTCAGGATTTTTGCACACGCTATTTCCTCGACTAGAAAACTCTTTCCACGGCTTTTTTCCTGGCCAATTTCTATCTAACTTTCAGATCTTAGATCGACACCTCAGAGAAGCCTTTTCTCCCTTACCCCCAACAAAAAGTGCCTACAACGGTCTTTCTCTTGAAGCAATTACAGCTTATGTTTATTTGTTAGTGCGTTATTTGATTAATTAATTTATTTCTGTTTTTGTCATTAGCTCCACGAGGGCAGGAATCATTTGCCGACGTATCCCAGGACCTATCAATGGCTGATACATTAGTAGGTACTCAATGAATATTTGCGTGAATGCATAAATATTTCATTGGACTGTAATCATGTAGGTTAAAAGCCTCACGGAGAACAGAAATCTTCAGTGTGCCAGGCTGCAAGAGATAAGTTTTCTTCATCACAAATTTAATTTCTCAGGCAGAGCAAAAGTGAGAAAGCTGAAAGCGAGCCCAAGTCTGAAATTCTATCGATACCGTAGATTAGGAGAAATCTAGAAATCGGTTTTGTCAAGTCACGTCTTACTCAAGGCCACAGTTTCCCTGTAAGAACCACGAGGATGTTTTCCCTCCATTCCCTGACATTCTGGCATTATACAATGATTTAGTCCAGTGGATCAACCATTGAAGGTACCCATTATATGCACACGGAGTTTTTTTCCAAATCACTCGTAACAGCCCATCAGGATCTTCGGGAGGGAGGTTGGGGCATGCCTATTCTGAAACAATTCTCTGACCTAGTCCAGTACTTTCAGTCGGGCATTTGGAAACTTCCAGTAACCTTCCGCTTCAGTAAATCACCTAAATCTGTCAGAGATTTCAGCACCGACGTTGCAAGCACTTTAGTCGTTTTCTTGCTCCTCTTTTTGGATTCATTTACTTGTTCTGACTCTAATTTTCGATACTAATTTTCGATTCATTCAATAAATAGTCATCGATAAGAATTGATTTTAAAAGTCACTATCAATAAACATGTGTCAATTCAGGAAGGTTTCCTGGAGGAGGAGACATTCCGAGCACATTACTCTTTTACACACAAATAATGGGGCGAAAAGATTAGGGAAGATTGTACAAGAGAGGAACGACATTAGCAAAGACCCGTAGGCAACCGGGATCATGGATGACGGGAGAGGAAGAGAGCCGAAATCAGAGGGTCGACGGGGCCAAATGATGCAAGCTTCGTAGGCCATGTTAGGAAGTTGGGAATGTATTCCGGGGGCAGTAGGTGGACTTCAAACAGGTGACTGTGATCTGAATCGTGTCACAGAAGCATCTTTCGGCTTCTTGACAGGGGATGAAGTGGAGGAGAGAACTCGAATGTGGGCGCACCAGAGAGGAGGCTGATGGAATGGCCCGGTCAGGGCAGGGAGGACTGTAGGGCTAGTGGAAAGGAGGTAGAAGTGACGCCCTGATGTCTGACTTGGGCAACTGAACGGATGAGCACGCGGTAGGATTGGAGGTGAGATGGGAAGCGCTAAACGCATAGAGGAACTCCGTAAGTCTGAGATTAGCAAACAGGTATCTGAATATTTACAAAGCCTGTCTGTCTCCCAACCTCTCTGGAAAGCTTTAAGCGCATTTCCGAAGACACGAGGGCTACCTCCCGGACTCCAGGGGACGCTGCAGGCGCCACGGCCGCTCTAGGCTCGCCCGGGTCCACTCGCTGGCAGAAGCGGCCGCTCGCGCTGCAGGCGACGTGCGTGTGAGCCCGCGGGCCGGCAGGGGGCGCACGTACGCAGACGGGGCCGGAAGTGTGCGGTTGCCATGTAATATCCTGGCCGCGCGGGCGCGCGACGGGCTGAGGCGGCCGCAGGGGCGGGCGCGGAGCTGGCGAGAGGGCGGCGGAGGCGGCGCCGGCAGAGCCCGCTGAGGCGCGCGGGGTGTCGGCGGCGCCCGGGAGCCTGTCGCTTGCGCTGTCCCTCCGGTTTGCTGGGTCTCGGCGGGAGGTCCGACGGCGAGAGGCGCGATGTCGGTGGCGGGGCTGAAGAAGCAGTTCTACAAGGCGAGCCAGGTGAGCAGAGGCCGAAGCTGGGTGCCGGGGGCGGGTGGGGCGAGCCCCGGCTTCCCGGAGTGAGGGGCCCGGCTAGGCCCCGGCTCTGGCTGGGAAGGGGGCCGGGGACCCCGAGGGGGCGGCGTTGGCACGTGACCTTCGCAGGGTGGCGAGAGCCCAGGAGGGCCGGGGGTTTCCTGCGCAGTGGCCCTGGCCCTGCCCGCCATGTGGGCTCCGGTCTCCCCGGTGAGGGTGGGCAGATCCCTGGGTGAGGCAGAGAGACATCCGAGCTTGGTCCGGGACGTGGACCCCTCACCCGCTTCCTCCCCCGCCGAAAGGGCCGGGACGGAGGAAGGAGAAGGGGAAGAAACAGTCCCGAGGCTGTCGACACAGGATTCTTGCCAGGCAGCCCAGGGGCAGGAGAATTTTGTGTCTAGAGCAGTTCTTTAAAACAGTAACGACTACAACAAAAACCCTTCGGATGGCCCCGGTACGAAGTTGAAAGAGTAGAGTAAAAAGCCAGTTTCTCACTCCACACTCTCGGGCATTCAGTCTGAGATGTCAGAGACAAGGACTATCACCGAGCATTTATGCCTCTTTGCAAAAATATATATGCGCCTTTCCTTTAAAAACACACAGGAGTGTAGCACAGTCTACGTAGCCCTGTGTACTCTGAGTTTTTAGTTACTTGTGTCTTGGAGATCACACTAACGCTGAGATTCTCCACCTCCGGTCACTCTCTGTGGGCCGTCCTAGGCACTGCGGGGTGTTGAGCAGCATCCCTGGCCCCACCCACCCCATGCCAAGAGCACCCACCTAGACAACCACAAATGTCTCTGGTCGCTGCCAAATGCCCCTGGGGGAACCCCCTCCTCCTCCCTCCCAGAAAGTTACTGCACTGGAACATACTCCTAGAGCTTCCTGGATCTTTTTAATGGGTTCCTGGTATTCCAGTCCATGAAGTGTACCATAACTAATTTCACCAGTCATCTATTAATGGATGTTTAGATTGTTTCCAGTAGTTTTCTGCCAGAAACATACTGCAGCGAAGAGCCAGCGAATATCTTTGCTCACAGAAGGAATTGGATTTATAGGATACATTCCCAGAAGTGGAATGCTGAATCCAAGAATATATGTGTTTTACATGTGACAGATAGTATAGGTTTTTCGAAAGTCTGGCGTAAGAAGCCTCAGATTCCTTGAATTCTCTTGGTCCCCGCATCCTAGGTCAAGAGCCATCAGTGTAGAGACTCCGTGGAGGAGTGAGCGATAATTTGGGAATTGTTTGGGCCATGCTGGCAAACCAGGCTCTACTCCTAATTGGAAGAGGCCCAGTGGGAGGGAAGAGAAATAGGTCTCCAGTAACATGCAGGTGGTACCTTTTGCCTCTTAAGAGAAAAAGAATGTATGTGTTTTACATGTGACATAGTATAGGTGCCAGTTAGCATCCTAGTGATTGTCTAGGGCCTAAGATATTTGGGGTCTGTAGACCTCCGATGATGAGAGAGGAACAGAGAGACTCCAGGGGGATTCTGGGATTGTTGCTGACAGTACAGTCCTTTGCCCTGACAGGATAGAATTAAGTGACTTGGCTCTAGGTTAGACCCTGCCCAGCAGGCATCAGACACCTACCTGCCCCCCGACCCCGCCTGCTTGACTGGAGCACCTAGGAAAGCTGCTCACCGCCCGGGGCCCGGATGTATAGAATAGAAGCCAGGCAGATGTGCTCCTGCAGGACCGCTGTCTCCATAGGTCATGGAAGAATTCCCGGGCCACTTTGTCCCCTCATGTAGACAGGTCTCTGGAAGGCCTTCCCATCTCACCCGCAGTGGTCAGGGTCTATGCTGGTGGCCCATCCCGTCCCAGTCCTACGCACTGTGCTGCAGGAACTAGCTGGGCCCCTTCTGCCAGCCACCAGAGCTTTTTCTCTCACGGGGACACAGAGTGGCCTGCATTCAGATCTGTGAGAAGCACTTTGAAGCCTGGAGAGCACAGCGCACTATGAGCTGGTGGTTCGGATCAGTGTGCTCTCTGAGGCCTGGCCCTGGAGAATGGCTGTGATGGCCACCTCCTAATCTGAGTGGTCCTCTTGGCCGCCTCGCTCCATTCCATGTTGAGTTGTGCTCTCAGGAATCACCCCGGCTGTGTTCCATTCTCTTCTGCAATAGTTTCTAAGACCTTCAGCATCTCCATTATTTATTTGGCCGTGTCGCTTTCTCTGTGTTTCTTTTTCTCCATCTTAGGAACACTTCTATCATCTTTTATGCCCTCAGAATTGGGTCATTCGTCGAAGAGTAACGTCTCTTGTTAATGTAGTAATAACGAATATTTATTGACTTCTCAGTGTGAGCAAGCAGCGTGCTTTAAACCAGTTGGTCTCAACTGGCCTCACTTATGTGGCCTCAAGGTAAATATCCCCTTTCACACAAAAAGATTCAGGGACATTCATCTTCCTGTTCAACAGTGCTTTTCTACCACTTCCGCCCACCAGGGGACATTGGCTATATCAGGAGACATTTTTGGTTGTCACAACTTGGGTTACTACTGGAATCTAGTGAGTGGAGGCCAGGGATGCTGCTTAGCACCCTACAAGGCACTGGGCAGCCCCCTGCAACCAAGAATCCCCTGACCCCAGATGTCAGTAGTGCCGAGCTTGAGAAACCCTGCTTTAAGGTTTGAGAAAAGTGAGGACAATTATACCAAAACAAAACAAAAACCATTCTTATGGTAGCTACCTGCTTTTCCCAGTTTTTAAAACATAGATAACCACGTATACACAGATGGACACACACATAAAACAGCATCTAGTTCCCAAATCCTGAAAACCCCAGTGCATTTTTGAGAAGGTATAAACTTGTATCAGTGCTCAGCCAGGGGTGACTAACCCCGCTGCCTCTCCTCTCCCCCGTGCGCTTTCTTGGGGACGTTTGGCAACGTTCGAGACAGTTTTTGGTTATCACAGCTTGGAGAGAGGATGCTAACTGGCACCAAGTGGGTAGAGGCCAGGGATGGTTGCTAAATATCCTACAATGCACAGGACAGCCCTCCCCACAAAACATTATCTGGCCCCAAATGTCAGTAGCGCTGAGGTTGAGAAATCCTGCTTTGAAACAGGTTCTTGCTTTCAAAGGCTTGTAACAGTGTCGTTTCTAAATTGAGAAATAGAAGCCAGGTGGATGTGCTCCAGAGAGCGCCAGGAATAGAGAAACTTGCTTTCTCGCAGGTGAGGCTGTCATGCTAATCGAGTTTCTTATCTCATTGATACTGGTGACCAGGTACCAGTGCAGGCATACCTCACTGTGCTTCACCGATGTTGTGGGTTTTTTTTTTTTTAAATGAAGGCAAGACACCCCGTTCCCCCTGCCTCACCAGCAAAAAGTACAACTCGCTTTACTTGGTACTGGCTTTATGGCGGTGGGCTAGACCCGAGCCTGCAGTATTTCCGAGATCTGCCTGTATCCGGCAAATTTTACGCCATTTCATCTCAGGTGAAAACCTTCAGGTTTTGTAAATCAGTTTGGGCTTGAGTGGGAGGTTTGTGAGTTTTTACGTCTTAGTATGAACTGGCCACTGCCTGGGTTGAGGGCCTGGGCTGTGGAAAGTTGGAAAATCTATAGTGTCTGTCTCAGGCCATTTCGGTCCACTCCCTCCGTAGCCGTCTGGTGCTCATCCACGGCGAGAATTGGGGAAGATGTTTTCGTATGAGTATTTCTGGGGAACTGAGGAGGGTGAAGGAACCCCACTAGTGAAATCCAGCCTTGAAAGTTTCCATCTCATCGTCATGTATGTGTGGGTGACATTAATTTGCAGACCTAAACTGCTAACTGGTTTCCTGATAATTCTGTGGCCAGGCCGTGTGGAGATTTGAGAGTGTAACTAGGGATAGAGCTGGCAGCTGGCTGGAATGTTGGCCTGAGTTTGTTTTGTTTTGTTTTTTTTGCCTGAAAGGAGGGAGCAAGTTGGAAGTGAAAGATTGGTTCCGCCTGAGCTAGGAGGAGAATTATGACCGCCATATCCCAAGGCTTTGAAGTTTGTTGGGTGCTCTCTAGGCCCCGGGTTTGTGCCTTGGAGGAAAGATGAGACTTCCTGTGAGAAGCATGGGGTGGAGGGAGGGGTGGGGGACCCAGGACCCCAACCTGCTAGAATCAGTGTTTCGGGGGGATGCGGCTAGTGTTTGGAACGTCCACAGATATTGCCTTCACTGACCTGTTTTTTAAATCTGTTTTTGGAATCATGCTTTTGATTTCCTAGCAAAACACTTGGCCTGTTAAGTAATAAACATGGAATGATCCTATGATACAAAAACCTGGAATCTCAGCATGAATGAAAGCATGGAACCAGTGCACTAGGAATGATAGGCGACAGGCGACAGGTGAGGTCTGGAGAGCAGGGTCCTGCCCCAGGCCCTTGAGCTCAGCAGCTGCAGGCTCACCGCCGGAAGCCATCCCCCCTGGGGCAGCCGGCGTGGGAAGGCCTTTGGCCAGCACGACGTCCAGATGTCCACGTGTGCTGGGAACTGGGTTAGGTCCTCCCTGACTCATTCTGTAAGACCCTTCTCCCTGCGGCCCTGGGTGGAGACGTGCTATCCCCTCCATCAGAGGACGGGCCAAGCCGACCCCCCACCCGGCCTCCTGTTGCCCACTGGCCTGGTGGAGGAACCAGCTGGTGATTTAGGCCAGACTCGAGCTATAGAAGGGCTTTGCCAGCATCCTTCCCTGAAGGAACTGAGAGCCCCCTGCAACCCCACCACTTCCCGGCCTGTCTGTAAAAGCAGGTTAACCCAGCCTCCTTCGCAGGACTGTGGAGGCACTCCGTCCCCACCGGCGTCCCGCACGTTCTCGATGCTAACACGCTGGGCCAAGGGGTCACATTCTGTCTCTCACGGTGACTGCTGAACACGAGGCCAAAAGCTGGCCTCTGACTCAGAATCCTGTGTTTGTTAAAGACTAGTTCAAGCGCAGGGGAACTTAATCACTCTGCCCATCTGGGTGTGTTTCAAGGCCAAGCCATAGGACACCCAATGGTACTCCGTGTGCCACTTAATGACAGCCTGCGAGCTTAGGGGTTCATGATCTCTCCCTGTTCAGTTCCAGAAACTGGGGCATGCCACATTTTTGAGACCCCCCAGAACTGTCGGAGACAGCGGCGAGCTGAGATGTCGCTGTTCACCTGCCCTCCTGCCACCCAGCCTTCCCATCGCAGAGCCGACAGCAGCGCTCAGTGTACCTGGGGCCAGAGCGCACCTCCTTGCCTTATTCCTCAGAGGGGGAACTCGTAGGCTGTGGCCAGGGCTGCCATCTGCCTCTGGCCTGTGTCTGGAGCCTTTGGTCCAGGGACACAGGTCAGTTAGCCCTGCCTCGGCCCTTGTCTCAGCCCTCTTCGCTGTTGCCAGTGGTTTGGAACTGATCGAGTCTGGAGAAACTTAGATTTTAATTTGGGGTGTGCAGCCAGCGTCCTCCGTAGGATTTCAGGAGGCAGCTGCTTGCGTGAGGCCGGGGGAGTGACAGGAGGAAAGTCCGTCTGTCTCTGAGTTCCAAGGCGGAGTGAGGCGTCTGCGCTTGACCACTTACCACTTACCGGGAGGTTTGATGCTGAAACTCTTCTCTGTTCTCCAGGCCTTTTTGCCCCCAGGGGGTTAGAAGCTCTGCAGGCCTATTGGGGTCGCTCCCCCTGTGCTCAGGCCTTTTACTTAATGGCTTTTTAATGTGCCTGAAGTGTTAGGGGCAGTCTGTGTGGGTTCTTTTTCAAAGCTGTCCCTGGAAAGCTGGATGGAGGAATGTGTCAGAATGTGGCAGCTGGCTTCTCTCTTCCCTCTTCCCTCCCTCCACCCCTCCCTCCCCCTTTCATGGGGCTGGGTTTGGCAGCTGCTTCCCAAAAGCCAGCTTCCTGGCTTCTTCCTTTTCCGCTCGGCTCCTAGAAAAACCTGCTGACTGGGCCCCACGAGTGGGGTCACGTGGAGACTCCCAGCCACAGCAGGAAAATGGCCTGCGATTTCCTCTGGAGGGCCTGACTCAGCACCTGTCCCCTGCCCACTGCGGAAAGGGCTGCTGCCTGGCTGCTCAGATTTCCACACCTGGGTGTTAAGCGCCACCAGTGGGCATCCCGCCCGGCATGAGGCAGCCGCCCCGGCAGCCGCAGTCCCAGCAGGGCTCGGCGTCGAAGCAGACAGCCTCCTGCGCCGGGCATCCCAACGCGAGTCCACCGTGTGCCCCTCCAGCCTTTTCGCTTGGTGACCTCCCAAACTCCTGATCCCTCAGATGCCCCGTCTCCCAGTTTCGCGGACTCCCACGTAGCGCCTTCTCAGTTGAGGACCGAGGTTCATGTGGGTGGTGATTCTGTCCTCGTCACTGGATTGTGAGCTCTTTGCAGGCAGGACCCACGTTTCCTGCCCACTGCTGTGCACCTGCTGCTGAGCCCGGCCCCTGCCCGGCCCAGACACTCGGGAGCACTGGGCTCCGGGACGGGAGTGAGCAGAGGCTGCCCCCGGGGTCGTGGGAACGGCCACGTTGGCATGCCTCGAGAAGCAGAGGCTGGGTGCGGGGTGCGCAGACGCCCTGGCTGACCTGGGTGCAGTCTGAGTGCCAGCCTGGCACGCAGGACTTTCCGGAGCCCCCGCCCTGGTCCCGGCTCCAGTTCCCACCTGGCCCGTTCCAGGGCAGCACAGTCCAGCCTGACCAGTCTGCTCAGGCCCGCCCAGCTGCCTGTCCCTTCCTGTCCCCTTCGACTGCAGCGAAGGGCGCCTCTCACCTTCCGTAGCCCACCCCCGATCTCTCACACTCTAAGTTTTCCCATTAAAGCTCTGTATCTGTCTTCTGCCTTGCCATCCCCGCCGAGTGCCCAACGGAGACACTTCACGGCCAAGCACCTGGCACGGTGGTCGCCGCCCACGTGCCGCACGCCGAGTACACCCTCGCATCAAACGCTCATTTTCTCTTGCCACTGGGGCCCCTGGGTCACAGTTTGCTGACTGTGTCGTCAGAAATAGTGGACTCCTTCTCTGAGTGGAAGTGGGGGCCTCTGGTCGTGTCACCGGGGCTGACTTGGCACCAGGCCCTGGTAGAACCCCAGGAAAGCGGGGTGTCTGATGAGGCCTTGGAGGGCTCGGTCAGGAACAGGTCCAACTGGTTTAAAAAATAAATCAAAGCTCAGAGGTTGTCCCTTTGGCTTAGGATCTGCCTCCACGGGTGGCGGATGAGGGGTCCTGCACTTGGCTGGGCCGGAGGGGCCTGACCTCTGTCTCAGGCAGTCTCTGATACTGGACCCCGAGGCCAGGCCAAAACTTACCCGGAGATGCCCGGCCTGCTCAGAAATGGAGTTTGTTGGGCTCTGCCCTCCCAGGGTAGGCCACTCCCCGCCTCCAGCAGCCTGCTGCCCAGGCCCGCCGGGCTTCCCACCCCTGTCCGGCGTTAGCCTTGCCCTGTTTGCCAGCCCTGGCTTTCATATCTGCCTGCCGTTCCCCCAGTCAGCCTGCCAGCTCTTTCTTCTCCTTTCTCCCCGCTTCCCCACATGTCCCAGTTGGCTCTCTCTGTGGCCTTCTTCCTCCCTGGCACCCACTACCCCTCATGCACCTGTCCTCCAGGTCTGCATCCCTAGTCACTCCCCGTCACCTGTAGATGGTGGTCCCTGCCCATCCTGCTGGTACCTGAAATGCAACACGCTCCTTAGCCCGGAGCCCCGGCAGCCAGCCTCCTGACCTGTCCACCCCTATCCTTCCCTGTCCTCACCCTGACTCCACGCAAGAACCCCGACTCACTCTGCCACCTTCTCCGCATCTTTTCCCTTTTAAATCGATTCACTTTTTAAATTTAAAGGGATCTTGATATTATTCTTTGATATAAAATTATACTAACTCGACCACCAAATACAGCTGAAGCAAAGCAGGGTAATCGGTTCTTCCCGGACACCTTCCTTCGGAACCTGGGGTCTGTTCCCTCGTTAGAGGCGTGGAAACCAGAACGGTGCCCGCCTGACAGCTTCTCCTTGCTGGACTGAGGCGCTTTGAAAGAGCATCGCTGCGGTAAGAATTTTCTCGCTCGTCCCCATGTTACCTCCGTGCTTTGGGAACATTATCCCCTGTAAACTACCTTCTCTTGGCACTGCGCATAGCGACCCCCGTCGTGCTCACGCAGGTCAGGAGACCCTGCGGACTTGGACTGAGGCTCCAAAGAGGGAGCTGCGGGTTTTCCAAGTGTCTGGGAAGAGGCGTGACAGTAACTGGCACAGTTCAGTCAGTATTCTTAGTCCCTACACGCCACCTCAGCCGATAACTCGGATCATTCAGCGGTACACGTCAGTCCAGCCTGCTCTGTAAAGCAGAGCGGTTGACCAGTGACTTTTCTGTTGTCATTTGGGGCCTCAGCTCCAGGAGCGAGGAGGAGACCTGTGGTCTTAGGAGGCCCCTCAGGAGGGAACCTGGGAGCTTCCTTCCCCCCTTTTCACCGCCAGGACCCCTCCTTGTCCCCTGCCACCCACTTCTCCAAGATGATCCCCCTTGGCTGCCTTGGGCAGATGGGCAGGTGTCCATCAACCCGACAGCCTCAGCTCATCAGAGCCACGATTGTCTGAAGGCGGGCACCGGGCCTTAGGCCAGCCTGTGGTTCAGAGGAGGGCAGCCAAGGGAATGGGGACGGGATCTCTCCATCCCCTAACCTAACCCGCCTGGCCAGCCACTATGCTGCCTCCGTGAGGTGCGGAGTCCTTGCTCAGAGTCAGTCTCTGCTCGCTGCTCACTGCCCCGTAGTCAGATTTCACCCTGAGTCTGCAGCCCCTCCCAGACTGCAGAGTGCGTGTCCGGGTTGGAGCCCCTGCACATATGCATGAGACACCCCCACAGAGGTCGGCTCTGAGGGCCAGCACGTTGAAACAGATCATCTTTCTCCCCCATCCCTGACACATTTACTTCACAGTGGAAAAGTCTCGTGTGTGTCTCTCTGGGAGGTTCCTAATCCGCTCCCTTCTCCCCGGGGAACTCAGGGGCAGCTGAGTGTTCTCTCCGGGCCCCAGGTCCCACAGCAGGCTCCCCGCTTTGTCCCAGAGCACCCTGTGCCCTCAGCCTCAGCATGGCGGGCGTCCTGTGTGGCAGAGTCCCCCCACTGTCTCTGGACTGGTGGGCCTGGGAGGGGGAGCGTGTGGGGGTAGGGAGGACCTTCCCCCAGACTGAGTCACGGCCCTCCACGAGTTTGCCCTCGGCTAGGTGACTCGGCGTGCCTCACGAAGGGGCACGTCCTTTCCCAGGCACCTTCGGTTTGCATTATAAAGTGTCTCATCCATAGATAGAGATACGAAGACTGACCAGGTGACAGCCAGGCGCCCACCAGAGCTTTAGGAAACAGCAGTACAGTTGAAGCCCCTCCCTATACCTTCACTGTGTGTGAATGTATCACTAAAAAATACACAGTATGTTTTGCAAGTGTGCACCTCGTGTAAATGGTATCACATGGTTGGTCCTCGTGTGGAGCCTGCTTTGCTCAGCACTGTTTGTATGCGTTGTTCTCACTGATGCCCGTGACCCCACAGGTGTAAGGCCCCTCGGCGCAGTGACTCCAAAGCATTTTATCTGTCCACCTGCCAGGGGCCTATCGATACCTCCAGGGTTTTGCTCTTCGAGTGTGCCAGTGAGCAGTCTTGCAGCTGTCCCCTTGGGCACGTGTATCTGAGTTTTTCCAGAGTCACACCTTGTTTAACGTGACCATATAGGTTTTCAGCAGTCCCAGCCCGGCAAAAACCAGCCTGTTCGATTTGCGTGATCTCCTGGAGGGGGTCACGTGTTCGAGACCTTGTAAGGATGCTATTTCACTCGTGCTCTGCCTTTGCGAGGCAGCGGGGGCGGCGGTGGGGCGTAGCTCAGGGTTAGCTCTGTGTGGTCCAGAGGGGGCACGGACCGTGGGTCAGCCCAGGGAGGCCCACAGCCATTGACAGCACCCAGAACCCCGCTTCTGCCCCGGGTCTTCCTCACAGTTAATTTCTTCACCAGCCTGTCATTTCCTCCAGAACTCGGGTTTTCTGTTTTGGTCTCCACAGTGAGGCTGCTCTAAGACAGCACCTGGGGTCTGCAGTTGATCCCCGTCGTTTGTAGATTCTGTATTTGAAATCTCACCTACTCACTCAAATTTATTTGTAACCCCCAAATCAATACCTGTGGCACTTCCTCAGACACGTACAGACAGAGAGGCAAAAAATTTTGAGTCTCCCGACATGCTCTGCCTTGTTTCAGTTCTTTTACTGTAAACTGGTGTCCTTTTTTGCTGTTTATTTAGTGCTGCATTTTTTTGTGAGTGTTTTCGCCGTTTAAATTAGCCCCAAGAATAGTGCTGTCTGGGGTTGCTGAGTCCAAGGAAGCTGCGATGCTGCTCCTTACAGAGAAGCTGGAGTGTTAGAGAAGCTTCGTGCAGGCATGATTACAGTGCTGTTGGCTGAGCTCAACGTTAATGAGGTCACAATGTATATTAAATAAGGCGTCTTTAAACAGAAATACACAGAACACTAGATTACGTATGGATCGGTTGTGACCAGAGGCTCCCAGGAACCTAACTCAGTATTTTTTCCAGGAGCTGTGGCTACTTGCTAATTCAGTGTTTGTGATGACTTTATTGAACAGACCCGCAGCAAAAAAAAACGAGAATCGACTGTAGTTCCTGTGCCGAGTGGAATCACCCTCCATCCCCCAAGGCTGTCCCTGCCCTAGTGCATGGAGGTTTCTGGATGTGTTCCCTTGGCACGAGGGGCTTTGCTGATGGAATTAGGCGTTACAGACCTGCAGAGGGAGAGAGCGTCCCAGAGCTGGGGCCCTTGGAAGTGCGGTGGGCGGAGGGAGGTGTGGCTGCGGGAGGGAGAGCCAGGGAGAAGGCAGCCGCGAGGCCCACCCGTGCTGGCCGTGAAGACGGAGGAAAGGGCCGCGGGCCAAGGAATGCGGGCGGCCTCTGGAAGCCGGAAAAGGCATGGAAACCCCAAGAATCCCCAGAATAAACGCAGCCCTGCCAACACCTTGGTCTTAGCTGCTGAGATCCGTTGGACTTCTGGCCTCTTTTAAGATTTTTGTGTTGTTTTAATGTCACATTGTGTTTTAGGTTTTGGGGTTTTTTAATCATTCCCCTCCCTACACTCCCCTTCTCCTTGGCAACCGTCAGCCTGTTCCCTGCATCTATGGGCCTGTTTCTGTTTTGTTTATTCATTTGTTTTGTTTTTTTAGATTCTACATATAAGTGAAATCCTGCAGTATTTGTCTTTCTCTGACTTACTTCATTTAGCATAACATCCTCTAGATCTATCCATGTTGTCACAAGTGGCCAGATTTCGTTCTTTTCTATGGCTGAGTAATATTCCATTGTATATACATATCACATCTTTTTTATCCACTTAGCTACAGATGGACACTTAGATTGCTTCCGTTATTAGTAATGGTGCCGTGAGCATAAGGGTGCATGTGTCTTTTTGTAGTAAGGTTTTGTTTTCTTCAGATAAATACCCAGAAGAGGAATTGCTGGGTCATGTGGCAGTTCTGTTTTTAATTTTTCAAAGAACCTCCAGACCGTTTTCCGTAGTGGCGGCCCCCATTCGCAGTCCCACCAGCAGAGCACGAGGGCTCCCTTTTCTCCACGTCCTCGACAGCACATGTTGTTTGCTGATTTATTGATGACGGTTATTCAGACAGGGGCGAGGTGACATCTCATTGTGGTTTGGATTTGCATTTCCCTGATGATTAGTGATGTTGAGCATTTTTTCATATGTCTGTTGGCCATTTGTATGTCTTTGGAGAAATGTCTAATCAAGTCCCCTGCCCATTTTTTCATTAGATTGCTTGAAGTTTTTTAGTATTTAGTTGTATGAGTTCTGTATATACTTTGGATATCAACCTCTTATGAGACGTATTATTTGCACTCTCCTATTCAGTAGGTTGTCTTTTCGTTTTTCGATGATTTCCTTTGCTGTGCAAAAACTATTTCGTTTGATGTAGTCCCATTTTATTTGTGTTTCCCTTGCTCGAGCAGACACATCCAAAAAGATAATGCTAAGAGCGACGTCAGCGTTCGCTGCCGGTGTGTTCTTCTTGGAGTTTTATGGTTTCAGGTCTTACAGTTACGTCTTTCATCCATGTTGAGTTTATTTTTTGTACGTGGTATTAGAGAGTGGTCTAGTTTCATTTTTTCCCCACATATCTGTCCAGTTTTCGCAATTCCACTTATTGAAGAGACTGTCTGTACCCCATTGTATATCCTTGGCTCCTTTGTCATAGATTAGTTGGTCGTGTAAGTGAGGATTTTTTCCGGGCTCTCTAGTGTGTAAGTCTGTTTTTATCTCAGTACCATACTGTTCTGATTATCGTACCTTTGTAGTACAGTTTGATATCAGGGAGTGTGATACCTCCCACTTTTTTTTTTTTTCCCCACAAAATTTCCTTTGCTATTTAGGGTCTTTTGTGGTTCCATATAAATTTTAGGATTAGGTCTAATTCTGAGAAGCATGCCATTGGCAGTTTAATAAGATTTCAATGAGTCTGTAGATTACTTTAGGTGGTAAGGACATTTTAACAATATTAATCCTTCTAATCCATGAGCAAAGTATATCCTTCCCTTCTTTTTGGTGTCTTCTAGGATGCGTGTTTTAATCAATAAGTTTGTGGTAAATTCATTACAGCAGCCATAGGACACTCGTACAGGCCCGCGCTGTTCTACAGCCTTGTCCTGATAAAGGCTCTCAGAGCGACCTTGGAGAGGTGTGTGTGTCCGTGTGTGTGTCTCTGTGTCTCTGTGTGTGTCTAGTCTCTGTATTGTGTCTGTGTCAGTGTCTGTGTGTGTCTAATCCGGCGTGTGTTTGTCTGTCTGTGTGTGTGTCTCTGTGTCTCTTATCTATTATGTGTGTGTGTGTGTCCGTGTGTGTGTGTCTGTCCATATGTGTGTCTCTGTGTTCTGTGTGTGTCCGCGGTGTGTGTCTGTGTCCGCGTGTGTGTGATCCTTCATCAGCTCCCGTCTCCAGCTTAATGACCGAAGTCAGCGAGAAAACCGGCCCGTTCTCTTTGCCGAGTGGACGCTCAGGCACTGTGCTAACAGCGGTGTTCCCTACCGTCCTCAGTTACAGGGCTGCGGGCCAAATCTGAAAATGCAGAAGTGTCTCCCTGGTTCCAGGAATCTTGCCTTGGTGGTTTAAAGCTTGCGGACTGATAGGAAGCCCTCCACCGCCGTTTAATGTGACTCTGAAAACCGGCTCTGTTCGGATTTGATGCCAGAACCGCCACTACCCGTCTGACCCGGGCGCCGCCATTCGGGAGCAGCAGAGCGTGTCTCGACCTGTGTCCTGTGTCGGTTCTCACCCGCTCTGTAGAAAGTGTTCAGTGGTCCCCGAGCCTGATGGCACATTTCTTCCTACCACGGAGCCCAGAGGCTCACGCTGATGACCCTCCCACATCTTCGAAAGGGACACTTCAGAATCACGTCTGGCATTTGTTTCCAGGGCAGCCCTCGGTGCCCCTGTCCTCCGCATCGGCGCAAGCCCTCGTGTCCCCGTGTGTCTGCGTTTCCGCCCCTCGCGCCCTTTTCCCTTCCCTGTGTCTGATTCCGGTCCACCCTTCAGAGCCCAGTCCAGGGTCATCTCCTCGTGTGTCCTCTCTGCTTCCCTCCTCATGGGAATAAGTGGCTTCTCCCTGTCGATCCCTTATCAGAGGTCCTTACGTTATCATTTTTTTGTGTGCCTGTGTTATTAATCTTTTTTTCCCTCTACTAACCTGGCACATGTAAATAGTAAATATTTATTGAATGAATAAGGGCAACTCTATCAAAATTGGGGATCTGGCCATCTAATGTTGACCCTAAATGTTTGCCGTAAAGCAGGAGAGTGTCCCAAACGCGCATGGTGGCTAAGCGTTTGAAATAGCGCTGGTACGGTGACCCAGGGTCCCTGTGACAAGCGCCCTGTAGGGAAGAGCCAGGGGTGGTTCATAGGGACATGACCAGGGCATTGGCTTTGAATCTCCGCATAGGAAGGAGAGAGAGGAAGAGGGCGCAGGGCTCCCCAGGCAGGTGCCGGAGCCAGGCCCCGCCTGTCGTGTTCCCAGCCCTCACCCAGGAGCCTGGCGCGGCTGGCTGTGGGGTCGGCTGCCTGTGGGGTCGATCCTTCCGGGCGGTAGAAGCTTCCGCAAGTGCCAGGTGGAGACCCTGCTGCCAAACCCATGTCTTCTGGTGGAAAGAGATTCGAATATTCTTGTGGCTCCCAGCTCAGGAAGTGGCCACATCAGACGCGCACCGCATGGCACTGTGGCCGCGAGACCTGGGGAAGAGGGCAGGGCAGCTTTTCTCCTGCAAAAAGCGAAAGCAGAAGATGAAAAGCCACTGCTGCTGAGGGCGCCTCAAGCTGGCATCGCACAGCCACTGGGGCCCTCGTGCCCAGGCTGCGAGCTCGGCTCCTTGAAGCGACATGCACCGTCTGCAAGAGAGGGCAGGGCGTCCCGGGCCGGCCAGTGGGCCAGGTTGTGTGGTGGAGGAGGAGACTCGCGGTGCCCACGTTGGACGGGGCAGCATGTGTGCGCCGGGCGCTGCCCGTCACCCTGCAAGCCCAGCCGTGTCACCTCTTGTTTCACGCCTCACAGTCACCCACCCACAGATGTACGTGGTGCGGGAGGTTCCGGGCGTCGGGGTGAGACCCCCTCACTGAGCCCCGGGGCCCTTTGGTCCCACCGAGAGCGCGCAGTCGGCCATGCTGGCACAGCATGTGCATGTGTCCCGGCGTGGGGGGCGACATGCGTGTGGAAGTGCGAGTCTCTCGGAGGAGGGCCACCAGCGTGTCGTCCTCCCCCTGACAGAAGGGCTCACACCAGACTGTTCGCACCACCCGCCACCCAGCCACTCGGCAGACCCCACCCACGCCACAGACCCCCACCCGCTCACGCCTCCTTGCCCGGTTCCCCCTCCGGACGGTGTCACGCAGCCGATGGCAGGCTCATGTTTGTGGGGCAGATCACACCCGAGCCCCACAGCACACCGTCGTCGTCACCCCACTTTACAGCTGAGGAAACAGGCCCAGAGGAGTGCACATTCTTGCTTAAAGGCACGGCCAGACGGGCAGAGCCAGCCCCAGTCCCCATTCTGTGATCCGGGCCCCCTCTGCTCCCCCGCGTCCAGCAGTGCCTTGGGGCCTCGGGCACACCTTTGTTTTGGAGAGACAGAGCTGCTGGGCCGCGGGGTCTGCACTCGGGTATTTATGTATCATCTCAACGAGGAGTGATCCCTCGAGCACCTACTGGGTGCCCAGCGTGCTGCCCTGCAAACTCTGTCACTGTGGCCAATACTGCTGCCGACGATGGGGATTTAGTGTTTGGGGACAGTGTATTTGGGGTGGGGAGGCGAGGCTGGCCCCAGTGGAGTTGCTGGGATGACAATGAGCCTTGGTAGGGGGAGGAGGAAGAGGACCCCTGAGAACTGTACTTCTCCACCTGCACCTGAGGGGGGTGCAGTCTGGGTTTGCCCCCACCTCTGGAGCCCGAGCAGAGATGTAAGCGAGCCTGTGTCCGATCCTGTGTCCATACGGCCTGAGTGCGCATCCTCAGGAAGGGAAGGCCCGCCCACTGATGGCTCTAGGGTGGTAGCAGCGGGAGACAGGAGCACTTTGCCCCAGCGCCCACCTGGAACTGCCTGCCCGGCCCTGGCAGCTCCCTCCTCCTTGGCCCTATCGGCTTCCTGGTCTGTGCGCTGAGCTTTGACGGCGATTCTGAGATTCCTTGCAGCTGCTGGTCTCCAGCCGGCACTGCAGTGTAGAAGAGCAAGTGTCCCTAGACAGATGACAGTGCGGCGTGCAGGGCGACAGCACGCTGGCGTCTGACACGTGGCCCTGGCACTCAGCGCCCATCACTGACCCACGGAGAGGGCCGGTGTGCTGCGCCAAGCACTCCCGGGATCGTGACCTACCCAGGTACTGTTGGCAGCCACACCTGAAGAAACTGGTCTCGGTGACTGAGCCACCATGGCCATGAGTCACTTGTCAGCTGAGCCTGTTGTCACCACCTGGTGTGACAGGTGAACAGTGGAACCAGGTGAGGACACATTCCTCAGTGCCCACTCAGAGCTGCTGCCTGGGGCTGTCTGGGGTGGGGGCAGCACCCAGGCCACACCACCCTCCCCCGTGAGCCACAGGGCACCTAAGTGTGTCCCAGCTCCAGCCGGGTGTGTTTTCAGGCCTTTCGGTTCGGTCTTCAGAGCCTGTGTGCCTGTCAGCCTTCCTTTCCTGTGTCCTGTGCTCCCACACTGCAGACATGTCTCTTCCAGGGGCTTCCTCTTGATAAGAAACCAGCCTGCTTGGGGGGTGGGGTCCTCTGGGTGTAAGCCAACCCGGGCCTGACTTGCCCAGATTTGTGGTCTTTTGCATATTTTCCTGAACCTTTGCTCTTTGGTATGGGAGCCAGCCATGGGCAGAGTATGGGCAGAGAGCGGAGAACTGGACTGGCAGCCTCTGGCCAGAGTGCCCGCTTAGCTCGAACTTTCCATAAGCAAGCAGCGTAAAGGAAAGTTTGGGTAGGGGAGTGCTGTCACGCAGCCAGCCCTTGAGGCCCCTGCCCTCCCAGAGCTCAGCCACCATGGTGTGTTGGGATGAGGTCAGGCCCCTGTGCGGTCATGTCAGCTAAGCGCTCCCCGAGTCTCAGATGTCATTCTGAGCGAGAGAGCACCAGTGACAGTCCGGCAGAGGAGGCCGTCAGGCGGTGGGGTGAGCTAGGTGCCTTGGCAGAGCAGAAAACAGAACCTAGCCCAAGGCAGGGTCCAAAGGGAGCAGGAGCTTGAGAGAAGGTACCAGGAGTGACCACTAGGTCACTCCTGCTTAGGTAAGGAGGTAGGCGATGGAGAATCAGGAAGGCTTCCTGGAAGGGACGGCTTCTTCTTAGTTAGGCCTTTAAAAATGGAAGGGGAATTAGAGACGGGGAGACAGCATTTGCGTTCCGGGAGGCAGGGCCCTGGGCTTTGAGGTCGGTCAGGTGCTCACCCTAGCTCGTTATCGTTGGGGTGCTCGTCACCCCTCACCGAGACTGGTACTGGGCACCTGCAGCCTCTTGAGCAGCAGGCTGTGGTCACAGCGTCTGACGCAGAGGTCGTCCTCGTGCCTCCCAGAGGCCAGGCAGCTCTGTGCCCCACAGGACTTCCAAGTCCTGTTGCCCGCTCCTTCCTGAAAGGCTTCTCTTGCGTCAGCTTTGCCGTCGGTAACAGATGAGTTTGCAGAAACAGCGTATCGCTTCTGCACATAAGTGCAGCAGATCCCGCTGCCGGCAGCCCGGACGGTGAGCCCGGCCCGCTGCCAGTCGTGCGGGGCTGGGCGCCCTGCCAGGCAGGCCCCGGGGGATGTATCACCTCATTTGTGTGTGGGTTGGGTGTTTCTTTTTATAAGTTTTCATCTGAAATTGATTTTCCCAGTTAAGTGACGTGCCACACTCCTGCCTCATCCCCAAGCTGAGAAATTAAAGTGCATGAGGCCAGTCAGTGTCTGTCCAGGGACTTCAGCTCTAGTGAGAGATCCACATGTGACTCGTTCCTCGGGGACGAGCCTCAGTCCGTCGCTGGCATCTCAGTCGGGGGTAGAACCCTCTCACTGCCCAGGGTGCTGGCTTGGGTCAGGCCTGCTGCCGGGGGTGTGACCTTGCCCTGTCTGGGACACTCCTGGCCAGGCAGGGCCCAGTCTCCTAGGGGCCCTTGCTCATCCTTAGTCAGCTCCCTCGTGCCCCAGCACCTTGCCAGGCCTGGGCAGTCTCTGAAAACGAGGAAGCAGATCAGAGGGCGGGGCAGCCTTTGGAGTGCCTGATTTAAGACTCGGAGACCAGTTACCTCACCTGTTTGTCTTGGTGTCGCATGCACACCAAGACATACGTAGACATATACACTACACTGCCTGGCCTTGGGCAGCGGGTCTTAGTTGTCCCATTTATAAGGTGGAGACACTTGCCCAGAGGCTGCAACTGGGCCACATGGGCTCTGAAGGTCTTGGCTGGCTCTGTCCCTTCCCGTTGGGGTTTTTAGGGATGACAAAAGGGCTAACAAGGCAGCAGGTCCAAGAAGCTGTGTAGTTTCTGCTGCGTCTCACAGAAACATTGAGGTTCTGGGACCCCTTCTCAGCTCCGCCGGGCTGGCTTCCCCCTGCAAACCATAAGTGCTTCATTCAGAAGCCAGCTTTCCTCAGCTCAGAGAACATGGAGCCCTCCCAGCCCCCAGTGGGGCCCCCACCTTCCCCAACTCCGAGGTTAACCAGGGCACTGGTTAGCCATGAGGGAGCAGTTTTCGTTAAGTGCTTCTGCTTCCTCTTGGGAAGCTCGCTAGCGTCTGAGTGGGAATCTCAGGGCTGCCAGTCCTTAGAGTTGGACCTGGGCCAGTGCTCTCGGTCATAGATGAGGAAGTAGGGAGGGTCCCCAGAGGGGCCGGAACTAGGGTACCTGTTGTCCTGACCCCAGGCCACCGCCCACCACAGCGTGTAGGGCGGATGCCCAGGGCCTAGCCTCTGGGCCACTGGGCCACAACTCAGCCTGTCTCTCCCGCCACCATCCACGGGCAGGGCAGGCCGGGCAGGGTGTGGGTTCCTTGTCACCCCGTCTGCAAGGACCCCTGAGTCACCAGGGGCAAGGGAGGGAGGCACATCCCTCGAACAGGGCTGAGGCCAAGGCCCCTTGCAGCCACCTGTGTCTGCCCAGCCCCCACTCCTCTGGCCCTGTGGTCACATGTGCCCCTAGCTCCGGGCCCTCTCGTGCTATCGTGCTGCATTCTGTTAGCCGCTCCTCTGGGAGGTGAGGAAGGAGCCTGGGCACAGCCCACACCCGCTTCGACCCTGTCCAGGGCATGCGTTCGTGCGGGCGGGGGGCCAGCCACAGTTGGCCCACAGGGCAATTTGGGTGTAGAGCATTGGGCCCACCAGTCAGACGGTATCTGTCCCTCCCATGCATGGTGCCGGGTGACAGCAGAAAGCAACACATGGGGACCTTGTGCCCTGGGAGCTTGCCATCGGTTACTGGTGCTGGGGCCGAAGGTTCTGGACAGACCGGCGAGGAGGTCGCCCAGGGGTCCAGGGGAGGAAAATGATGTGAGTGTGAGCCGGGGGCGGGGGGCGGGCAGAGGGGCTTCTGGGATCTCACAGGGGCCCTCATGAAGGTTTCGGTATTTAAAGCTAGTGTCACAGTCTGGGGTCTCATCAGGAAAACAGTGTGACGGTGACATGAGGGCTGGACCAGGCACTCGTGAAGGTCTGGTGACTTTGCCGTCAGCAAAGAAAAATTGTTCCTTTCAGCCCATGTCTGCAGGGGCAGTTTTCTCTGTGCTCACCCGGAGGGACCCCTGGCTTTAGGTATGGGGACCTGCAGAAGGAGGCCAGAGCGCGAAGCCGGACCTCAGTCATGTCTCAAGGAGCTTTGTCATCTGCTCGCCACTCCATCCTAGTGGTCACTTCGTGATTGTCTTTCACCCGCCATCACCTCTTCCTCGAAAGTCAGTTCTTTCCAGTGGCCGGTACCCACTTTGCTCCCAGTGCCCGAGCCGTTTCCAGCGCGGACTCTTGCATTAAGCCAGACGGGTGACTCTGAGAGGACTTTTCTTGTTTACGGGTTTCCCCCTCATCTCGACAGCGCATGCCAGGCGGGGAAGCAGCAGCTGAGGCTTCACGTGGCAGTCAGCTCAGCGCCGTGCAGACAGAAAGCATGGATCCCCCTGGGCCGGCCCCACTGGAGGAGCTGGGAGCCAGGCAGTCCTGCGATGCGTGTGTGTCAAGAGGCGGGTGGGCTTGAGCCGCCCTGAGATGTGACCTCAATGGCTGGTGCTGCTTGTGGCAGAAAACTACCTAGACTGAGAGAGGCCGGGTCTGACTAAGGCCCCTGTGCCAGACTTCTCCACAGCGACAGCCAGCCCCCCTCCCTTCCCACACCCCCCACCCCAGGTGGGAGACCCCACAGCTGCCTCGTACCTGCAGCCTGGGGGACTTGAGGGTTCTGCTTTTGAGCTGGTTTCTCAGCCACCAGCCCCAGACCCCAGCACCTGCCCTCTCTGCTGAGAGAAGGCCTTGGGCTTCCCTCTGCTGCTGCTGCTGTCAGAACTGACTTCCCAGCAAACCCGGGACACACGCTGTGTCTGTGGGCCGTGTCTGCCCCTTGGGGCCTGAGCCGATGGTCACGGTGCTCAGTTTGAGGTTTCCACCTATAGAGTAACTTTAGAAGCTACTTCCTGGCTGATTATTTCCACCACTCCCGTTCACAGAGCTGCTTTCTAAACTTTTAGCTTTGATCTGAGGTAAAGAGGAAACGTGCCGGGAGGCGTGAAGGGCACCAGCAAACCCCGGGTTGTTTTGGAGTTCCCATTGCGGCGGAGGGAGTTCTGACTCGGGGACACCTCCCTCTGCGGGTTTAACAGGGGGTGAGGACTTACTCCTTCGGTCAACTCAGTGTCTACTGGGGGCTGTGATGGAGTGGGCTTCTCCCTGGCCCCCAGGGCCTGTCTTCCTGCTCACCGTCTCCTTGGGTTGAGGCTTGATGTCCACCCTCTGGTTTCTCCCGGCTGGGCTAGGAGGGTGGCACCTCTCTGTCACCCCTAAGGGTAGTGGCCTGGCCCCACGCCTCTGGCCTTCACCCTTGGGCCCTGTGGGCGCTCTGAGCTGCCTGCAGCCAGTGTCGCCCTCGCCAGCAAGCATTTCATAATCGAGCCACTCACAAGGGCCCTGGCTTTGGAAATTGTCCTGCATATCCTGGTGACACTGGGGGCCATTGAAGGTTTCTGGGCAGGGATGGACATGTCGAGAGCAGGAGGCTTTGGTGCAGCTGGTGCACTGCCTGTTACCTCTCCAGAAGCACGCTTGGCTCACTTTTCCAGAAAGAGTTTGGTTAGCCAAAAAGCGCACCGCCCACGTCTGCCAGCGTCTGAGTCGGGCCTGGGAGCACAAGCAGACAAAGGAGATCGAGAAGGCGGCAGCTTCGTGTGTCGGCCGGGCCCTGCCCGTGTCGTGGGCTGTCTGAGTCACGACACAGGAGACCGTAATGGAAACCCGAGGGGTTGCTCCGAGCTGTTTGGCACGTCCCTCCAGATGGCAGGAGGCTAGCAGGGAGGGGTGCAGCTGCGCCTCGCTCCCCACCCCCTGCCGTCATCCCAGCTCAGGAATTCCTCAGCCCTGCCCAGGGTCATCACGGTTGCCTCCTGGGGCCTCTGCAGTGGGGCGAGGTCTGACGCCTCCCCAGGCCTCGGAGGCCCCACGCCCTTCCGCCTGGGCCCTGCGCAGGCCCCAAGCTTCACCCCATTCCATCGCTGACCAGTCCTCCAGGACAGGGCACGGCACAGGGTGGACCGGCCAGTCTGGCAGGCCTGGTCGCAGCTCACAGTCCCTCCACGTACAGCTCCACGGCCTTTAAATTCGGCCGTCTCTCAGCCCTCGGTTTCCTCATCTGTAATTGGGCGTACTGGACCCTGCAGTGCCATCAAGTAATGTGACAATAAATGACATCATGCCTACACAGAGTGTGCCTACACAGTACCTGGCTCACAATGGACCAGGAACGGTGGCCCTTGCGCCCCCAAACTTGCATCTCAAGCAGAAGACCCTCTTCCAGGCTGGCCCTGCTCTGCCTGCTGGGAACCTACCCGTCTGCTGAGGTCCAGTGTGGCCAGCGCCAGGCTGTGTGGCCCATCTGGCCACGGCCACATCCTGCTGCTGAGCTGGCATGCTAACACCTCCCTGCGGCTGTCACTGCGTTCCTCCCTGCGTCGCTGTTACTTCTGACGTTACTTCTGACGTTTCTGTCTCCCTCACCGGAGAGGCACTCCTTGGGGCCACGACAATCTCCGAGGCCTTGCGTACTGTCCTCCTGCCTCAGGCGTGACTCGTCACATTACAGGGCCGGTGGCTAGGCCTGAACCCTTGAGGCCCTCGGGCTCCCGGGCCGCTGTCTCCGGCTCTCCAGACTGCCCACGAGCGACTCCGCGTCTCCGTGCCTGGTCCCCTTACCTCTGAGGAGGGGGCTGCTCTGTAGCCCGCTGTAGGCAGGGTCACCGTAGCACACTCCCCGAGGGCCAGGGAGAAGTCAGACAGGCGGAGGGCAGGTAGGGAGGCTGTGCCCAGACCCTGGCCCGGGCCAGGAGAGGACAGGGGGCCCAGTGACCCAGTCATTGAGTGCCGCGCATGGCCACCCAGAGTACAGTGGCTAGATGAGGCGCAGGCACGCTGGGCAGGAGGCGTGGCACCCCCATCCCCGCGTTGCGGCCCCAGGCACCCTGAGTGCCAGCTCCTTCCTCCCCCTCTGCCTCCCTTTCGTCCTCCCCCTCCTTCCTCCTTCCCCCCTCAGCAAAGTACACTGTCTGCTCGGTCACGGAGCCTGTACTCCGTCCTGTCCGTTCTCTGGGTCACGTCGATCGGGTTTCACAGCCGAGATGACACAGCGCCGTGGCCCCACTCGCGGGATCCAGCTCACTCCTCCAGCTGCTGCCCAGTGGTCACTGCAGACGCGCCTGCCAATGAGGGGTGGCCGTCGTCCAGCGCCCCTGGGCAGAGGCTTCTCCTTCCTGTTCCCCGCTTTGCTTCTCCGGTGGCTGTTCACAGTCCCTTCTGGGGACTGTCCCACTGCACATTCTCTCCTGTGTGTCAGAGTCCTCGCCGCTCTTCAAAGGCGGCCAAGGTCCAGAACGCTAGAGAGCGTTGGTCCCTCAGCGGGTGGCCGAAGCGGGCAGGGCCCTTCCTGGGAGAGCCGCCCCTTTCAGCGCCCTCGGCCCGGAGGGTGCGGTCTCGAGCACCTGCTTCCCAGCTCAGCCGAGAAGCGTCCCCGCCAGGCAGCAGACTCACTTCCCTCTCTGGTAACCACCGAATTTGAGAACGTTCTGTTTTACCATAAGCAGAAGAAGCGAAACCATCCCGTGAAACACAGCGGAACACCCCAAAACACCTAGGGGAGGCCAGGGTCTTTCCTCGTGAATTCGCTAGCAGAAGCTGGGGGGCAGCTTCTGCCTCTCTCGTGAGGTTCCCTAGGGCATGGTGTGTGACAGAGCATGCCTGGCAGCTCCAGGTGGTGACAGTCCTGGTCTGGGCCCTGCACTAGCCCCAGTACCTTCTCCACCCCCCCACACAGTGGCCCCCCACACCCGTGCCCACCTCCCTCCCGTACCCCCAGAGTGTGGCCACGTCGAGAACCACTGACTTGCAGGGGCACATGGACCCATCTGTTGAAGGAGTGTGTGGATTTGGAGCCGGGACCTCACTCGGCCACCTGTCTTGCCATCGGTGGCCGACTTCATCCCGGGGAAGCCGTCGTGCGTGTTCTGACCCTCCCACCCTCCCACCGGCAGTGGACATGGCTGGAAGGAAACCTGGGGCTTCCTCTTTCTCTCCTGAGACTCACACTCTTCCTCCTCTTTCTGTCCCCCAGCTGGTCAGCGAGAAGGTCGGAGGGGCCGAAGGGACCAAGCTTGATGATGACTTCAAAGAGATGGAGAAGGTAACGGGAGAGGTGGTGTGCCCCTTGAGGCTGGCGCTGTTTACCGGACCCTCCACAGACCCAGTTCTGACAGCCGGGGCCGGGGAGGCACAGGAGGATGGACTGGACAGGTAGCAGGCCTCCCCCGGCCCTGGCAGGCAGCGACGAGGGCGCTGTGCTGAATGATGAGAGGCCAGGCAGCGCCAGAGCAGCGGTAGTTCCTATGCGAGCTCTGAGGCCGGCAGGGGCTGGGGGCTGGGGCAGGGGGTGTCAGGGGCCTGTGGTTGGCCTTGGGCGCCCTGGTGGTTTCGAAACCCCACATGCTGCCTCTCTTTACAGAAGGTGGATGTCACCAGCAAGGCCGTGGTGGAAGTGCTGGCCAGAACCATTGAATACCTGCAGCCCAACCCAGGTAAGGGCGCCAGTTAGCTGCAAGGGGTCTGCCCCGACTCCCCAGCGTCCCTGCCTCATTCAGGACTCGCCTGGTTACCAGAGCATCAGCGGGGAACGTCAGGGCTCACAGAACTGAAATGACCAGGGGCCGGCAGATTTCAGGCACGGCCGGGTCTGGGGGTCCACAGGCGCCCTTTCCACGTTCGCGCGTTTCCTTGCTGCTTTCTTCGTCTGACGGCTTTCAGCCCTCCTGTCGGTCCTAGCCTTAAGTCACCCTGACAGCTAACAGCCCCGTTAACCAGGTGCCTCTCCCTCGTCTGTCGGGCCCCAGCCACACTCCCGCCCTTGGAGCATGCAGTGGGGTCTCCTAGGGTGACAGAGAAGCAGGGGCCTTTCCTTGAGGAAAATCCAAACCCTGGTTCCTGCAGCAGGAGGCAGTGGACGCGGGACAGGCAGCAGACCCAGGCCTGTCCCTGGTGGCCCGTGGTGGACAGACGCGAGTGGGCAGAGGCGCGGGCAAAGCTCCTCCCCCACCCCGGGCAGAGACCGCGCCTGGAGTGCCTGTCCACACCCATACCTGCCCACTACCACTTCTCTGGGGTGCTGCTCCCCAGGCCAAGGTTGGAAGGGTCATGCCCTAGGATGAGGTGGCCCACTGCCCGTGATCCTTAGTGGCCAACGAGAGCAGGGAGGGCAGGCCCACTCCCGTGGCCTGGTCGTCAGCAAGCGTGGCAGCTAGGGACCTCGGGCCAGGGGAGCTCTTTGGGAATAAGTAGGCCCTGGGGGCAGCCGGCCGGCAGTGCTGGCCAAGTGCAGGCCATGTGGCTCCTGGAGAGATCGCCCACGTGCTCACCCGGCCCATTCTATTCCAGCCTCAAGAGCCAAGCTGACGATGCTCAACACGGTGTCCAAGATCCGGGGGCAGGTGAAGAGCCCCGGCTACCCGCAGTCGGAGGGCCTGCTGGGCGAGTGCATGATCCGCCACGGGAAGGAGCTGGGCGGCGAGTCCAACTTCGGTGAGGGCCCGGCAGGGTGGCGTGGGGAGGTGGCCAGGCTGAGGACCAGAGGACCAGAGCTTCCCCACAGTGGCGAGGAGGGCACATCCCTCAGTGGCGCCGGTCTCTTCTAGTGCTGGTTAGTCCCAGGACGAAGGCAGCCGAGGCTCCTGAGGACCCTCTGTGCCCTGCACAGGGGAGTGGGGGTCCCAGCCCCACCTGGGTGCCCAGGCTGAGGGACGGCCCCCGGTGCCATGGCTGGTGCAGAGCAAACCAGGTTCCTCTCAGAGCACGAGAGGACAGACTGCTCGACTCCCGTCACTGCCAGTCTCCAGCCAGTGTGGCTCAGATTTAGGCTTTATGGTCACTTGCTCTAAATTCTCATCCCGGTCCTTGGCTCTAGGGTGTGGGGCTGCTTAGGAGTTGGGGTGTCTTGGCTCCGAAAGCCAAGGCCTCTTGTGACGGTTTGTCCCCTCACCCCTCCTCTTCCACAGGCGACGCCCTGCTGGACGCGGGGGAGTCTATGAAGTGCCTGGCCGAGGTCAAGGACTCCCTGGATATAGAGGTCAAGCAGAACTTCATCGACCCCCTGCAGAACCTGTGCGACAAAGACCTGAAGGAGATCCAGGTACGCCCCCAGCACGCCCTCGGGGGTCCCTCCGTCCTGGGTCCTGGCTTGGCCACCACACACGCTCGCAGTGGGAAGGGACGCATGGCGTTGGGACGGCCCCCCCGGAGGTCCCGGGGCCAGCTGCCGGTGTGACCCTCACCTTGCCCCCAGCACCACCTGAAGAAGCTGGAGGGCCGCCGCCTGGACTTCGACTACAAGAAGAAGCGGCAGGGCAAGATCCCCGACGAGGAGCTGCGCCAGGCCCTGGAGAAGTTCGAGGAGTCCAAGGAGGTGGCCGAGACCAGCATGCACAACCTCCTGGAGACCGACGTACGTCTCTGCGCCCGGGGCCACCCTGGGGAGCCCCTAAAACGAGCCCAGCGGGGGCTCAGTGCCTGCTTGGGGCGTGAAGGGAAGGAAGAGGGAATGAGAACCAGAGGGGAGCAGTGACCAGCTCCCTGAAGCCTTGGGGTCTCTTTCGAGCCCTTCACCCTCCTCCAGCTGCAGCTGAAGGGTCAGCTCGGCCCCTGTTCCTGGAGCGGTCTGGGAAGGGGCCCCGCAGGAGGCAGCCTGGAGGCGAGGGCCAGAGGGGGGCCTCTCTTCAGTCCCGCTGCTCTGCTCACTTGCAGATCGAGCAGGTGAGCCAGCTCTCGGCCCTGGTGGACGCCCAGCTGGACTACCACCGGCAGGCCGTGCAGATCCTGGATGAGCTGGCCAACAAGCTCAAGCGACGGTGAGCCCCTTCCTGCTCCGTGCTGTGGGGCTTCCTGAAACCTGGAGTCGCTACTGCAGATTCCCAGGCGGTCCCTGGACGCCCCGTGCACCTCCCCCCACAGCCCAGTGCTGCTGGGAACGGCTCCAAAGCCTGGGGGCTGGCTTTTCATAAACTCTCCAGGCTGTGTGGGTGGGAGTCAGGGTCGCAGGAGGGAGCAGGACCTCTTCTGGCTCGTCCTGGTCCCCAAAGGAGAGGGCTAGAGTGACCCGAGGGTGGGAGGCAGTCTGGGGTGGGGAGGTCTACCCCTCCTCCACTTTCGGTCTCCTGCACGCACTTGGGGCAGAAAAGGGGAGCCTCGGGTAGCAGTGGTTCCCTGGTGGGGCCAGGTGGGATTCCATGGGACACAGCCAACTGGCCCAAGTCTGGGAAGCCGGCCTGGGGAGTCTCCTCACAGCTTCCCCAGGGCTCCCCGCCCACGTGGCAGCAGCACCAACAGCTGGGGGGCAGGTTCCTTGGCCTTGGCACTGAGAGCTCAGGAACAGGCCTTATGGCTGCTGACACCCGTGCCTTCACCGGCAGGATGCGGGAAGCCTCTTCGCGCCCCAGGCGGGAATACAAGCCCAAGGCCCGGGAACCCTTCGACCTGGGAGAGCCTGAGCAGTCCAACGGGGGCCTCCCCTGCGCCCCCACCCCCAGCCTCACAGGTAACAGCCAGCGAAGGGCTGCGTGGCCCCAGGGCCTAGCCACTCTCTCCAGACCGTGGGGCTGGGTAGCCCCCACCCTCCCTCTGCGAAAGGGACCCAGGGATGGGACCGGCCACCACCCCAGAGCTCTCAGCTCACCTCCCTCTGTGCTCTGTCTGCGAGCAGCTTCGTCGTCCTTCCGATCTTCCGACAAGCCCATCCGGACCCCCAGCAGGAGCATGCGTGAGTGTCCCCTGCCTCAGTATACAGCACTGCCTTTGTCTGTTCTGGAAGGCTCTTTCTCACTCCCCTTCTCCGGTAGAAGTGGGTGCCCGCTGTGGTCAGTCCTCCCAGCCCCTCGCGAGCCGGGAAGGAGCCGGGCACCAGGTAGCCTATCCCTGCCTTTCTGGGCCTTGGCCTCCCCGTGTACACAGGGCACCCACCGGCTCCAGGCTGAGTGGCACCCTGAGGGCAGTAGGCCCTGTCTTCCTAAATCCACTGGGCATTCCCCGCTCCTCCCACGAGCATGGTGGTGACCTCTCGTAGAACCCTTGCCATCTTCATGTCACTTGCTCCCTCCCCGCAACCCAGGGAACAAGACAAAGGAGTGGCTCTCCTTGGGGACACTAGGCACAGCAGGGCCCGGTGGGGCCTGGCTGTCTCGCCCTGCACAGCGGTAGAGCCCAGGGAGCCTCGTGCTCAAGCTGCACCCCTAGACCTTACCCCTACCCCCTGCCCACCCCAGCGCCCCTGGACCAGCCAAGCTGCAAGGCGCTGTATGATTTTGAGCCCGAGAACGACGGGGAGCTGGGCTTCCACGAGGGCGACATCATCACGCTGACCAACCAGATCGACGAGAACTGGTACGAGGGCATGCTCCACGGGCAGTCGGGCTTCTTCCCCCTCAGCTACGTGGAGGTGCTGGTGCCGCTGCCTCAGTGACCCGCCGGCCCGCCCGCCCTGCCGTGCGCGTCACCTGCGTCCCACTGCCCGGGGCGCCCCTGGGGTGGCAGGGCCAGCGGGCGGCCAGCGGCCCGTTTACACTGTGCTCGCCCATCGCAGTGGGGGGCTCCCGCCCCACGCCAGGCGGCTGTCTGGGGTCCGCCGCCCTGAGGGGCTCACACTAAGGTGCTCTTAGAAACACTAACCCCCTCCCCAGGACTGGCTCTGGGTGCCTACCCCCCCACACCACCCGTCCACACTGGAGCCCGTCCACCCTGACCCGCCCGTATTGGGCAGGGCCTGAAAGTCTGCGATGGGGTGGTCTGCGCAGGGCCCCTGGCCGAGACTCACCGCCCTGCTTTTAAATTCCCCTGTCACATGTCCCCACGCCCCTCCACACCCACAGATGCCACCTCCATGGGAGGGCCTCACCCAGGGGTCCTCAGGCCCGGCCCCTAAGACAGATGTTCTCTTCAGCTGCAGGCTGAGCCCTAACCCCCAGCCAGCTACCCTCCCCCACCCCCCCCAGCCAAGCACATGGAGCGTTTCTGTCTGGCACAAACTGTCACCAGCTGCACACACACACTGACACAGGACCCTGGGAGCCCCCGTCTCCTCTCTGCCGAAGGTCAAACACAAAAGTTTTGATGAGTGTCCCCAGACCTCTGGCTGCCGGGGCCATCCTGAGAGAGCCACAGGGTCTCCCCCGGCCAGAGCTGGCTGCCATCCCCCATCGACAGTGTCCCCAGCTGTCTCTCCGGACCAAGGCAGGCAGCTGTCCAGACCGGCAGGGCCGGGCCCTGGGTCTGCTCCCCTTGCCTGACCTGCAGCTGGCTTAATGGGGGACTCAGGGCCTGCTTCACATTCCCTTCCTCTGGTGACCCTGCACAGCCCCCAGGACACCAAGTTCTGCTTGTCCCTGAGGTCCCCCTCACCACCGTTACAGGAGGGAGGCACAGGCACCCCAGCCAAGATGAGCAGAGTGGCCTCGGTCACAATCTAGGGCAAATGGAAATGTACTCTGATTTTTTAAGTATTAAATGTCTCTTTCTACAGTCTCTTGCCTGGTTGTGGTGCAGGGCGGGGCCTTCCCGAGGGGATCCCTGGTCAGGGTGGGGCCTGTGCAGCCACCCACCCCCGCTCTCCACCCAGAGCCTACTCCCAGTGTGGGCACTGGCCCCACAGTGAGCCAGGAGGGGTGGCCATCATTTACCCAGTCACCAAGGTGGGAAATTATGTCCCTAAGACACTCCTTCCCATAGCCACAGCCCCAAGCAGGGGCAGGGCTGAGGTGGGACCCAGACTGGCCACACGTGGCTGCCCAAAGATGAGTGCTGGCGGACCCCCACCCCACGGTGACACGTGCCTGGGCTGCTTGCTTCTCTTTATTATCTGAGCCTGCCATCATGCAACCCGGTCACACGGAGTGGAGTGGCAGCCCCTAACCCATTCCAGTTTTACCCGGGCCGGTGGCTTCAGCTCCCTTGCTTGAGGACGCTGTAGACCTGCTCCAGCACGTGGCACAGGCCCTGGTCCTTGGGTGTCCTGCTGGCCAGGGAGATCTGAAACAAGGAGGACTGGCGTCTCAGAACTGCTCGGAGGTCCCGGCCTGGCCCCACCCCCACTCCTGCCCCCCAAGGCCCAAGTGCTGCTGCCCAAAGGGGCTGGCCTAACCAAGGTACAGGCGACGACCCTAAAGCGATGCTTTTTAATAAGGAACACATTAACCAAAGGCCCAGCTGACTAATTGTGTGGAGCGGGGGTCGGGGGGGGGCCCGCACTTTCCAAACCTGCCGTCACCAGAACCTGGATCCCACACACACAGGCCAGGGGCCACCCAGCTCTAGGGCCTCCAAAGGCAGCAGACGGCCACCGCCACCCAGTGCCAGAGTTGGACATGACCAAGGACAACTTTAAGCCCTGGTCACTTTTAAGTTTGAATGAAACAAGCAAGTGTGTAAAACCGCGTTTCTCTGCATGAGAGAGTAGAGTATGTCTTCTGAGAGTGATTTTCAGGCAAGAAATAAGACACTGGGGAGGGTGCCAGGCCTCATAAATGTCCTAATACTGTGGGGCCAGCGAGCACGTTCGCAACACCAGTGGCTCCTAAGGCTGTAAACTAGGTCTGAACCCCTCCCGCACTCCGTGGGCAAATGAAACGTCTGTGGGGCTTTCATATTTTCATGCGCATTTGGATGATTTTCCCGCCCCACCCCTGTGTGATAAATCAGGCTTTGGCAGCGTTAGTTTCCAGCTGAAATACTTTTGTACAAAACAAGTTAGGAAATCGCTGCTTCCCAGACTGCTCATGATAGAGTCTTAGGGGCTCCCTAAGAATCATCTTCCTCCAGGAGGGGTTCGCATGGACTTGGGGCAGGAGTCGTACCTTCAGCTTGTCCAGGTAGGTGTGCTCCTGATTCCAGGGCTCCTGGAACCTCACGAGGTCAGGGGCACCCTTGTAGAACTCCACCAGCAGCATCTAGGGGACCGGGCGTTGGTGAGACCCTCTCCCTCCCCGCTGCCCGCACCAAGCACTGGGGATGCAGGCCGGGTGCAGCATGACCCGGTACCACTCGCCAAAAGACCAGGAGAAAAGGGAGCTCAGCGGAGGCCCTGGGAGAGGACAACGCACCCCGACCCGAGGCCAAGGGGGGCCACCGAACATGATTCTCCACACACCAGGCCTGACATCACCCCCTGCTTTAGCCTCATCCTAGTAATGCTCGTGAAATCACGGTGTAACGCACTAGCTGTTTTTCAAATGCCTGTTGAACCATAGGCATTAAAAAACGTCAGGGTAAGGCCTGCAGCCCTCCGTGTGCCTCCACTCGGAGAAGCAGTGGCAGGTGTAGAGGCCCGAGGTGTCCCAGAACAGCTAGGGGCAGGTGGGTGCGCAGGGTGAGGGAGGGGCCGCAGCTAGGACCTGGGGCGGGATCCTCAGAGCCACAGGTGTGGCACACTCAGCCATGCCTTCCTGAGTCCTACTATGTCCTGTAAGTCCCGCTGGGCGCTTTCCGCCCCACCCACCCCTCCATAGGGGGCGCCCATTCCCGCCCAGGAGTGAGCTCACCATCTCATGAAGGATGTCGTTAGTCAGGAAGTTGTCCTGGACGTAAGCCATCTCCACGTCCATGGGGATGCCGTAGTCACTCGGCCTTTGCTGGTAGGAACACCAGCTGGTCACCACTGGCCACCCTAAGTCCCCCATCCCATGACAGCAGGGGCCAGTGGGCCCCACGTGCCCGGCCCCAACGCACTAGCCGCCAGTCCACGGCCCACACACAGCGCCCTTGGCCTCCCCCGGCAGCGCCACCTACCTCCGGCGGCGGCATCACCCAGAAGGGTGAGATCTTGGACTCCGGGCCCGGGTTGCCAGAGTAGTACGGGGCTGCCGAGGAGAGAAAGCGGGTGGGCCTGGGGGGCTCCGTGACGCAGGAGACGCGCAGGAGACGCGCAGGAGATGCGCACGCACCCCCGGCCCGGGACTCACAGCACAGCAGGGCGAGGCAGGGCTGGAAGCCGTTGCTGGAGCCCTGCAGCCGGAGCTGGTAGTCCATCTGCACGTCGATGTCCTGAAGCGATGGCAGTGCCGGGCCGTGCGGGTGGCTGTGGTACCAGCCCACCAGGGACAGGCCCCGCAGCAGCAGGCTCTGGTAGATCTGGGGCAGAAGGGCAGCTGGGCGTGCGGCCGGGGCTCACACACACACACTCACTCGCACACTTCGCTCTCTGCTGGCGGCTGGGACGCGGGAGCCAGGACAGCTGTGTCGACCCCAGCCCTCCCCAGAAGGCCCCGTCCGGCGTGCCCCCTCACCTCCTCCTCCATGGTGGCGGCAGTGTCTGCATCCCCCAGCCGGCTGCGACAGGGGAAGGCTCGCAGCACCGTGAGCACTGCACAGAGGCGGGGACAAGGCGTGGACATCGAGCCCCCGACCCAAACAGCGCCCTCCCCACGGGGCCGCAGATACCCACTCTGGCTGTTAATGTCCCAGCGGCCTCCCAGGTATCCCACGACCTCGCTGCGAGTCAGGTGACTGTGAAAGTCCTGGGGAGGAGGGACATGGCTTCGCTCGTGCTCAGGCTTCACTCGGCCCCAACACCATCCTGGGGGCCAGGGCGCTTGTGACATGCAGGGGTTCAGCCTGCCCCATTCCTTCATTCAAACATTGATTGAGCACGCACTGTTTACCAATAGTGAACAAAGCAGACAAGGCCCCTCCCACACCAAGTTCACATCCCAGGGCACCCCTCCCTCCCAGGTACTCCAGCCCCCCTGCCCTGGTCTAGGGGAGGGAGGGCTCTGGCCCCCAAGGGACAAAGTGGGAGCCGGGCACCCACCAGCAGGAACAGCACGTTGCTGGAGATGGCCACGTTGAACGGCTGGAACTTGTTGATGGCTGCAAAGGATGTTACTTCCACCAGGGTGTGGGGGTTCCTGTAGGAGCCAGAGGGTCCCCAGTTTCAGAAACCCCCAGGCTGCCTCCTCAGCGCTCTCCCCAGCCAGCTCTGAGAATCTGAGGCCTCACGTCCCCTCTACCCCCCGTTCTTGCTCCCCCCAGGCTGGCAAGAGGTCCTGCAGGCCGGGAGAGGCGCGGGGGGCATGGGGCGTATCTGACCTGGCGGAGTCGCGACTGCCCAGTACGCAGTACCGCACTGGCACCCGGATCTTGCTTTCCGCCCGCTTCCCCGGGGGCGTGGCCTCTGCGAGGCGGAGGTAAGGAAAAAAGGTAGCGTCAGTCCCCAGAAAAACTCCAGAAGCAGCCTTAAAAAGAAGCCACCGGGACTGGGAAATCAGGTGGCGGGGGCGACAAATCGGACAGAGAATTCAAAATCAGATGAAAGGCTCAGGAAATCAGGGTTGGGGGAGGGGCGATCGGGCATCAGGATTAGAAATCAGGCAACAGAGCAAAGAAATCCTGTTGGGGAACAAGGAGGTCAGGCGACATGGTGAAGACCCCTGGCAGCCCATAAAGAAGTCGGGCAGTGAAAGTGAAGTTAGGCAGCAGGGCTAGGCCGTCAGCCAGACACCTGGGGTCAGCCCTGTCCCCAGCCTCCTCCGCCCGCCCTGCCCCCCCTCTCCCCCTGCCTCTCACCCTGGTGGGCAGGCTCCGAGGGGCCCTTCACAGGAGGTCTCCGACCCTTGTCCTCCGCCGAGACCCCTGCCAGAACCTCCTCCTCCTCTTCCTCCATCAGCAGCTCCTCCTCCTCCCCTTCGCTGGCCGGGCTCTGGCGGGACAGGCGTGGGGACAGCGGCGAGACCCTCACCTGGGTGTCCCCCGCCGTCCCTACCAAGTTCCACCAGAACTCAGGCTGGCCTGAGCCTCAGGTCCCTGCCGTTGCTCCAGGTGACCACTAGAGGGAGAGCGTGAGCAGAGGCGGCTCACGGCTCTGCCCGCGGCACAGGCCTGAGCTCCTCCTACATGGCTGAACAAGCTGTGTGACTTCAGGCGAGCGCCTTAACCTCTCCGAGCTCCATGGTCCTCTGTAAAACGGCACAGTGACCTTTAGTCCAATACGGTTGGCGCCAGGGGGAAACGACTTAACGCCTGAAGAGAATTTAGCATCTGCCCTGTTGTTCCATCCACTGAGCAAGCACGTACTTTGCGTGGATTATTTTATTCTCCCAATAACTTCTGCTCTCGCCTAAAGTTCCCTAGCCAAGGTGACCTCTCTGTGACCAAAGCCGACAGCCACATCTCAGTCACTGGGAGCAGCAGCATCTGACCTGGCCAGTCGCCCCTCCTCCTGGGAACCCCTCAGGTTTCCTCCCACCTCTCTAGGATCCCCCCAGTCTCTCCCCTTCCTGCCCAGGGCTTGATCCTGGGGTCTGTTCCCTCCCCGACTCACGCTCCTCCAGGCAACCTGTTCCGCTCTCCTGGCTCCAACCTCGCCTACGCCCGGCAACACACACAGTCCTGCCTCCACCCCCCGGGCTCGCCTGAACGCCAGACTCAGGGTCCCGCTGTCCCTCAACGTCTCCACGCAGGGGTATTCACAGAGACCTCACACTCAATATGGCCATGATGCGCCCCCACGAACCCCCCAAACCTGCTGCTCCCAAATCCCCGCATCTCCAATGGGGGTAACCCCATCCACCCACTTGCTCAGAACAAAACTCTTAACACCAACATCCGCCAAATCCCATCAGATCCACTTTCAAAATTAGCCAAAACCTGCTCACTTCTTCCCCACCTCAGTGACCGGCCTGGTTTGCCCCGTCATCACCTACCTGGACCCGCAGCAGCCATCTGCACCCTAGTCCCCTCAGTCTGTCCTCCCCGCAGTAGCCACCAGAGGGCGGCGGTGAGCACCGAGTCAGGCCTCATTCTCCCGAGGGCTTCCACCACCCGGAGGTAAAAACCCAAGTCCTCCCCTGGCCCACAAGACCCTGCACGACCTGTCTCAGGCCTTTCCCGCCTTCCCCTCCCCTCCTCCCTCTCTCTGCTCCAGCCACAAACACCTCCTGCTGTTCCTCCAGCATACCAGGCAAGGTCCTGCCTCAGTTCCTGTGCATGTGCTGTTTTCCAGATACCCTCGTGGCTCCCTACTTCCCCTCCCTTAGTTCTCTGCTCAAATGTCACCTTCTCAGTGAGGCTTTCTCTGACCACCCTGTTTCCCCACCCCCTACTCCCATCCCTCCTTCAGACATTCTATAAGATGGCCTTATTTATTTTCTTTATCTCCCCATGAGGGCAGAGATTATTCTATTCGCTCTCTGCTCTATCTCCAGCACCTAGAACAGCGCCTGACACACAGTTGGCGTTTACAAAAAATGCTTGCAGAATGAATGGCCCTATCACATGGTGTGAGGGTTAGTTTTGTATGTCAACTTGGCTAGGCCCTGCTACCCACTTATTTAATCAAAGACTAGTCTGTGAATTACTGTGAAGTCATCTGGTAGATGTGGTTCACACCTACAGTAAATTGACTTTCAATGAAGATTACTTGTGATAATGTGGGTGGGCTGCATCCAACCGGTTGAAAAGCCTAAAGAGCAAAAACTGAGGTTTCCCAGAAAAGAAAGAATTCTGCCTCAAGACTGCAGCATCGACTCCTGCCTGAGTCTCCAGCCTGCCAGCGGCCCTACAGATTTCAGACTTGCCAGCCAGATATATACACGTACATCTAATCTATCCCAATACGTCTAATGCACGTGGTACTGTTATCATTTCCATTTTACATATGACGAAGACTAAGGACCCGGAGATGGTCCTTGGCCAAGTTTACCCGGCTGGTGAACATTCAAGGAACAGCTATTACTATCATGGCATTCAAGATCTTTCCAGATCTGGTTCCTGCCAGGGTCTCCAGCACCCTCAGCTACCCAACACAGCTGAACCGCTGGCTGCATCAGCTAATCATGGTTCCCTAATCAGCATGTGTGGCTTCGTGCCTACACAGCTTCGCATACGCCATTCCCTCCCTCTGGAAAGCTCTTCCCTCCATCTTGCCCTCTTGGACTCCTGCTCATCCCTCAAGGTCCCGGCTCCAATGTCCTCTCTCTGGCAACTTCTGTTGGACGATGAGTCAGGGAGAGCTTGCTCCAGGAGGCCGAAAGACGTACCTCATCGGCGGCAGCTGCAGGCACATGGAGCTGGTGTCGTCGGAGCCAGGCGGCTTTGTACTTGTCCAGTTTCTGGCCCTTGTATTTGACGGAGGCCCAGCCACAGCCTGATTTCTTGGCTGGGTTTACCAGCTTCTTGCAGTGGGTGGCCCAGGCGCTGGGGGAGTTGAACACCTGCCCCGTCTCCTGCCACACGATCCTCCCGTCCGGCTGCAGGTCCCCCACGAACTTCTTCCCCTGCAGCGAGAGTGGGCTGGTACCCGCCAGGGTCCCTCCTCCGGGAAGTCCTCCTTGATCCCATGCTAATCCCAGGGCTTGGCACCCACTTCCCACTACAGCACCCCTTCCAGGAAGCCTTCCGTCTTAGGTGCCTCCCAGTACCTGTATGTCCACTGTCACAGTCCTGATCAGCTTGGATATAAACTGCCCAGTTATGTGTCTGTCCCTCCCTCACCTCAATGGACTGTGAATCCCCAAAGGGCAGGCACAGGGTCTGTCTTGATCACTGCTGTGACCCCAACACTCAATACACAGCCTGGCACACAGCGGGTGCTCAGTTCACAAACTGCACCATCCACGAACCAAACAACAACAACAATAACAGTAATAACAGCAAACAGCGCTTACTATGTAGCAGGCACCTTGCTGAGCGCTTTATTCATGTAATCCTCATACCACCCCATGGGAGAAACAAATCCCATTCTACAGATGACAAAACTAGAATACTGAGAAGTTGAGCGAGGTCACACAGCCAAGAAAGCAGTGGTGTCCTCTCTGAGCCTCAGTTTCTCCTTGGTGGAATGTGGTGTTTGGTGAACGAAGTCTTCCCGCCCAGAAGGGTTCGTGCTTGGTCTGGATGCTCCGTGCCTCAGTCTCCCCTCCCCGCTCCCACGCTCGGCCTGCTGCAAGGGCGCTCTGGACCTCGTTGTCCCCTCCTTGTCCCAGCTGGGATGGGATGGGGGGTGGGGGGCGCTCACCAAGTAGTAGATAGACAGCACGCCGGCGCCGGGCTCCAGCTGCGCGTCTTTGAGGAGCACCCGCAGCGTGACCGCGCGCCTGGTGAGCGCGCCCCCGGGGCCGCCGCAGCCCCCCGTTCCGGCCCCGCTGCCGCTGAGGCTGCCGCCGCTGCCGCCGCCACCACAGCTGCGCGCTCCACTTGCTCCCGCCCGCCGCTCGGGGTCCTCGGCCTCCGCCTCGTCTTCATCCTCATCCGGCGCCTCTTCGCCCGCGCCACCCGCCGGGGACAGCGGCTCCGGAGCTGTGGGCAGCGACAGGTTGCAGCAGGGCCGCGCGCCCCCAGTCGGTCCAACCACCCCCGCCCGCGTCTCGCCGGCCCCGGGCCGGGCCCGCTGTACCTGCCATGGCCGCTCCGCCCCGCGCCCTGCAAGCTCTTTCTTCCCGGCACGTGACGCGGCTCCGCCCCGTGGGGAGAAGGCGCCCCAGCCATTGGCCGCCGCCGGTGGGCGGGTGGGGGGCTCGACCCGCTGGCGAGCGGGGAAACTGAGGCCCAGGACTTCTGCTTTCTGGAGACTAGCGGCTCCACCCGAGGCCACAGCCTATAGTATTGAAAGCCTCGGGCGGGGAGGCACGGAGGACTCAGTCCGCTAGGGCGATCAGGAAAACAGGTCCATGGCCACGATTCTTTAGGGACCAACAGGCCTCGGCCGTTGAGACCAGGGGAAAAACTGAGGCCGGGGAGAAAAAGCCACTGCATCCTGGGGGCCAGAATGGGAAGCAGCCCCGCGCCGCAAACCTACAGTGCCCAAGCTAGGAGGCAGTCTCTAAAGAGTTAATTTCCATCCTCCCGGGCCCTCGGCTGATTCCACAATTGGACCAGAGTGGAATCTGCCAGCCAATTATAGAGGGTTCATTTCATCTTCAACCAATAAGCAGTAGCCGTTGAATCTTCTCTAACCAATCACTGTTAAACTGCTGAGTCTGCCGAACTCCGACTGAGCCAATAGAAAGCCGTCCTCCCGACCAATCAGCAGAAGCCCTCAGTAGAAGTCGGTCCTCAACCAGCCAATCAGCTACCGGGTCAAAACCTGCCCCTTGGGTCTGGTGCAGCCACACCCTCTGCGCGCGCGGACGCGTAGGCGGAGCCAGTCTGGGTGTTAGCGGGATGACAGCAAATCTCTCCTTTGTCCCTCGCCCCTGTCCCGGGACCTTTGCTCCGTGACGCAGCACCCCCCCTCCCATCGCTGGGATTCCCCAGCCATCCAGCAGGAGCCATTGGCTGGACTTAGACACGGATGGGTTTACCAGGACCCCAGTCTGGAAGAGGAGACAGGACACTGGAGACGGGGTTGTCCAGCCAGAGTAGTGGGAATTAGACTGGACCTGGCTCCAAATCCTGCTCCTTCACTTCCCAGCTCTGTGACTTTGGCCAAGTAGTTCCACCTCTCAGTTTCCCTGTTGGGGATAATTATTCCACTTCGAGGAACAGGACTTGACATGTAGTAAAACCTGGAAAAAATGTGAATTAATTTTTGTCCAGCCCAAGCCTCCTTCTGGAGTCCTCCAACATCCCACTGGGGGTCTAGCCACCAACTGGGCATTGCCTAGCCCCCACGCTCTGTTTATTCCTCCAGGTCTTTGTCCACTTTCAGTTCCGCTCTCTTCCCAAACCCACAGCCGGACCTCCAGCCTCTCCCAGCTGGTCCCTGGCTACCTCCTTGAGCCTCAGGCCTCCATACTCACCCCATCCATCTCCCACCCTGGCCTCAGAAGGATCTTTCTAAAATGCAACTATAACCACCTCCCCCACTCTAAATCCTCCTATGGCTCCCCATTGCCTTTGATAATTCAAACTAATTGCTGTGACCTTGTTAATTATTTATGGCACCCTTTTATGGCAGGTATTATCAACTTTAGCGGACAGTTCAGATAAACAGATTTCCCAGAATCCCACAGCTCTCCAGTGGATTCCAAAGGCTACTCTTTGCTAGTTGTCCAAGCAGCCTCGTCCTATAACTATGAAGGACACTGAATGTGTAATTTAAAAATTCCGGAAAAAGAAATCTCCAGGTCCAGATGAAGACTTCTACCAAAGGCTCAAAGAATTAACGTTTACATAACTTCTTCCAGAAAACCGAAGAGGAGGGAATACTTCCCAATTCATTTGATGAAGCTAGCACTAATTAAATACCAAAACCAGATAAGGAGAGGCCAAAGAGAGAAAACTATAGACCACATCCCTCATGAACAGAGACACAAAAATCCTTCACAAAATATTAGAAAATAGAATTCGGTAATATACAAGAATTCTACACCATGACCGAGTGGAGTTTATTCTGGGATGCAAGGCCGGTTCCCTATTCAAAAATCAATATTATCCACCGTATTTTACAGGCTGTGGTGGGTAGAATAATGGTTTCTTGAGAGTGTCCTTGCCCTAATCCCCAGAACCTGTGATTACGTCAGGTTAGCTGGTGAAGGGAATTTAAGGTTACAGATGGAATTAAAGTTGTCAATCAGCTGACTTTAAAATAGGGGAGGATCCTGGATTCTCCAGGTGGTCCCAGTGTAATCACGAGGGCCCTTAAAAGTGGAAGAGAGTCGGGGAGAAGAGACAGTGGAAGTTCAGACTGATCTGATCTGAGGATTCTACCTGCATAGCTGGCTTTGTAGATGGAGAAAGTGGACATGAGCCAGGGAATGTGGGAAGCCTCGAGAAGCTGGAAAAGGAAAGGAAACATCCATCCCTTTGAGCCGCCAGCAAGGAACACAACCCTTGCGACACCTTGATTTTAGCTTTGGGAGATCCATGTAGGACGTATAACCTACAGAGCTGTAAGGTAATACATTTGTGTTGTTTTAAGCCCCTGAATGTGTGATAACTTGTTATGGCAGCCACAGAAAACAAATACATCAGCTACAGAAGAAACGTCACAGAATCGTATCAACACAGGCAGAATTCAACACCCACTCATGATAAAAACTCTCAGCAAACTACGACAGGGAAGCCACCTCACCTTGGTGAAGAACCTTCAGTTAACATCCTAATTAACGGTTCGCTTTATGGAATTCACGAGATGCTTTCCCCTTAAGATTAGAACAAGACAAAGGCATCCACTCTCACCACTCTTATTCAACATAGTACTGGAAGTTCTAGCCAGCTCAATAAGACAAGAAAAGGAAGAGGCAGACAGACTGAAAAGGAAGAAATAAAACTAGCTCAATTTGCAGACGACATGTTGGTCTACGCAAAAAAATCCCAAGAAACCTACAACAAACACCCGTAGAATTAATAAATGAGCTGCTTCGGCAAGGCTGTAGGATATGAGATCCAAATACAAAAATCGATTGCATGTCTGGACATTAGCAATGAATATGTGAAAATCGGAATTAAAAATACAAGGACGTTAATAATTGCTCCAAAAAAAAAATGCTTCAGTGTAAATCTGACTAACAGATACAGGACTCGTGTACTGAAAACGACACAACACTGATGAAAGACATAAAGATTCAAGCAAATGAAGAGACAGACCACGTCCATGGACTGGAAGACTTGACGTAGTAAAAATGTCGCATCCCCGCAAACTGATGTATAGGTTTAATGCAATTCCTATCGGAATCCCCATAAGATTTTGGGATAGATTTAGGCAAAATTATTCTAATATCCAGGCAGCTTAATGGGCATTTCAGGTCCCCGTGTCATCTTCCTATTGTGTCCCCTCGTGTTACCTCTGTAGCCACTCTGGCCCCATACTCCTTCCACTCACTTCCAGGCCTTTGCTGAAACAGGTCCCTCCTCCTGGTGCACCGACTGCCCAGTCTCTGCCCCACACTGAAAGCCTCCCAGGGCTCCCTGCTCCACTCCAGGGCCCCAGCACGGCCCCCCTGACCCCTGGGGGAGACCGGAGAGGCTGAGATTTCCCTAGGATCCAGGACCTGCCCGGCCCAGCCCCCGCCCAGGCCCGGCCCGTGCAGGCAGGGGAGGGAGCGGGGGAGGGAGCTCGGGAAATTCCCCTGGAGCCTGTTCCTCTGCTTCTCAGCCCAGCTGGGGTGGGGTGCCCACTGGAGGGAAGGGCCGGGCCAAAGATCGGGGCCTGCCATGGCCTCAGCCCTGAGCCCACCCCGGGTCCCCAAGCCCAAGTATGCCCTGCCCTCGCACTACCATGAGAGCTTTCTGGAGAAGAAAGGACCTCGGGACCGGGTAAGGCGGGGCAGGGAGCCCGGCACTGCTGGGCAGCCGGGCGGGCGAGGCACCTCTCTGAGCCTCAGCCTCCCCACCTGGCCAAGGGCGGCAGGGTGGGTGCTGGACGGGGCAGGGCACGGGTTGGGGGCTGGGAAGGGGTCTGCCCATCTGTCCGTCTGTCCGTGTCCCTCTCTGTGTCTCTGACTCTTATTTAGTCTCTTCCTCTTTCTCTCTCCCTGCTTGTCTGTCTGTCTCTCTCTTGGTCTCAGTCTTTCTGTCTGTGTCTCTCTTTCTGTCTGTAGGACACAAACAGGATCAAAGACTTCCTCCAGGGAATGAGGAATTAAACTAATCAGTTCCCCTTCCCCCAGCCTTGAACTAATGTCATGAACCTCAGCTGCGGGGGAACAAGGTTGGGACAATTGCATGGAGGACAAAAAGAGCTGGTGGGGGCCACATTTGGCAGGAACCAGATACTTGCCATGGGTGGGGAGAGAGAAAGCAGCAGAGAGAGAAAGTGTGAGTGTGTGAGTGTGTGAATGTGAGTGTGTGTGTGAGAGTGTGTGTGTGTGTGTGTCTTTTACTCAGGAGAAAGCCCAGCCCCTCAGTTCCTGCCAAGTCCCTGTCTCTCCTCCCCACTCCCCATATTCATTCATCTTCTAATAGGACCCAAACCACCCCCACTGCTTTCCCTGGCCGCCTCCCTCCCTGTCATTGTCATCGTGGTCCTCTCTTCCTTTCTGTCTCCCTATGCCCAAATCCCACCGCCCACCTCAAAAGCATCTAGAGGCAGCAGACGTGGGTGGGTGTGGGTGGGTGGGTTAACAAAGACTGTGGGCCCCAGGATGTGAGACCCAGGGTCACGCACCCACTCTGACTCTCCATCTTTGCGCCTCAGTTTCCTCTATCATAAAATGGGTAGAATAGGGCCGTAGTCACGGCCATGTGAGGGGCAGTCCTTAGCAGACCAAAGACCTGACTCAGGGCAAGCACTGGTGCTTTGCACGTAGTAACTTGCCCAGTTCTCACAATGGTGGGTACCATTAGTATCGTCATTTTATAGGTGGGGAAACTGAGGCACAGAGAGCTTAAATATCTTGTCCAATGGCATGTAGCTGGTGCATGACAAAGCAGGTCTGACCATACTGGGTTTAATCATTTACCGCTGTATTCTCAGCATCTGGAACAGTGCCGGGCACATAGTAGGTCCTCAGTAAGTGTTAGTTAAATGTATGCATGTATCTATAGATGGTCAGATGGGTGGGTGGACGGATGGGTGGATGCATGGTAGCTGTCAATATAAGCACTATGCTCATTATCATTACAGACCAATCGAAGTGCCTCCTCCTTCGGGAAGCCTTCCCAGGTTTTCCAGTTGGAAGGCTGCTCTCCTTTGTGATCTCACAGCCCAGGGTCTGCCCCTCCCCAGGGATCCTAGCTTCTCTTCCCTGGAGGATTTTAGTGTCTGTGCTTTCTCTATCCTCCATAACATGACCTATTTAAAAACAGAAATCATGTCCCATTTGTTACTTTGCCCATGACAGAGCTGGCTACAGAGTAGGGGGTCAGGGAACATTCCGGCGCAAAATCCCCAGACTCTTACAATCTGATCTGTATCAGCCCCTTAGATCTCCAAAGTTGGGGCATTTGGAGTTCAGAATCCTGGGGGAACCCCTGAATCTACAGACCTCCTAGAGTCCAGAACCTTGTGAAATTCTGAGACTACAGACTCAGCACCTATCCCAGGGCCTGGCGCCAAGGAGATGCCAGCAAATATTTATGCCGTGGATCAGGGGACAGGGAGATGTGGGGGGGGGTGGGGGTGAGTGTGTGTATGTGTGGGTGTGAGCGTGGTGTGTGTGTGGGTGGGTGAGGTGTGTGTGTGTGTCGGTGGCTGATGACTCAGTAGATGGACGGATGGGTGGGTGGATGGATGGAACGTCATAAATCCAGTTAGCTCGACTCACTTTCAGAATGCTCCCCTCCATAGCCAGGGGACTACTCTGGGTCCCCTACCCCGTCATGGTCCCCTTGGCCCTTCCTCAGAGAACACCAACCCCAGAGGCTGGGCCATGGCTGGGGCCCCTCCCTAAGAGACCTAAAGCAGGTCACAAAGGAAACCATGTGACGATGGGGGACGAGTGGCCGCAGAGGCCCTGAGGCAGAAGGGGGGTGCGGCGGGGGTGCCCGTTTTGCCACCTCACGTCCTTCTCTTTCTCCGTCTTTGGTCCCCAGGATTACAAGAAGTTCTGGGCTGGCCTCCAGGGCCTCACTCTCTATTTCTACAATAGCAATCGGGACTGCCAAGTAAGAATGGGGATGAGGGGTCAAGACCTGGCCCCTCTACGACCCCAGAGACCAAGCAGATGGTGTGGGTGGCGTGGCCAAGCCGGGGTGCCTAGTGCTCAGACCTCCGCTTCTGTGCCCTCAGCATGTGGAGAAGCTAGACCTTGGCGCATTCGTGAGACTCACAGATGGGGCTCCCTCGGGGAGCTCCCGTGACTCTGGCACCTATTTCAACCTGGTCCTCCGGAACGAGGAGATCAAGTTCAAGGTAGGTCCCTTGGAGGGGAGCTAGTGGGAGATGCTTCCTCCCCCATCACACCCATCATTAACACACGCTAGCATGAAGTCACACAGAATTTACCGCAGGGTTGATGACACTGGGCAAGTCTACTTGACTTTTCCGGGCCTCAGTTTCCTCAACTGCAAAATGGGATACTATATATTAAGTGCCCAGAACAAGAACAAGATTCACAAGGATCATCACTGCCATCATTCAATCTTCCGGCAAATATTTGTGAGCACCTACTGTGTGCCAGACCCTCTTCTTGAAAGACAATTAAAAATCCCTGCCCTTGTGTAGTTTACAGTCTAGTGGTGAAGCATCCAATCAACGTGTAAAACGGAGTGTCGGATGCTGGCAAATCCTACAGAGACAAGTGCTAAGGGAGGGGGAAGGAAATGTTAAGTGGTTTGATCAGGGAAGGCCTTACTGAGGATCTGAAGGAGGTGACGGAGCCAGCAGTGTAGATATCTGTGAAACGGCTCTTCAGCAGAGGGCATAGCCCTTGCAAAGGTCCTGGGGCAGGACCAGGCCTGGCGTGTTGGAGGAACAGCTGGGAGGCCCGTGTGGCTGGAGCGGAGGGAGCGAGAGAGAGAGGGAGGAGGGGAGGGCAGGGTGGGGACGGGGCAGGTTGTGCAGGGACCGTGGGCCACAGAGAGGACTTGGGCATCTACCCTGAGGGGGCTGGGAACGCTGGGAGGGTTTAGAGCATAGGAGCTACATGATCTGACATGTTTTTCTAGATATTAGTATAATAATATTAAAGATTAACATCCCACATTACTAAGGACTTACATTCAGACATCATCCGAAATGAACCTGTCCTGACATTTAATCTTCAGGGGAGCACTTGGAGTCAGGGACTGTCATGCCTTATCCCATTGCACAGATGAATCGAATGAGGCTCATCGACAAGGATTTGCTCTTTCCCTCCCTAGGTAGAGAGCCTGGAGTCTCGGGAGATGTGGAAAGGCTTCATCCTGACGGTGGTGGAGGTCAGAGTGGTCCCCCTCTGCCCCTCTCTCTCCCATTCCCCACTAGGCCCCCTCAGAAATCCTCTTCTTTCTCTCCTTCGGTCCCCAAACAAGCCCCTAGAGGATAGCACACTGGTCTCGAACTAGCAGCCTACGGGCCAAATGTAGCCCATAAACATCGTTTGTTTTGTTAACAAAACTAAACATTTTAAAGTTAGCTGCCATCACTTAAAAAAACAGGGTTTTTAGTCAACGTTCCTGATTTATGTTACTCGTTTGTTCCCTGCCCGAGCCCTGAGTTTGAGACTACATTCTAGCATCTGCTCGGTCCTCCTCCCAGTCACGGAATTCTCTCTCTCTGCATCCTCTGGAACACCTCTGTGCCCCTGGAGGTGTAGGGTGGCTCTGGAGCCCCCAGACCCGGTGTCCACCCTGGCTCCATCTGCACTCTGGCCTCAGTTTGTCTCTCTGTGACATGGGCACAGCTGCCCGTTCCCTGACGCCCCTATTGTTCCTCAGCTCCGTGTCCCATCCAACTTGACCCTGCTACCTGGACACCTCTACATGATGGCCGAGGCCCTGGCCAAAGAGGAGGCGCGCCGCGCCCTCGAGATGCCCTCGTGAGTGCCCCGCCTGGCCCGAGGGGCTGCAGGAAGCGGGGCGTGGGGATGAGGTTGGGCTGTGAGTGGGGTCTCTCCCTGTTGGGTCTTAAGTTGAGAACAGAGCTGCATCCGGGCTGGGGCGGGGATTAGCCGAGAGCCGGCTTGGCGTTTGGGGACAGGTGTAGGTGCCTGGGGGCGGTGCCTGGGGGCAGGCCTGGGCCTCCAGGGGACTGGACTCAGCCCCCGGAGACAGAACCTGGACCTAGAGGAAGAGCAAGGTCTCCGGGAGCAGGGTCTGGGGCTAGGGTATGAGGTCGGGCTTCTAGAGGCGGTCCTAGGTGCTTGGGGGCGGGTCTAGGTGTCTGGAAGGCGTGGCCTGGGCGGGGTTATGAGGTGGGGCGGAGCTGAGTGTCCAGGGCCCGGGTTCCGTACGGGAGGGCGTTCTGTTCTGGGTCTCTGGGGAACGGCGCCTGTCCAGTGAGTGACGCGGCCCGCCCCAGGTGCTTCTTGAAGGTGAGCCGGCTGGAGGCGCAACTGCTCCTGGAGCGCTACCCCGAAAGCGGGAACTTGCTGCTGCGGCCCAGCGGGGATGGCATGGGCGGAGTGTCTGTCACCACGCGCCAGACGCTCAACGGGTGCGCGTGCGCGACTCCAGACCCGGGGGTGTCAAGGAGGGGCTGCGTGGGGGCGTGGTCAGATGTGGGGGCGCAGCCGGATCCTGGGACAGGGGAGGACTTCTCAGATAGGCCAGAGGTCACGGGGTGTGGGATCCTTGAGGCTGGCCCCGCCCCGGAGCAGGGTTATGGGTGGGGTCAGAACCTGGGGCGGGGCAAGGAGGAAGGGTGGGGTCTTTCCTGGGCACGGGGTCCATGGGGCAGTGTCCTCCCAGGATGCTGAGCCAGGACTAGGGGCCCGCGGGGTCTCCTGGGGATGGAGTCAGTCGAGGGCCAGGTCCACCCTGAGAGCCACGCCGGGACGGGGCGTGGCCGGTGTGCCGGGAGGAGGAGGGGGCCTTAGGCTCTCCACGGGGGTGGAGACAGGACGACGTGCGGGGGTCGTCCCTGGCCGGAGCCAGGCCACTCACCTGCCCACTGCCTGTGCAGGACGCCGGTGGTCCGGCACTACAAGGTGAAGCGCGAGGGCCCTAAGTATGTGATCGACGTGGAAGAGCCGGTGAGTTTTGGGTCGGGGTCTCCGGAAGCACAGTGGTGGGGTCCGCGCCCCTTCCCCAACAGCACTGACCCGGCCCCCTATCCATCCCCAGTTCTCCTGCGCCTCACTCCACGCAGTGGTCAGCTATTTCGTATCGCATACCAAGAACGCGCTGTTGCCTTTCCTGCTGGACGAGGACTACGAGAAGGTGCTAGGTGGGTGAAGCCTTCGAGAATTCGGGGGATCCAGTCCGTGCCTTTCCTGCCCCCGCCCCGACGGAGATACCCTTGGGTCAGCCCCTGGCCGCTGCGCCTCCTCCAGGCAGCCCTCTCTGTTCTAGGCTACGTGGAGGCGGATAAAGAGAACGGCGAGAGTGTATGGGTGGCACCCTCGGTCCCCGCGGTCCCCGGTCCAGGTGACGCCTTCTCCCCTCTGCGGCCGCCGGGGCAGAGAGGAGCGAGACCTAGGACCCACATGGTGCCTCCTGTACCCAATCTTGTACCCATAGTTGTAGGGCCTAGAAATTACCCAGACCCCTCTTTCTGGGGACTTCCAGGTGGTGGAGGGAATGGACACAGCTGGACACAGCTGGACACAGATACTCCCAGCCCTGTGGGGTCAAACCTGAGCCTGGGGCGGAGCCTAGATTTGGGGAGAAGAGAGGGCAGAGTAGGGGGAAGGCATACTGGAGGAGGGAGTGTTTAGAGAAAGGGTCTCCAGGATTTGAGAGAGGGAGGTAAGAGTGGGCAGGAGGGGGTGGGGATGGGGAATCATGGTGGATGTAGAGAACGGGACGGGAGGCAGTCCACCTTGGGGAGTGGGAGGGCAGGAGCTGGAGGCCCAGGTGCACAGCACATGTATGTACACATACATACACACATGCCACACTCACCAGCGTGGACTGTGTCCACCTGCATCATCAGAAGCTCACATGTAGACACCCATGTAGCCAGCGGATCCACACATCATGAATACATGGGTCAGAGGACTCCAGTTCCGTTGAGCATGAGTACACATACGTTAAGCCACAGTCACGTGTACACACACAGATGCAGACATATCTACTCACAGCACAACTTCAGACATTTATAGACACGTGCATGTACACACGAAGAGACAAGTACCCAGCACAGAACTGATCCATGCAGTGTCATGCATATATCTGCATACGTATGTTCAATGTATGCAGACTCACTCCGTATACATGTTTATGCTACGCAGGAACACAGACTTAAAATAAATGGCCTGTACACAGATACACATGCTCAGGGACACGTGCCTGTATCCCTGATCACGGAGGCACACAGACCTGCCCCGACTTGTCCTGCACCACTCAAGTCCCAAAAGTGACTACTGTTTCCCATCAGGTCCCACACCCCCCACCGATGGCCCCAAGCAACCACCTCCCACATCCATCACGCCCGTGTCCAGCCAGGACAAGCTGCCCCAGCTACCGAACCCAGATGAGAACTACGTGATCCCCATCAGCGACGCCCCGGCTGCTGACTACGTGAACGGGGACGGTGGGTGGGGACCTGGGGGTGGCTAAGGGGCAAGGGAGCAGGCTCACGGCTTGATGTGACAGGCCGTGTTTGTCCATGCAGTGCCCTCCCCTGGTCGGCTGGTCATCCAGAAGCCCAAGAAGTGTCACCTAGCCCCAAAGGTTCAGGCAAAGCCTCCAAAGCCACCCATTGCGCCCAAGCCAGGTAGGGGACCGTCCTCCCCAGCCCCTCCCTCATCCTGAGGCGGAGGGCTAGCCTCAGCCTCCATCTGCCTTCTCCCCCAGAGCCCAAAGGCCTTAGCAGAGGCCTGGCGAGGAAGCTGGTGTTCCTCCCCACAACAGGTAAGGGGTGGGAAGGGGGTGGCGGGGGGCTTCGCAGGCCGGCGGTCCGTGTGGTCACACAGGGCCCCGCCCTCTGAAGGGCCCACACTTGGTTTGATGTTCTGTTGTCTCCTGCCTCTTGAAAGCATTTTCATCTGGTACTGGGCCCCGGCCTTCTGCAGCAGGTCCTGGGAGGATGTGGGGGCAGCGTAGACTGGGGGGTCCCTGGTGCAGCTGAGGCCTCAGGTTCCCACCCCCACCCCCTAGGGCTGGCTGATGTGACAGCAGAGCTGGAAGAGAAACTGCAGAGGCGGCGGGCGCGGGAGCACTCCGCCGGGCTCGCTGAGGACCAGCGGGTCAATCTTGGAGCACAGCGCGTCAGCCAGGTGGACCCCTCCTCCAAGAATTAAAGCTCAAGTGACCTCAAGGCCAATGTGTTTGACTTGGCTTTGGATGACAGTGAGGGGGTCCATCGGATGTCTGCCCACAGCTAGCCCCCCATTTGGTCCCAGAGATCCTCACTCAGCTCAGCAAAAACTGCCACCTGACTTTGCCAGAAAGGCCCATTTTACAGCTGGGAAAGCTGAGGTCCAGAGAGGGCCAGGGCACAGCAGCAGCAGCACGGCCTGGCCAGTGTTTGACGTTTATTGGGATGTGAGGTCGGGAGGAGGGCTCGCCCTAGCGCCCGCTCCCTGTTGGTGACCCCCGTTAGGAGTTAAGGCTCCAAGCAGCAAGTTAGAAGAGGGTGCCTGGCTGCAATAGCCGAAGCCTGGCGGCAGCCCCCAAAATCAGCCCAGCTACGTGGACAGTCCTCCGGCCTAGGTGAGGCTGGTGTTGGAGCTGCTGGTGGCACTGCCACGCTTCTGCAGGCAGCGCACAGAGCTGGGGACCTGCAGTCCTGTCGTCACCTGGAAGCTGCCACACCACACCTGGGGGACAGGGAGGGGACAGCAGAGGCTCAGCAGCGAAGCCAGCACCCAGGGCCACCCCCGCCTGCCCCGGGCCGGGGAGGGGCCCTCACCGTGAAGGCTGGCAGCAGTGGCTGCGTGAACTTGGCCTTGAAGGTGTGCAGCAGCTGTTTGGTACGGGCATTGTAGAAGGACAGGAGGCCTGGAGGGGGGCAGAGCGACAGGGGACGGATAAGCGGGTTTGCAGCAGAGGCACAGGACAGGCAGAGGCGGCTGGAGGTGCCATCAGGGGCCCAGGGTCACCTTGGTGGAAGTCGCAGTGCACGCCCAGGCAGTCAGGCACGGGGGCTTCCAGCGCCTTGGCCTTGTTGGCGTGCTTGGCGGTGAAGCTGACCTGCAGCCAGTTGTTGACGTGCAGGCACCAGGACGCGGCCGTCTTGCCCAGCTGCTCGAAGCGGCCCAGGCTGCGGTACGCCACGCCCACGCCGAACGCCTTGCTGTCCGGCTCGTAGCGCACCTCCCAGTAATGTTCCCCGCCATCGATCAGCGTGTCCCCTGTGGGCAGGGTGGGCAGTGGGGGCTGGGTAGAACAGGGTCCCAGGTGCAGCCACCCAGGTACTCCCCAAGTCACAGCTACTCCCTCTAGATACTCCTCGGTCCTCAGCTATTCCTTCCAGACATCCCTCAGGCCTCATCAACTCTCTCTAGATATTAAGTCCAGATGCTCCCCAAGCTCTCACTAGTCCTTTCAGATTCTCTACAAGTCCAAACTACTCCTTCCAGATTTGTCCAGGCCTCAGAAGCTTCCTCTGTTTCCCCACATTCGGCCGCTCCTCGGTCCTCAGTTCCTCCCGGAGACCAGCTCATCCCAGACCCTTGCTCCCGGCTGACCCCACAGTGTTCCCACAGCCCGGGACTCCGGACTCCGCCCTGCTGCTTTCAGAATCTAGATTCTTCCCACACCCCTAGCTCCTGGTGGAGACCAGGCCCTTCCAGGCCTCAGCTCTTCCTGAGTTCCAGACGCCCTCCAGATCTGCTGATCCCTGAGTCTGGACGCGCCCCCCACCCCCTGCCGGATCCCAGGCCCAATTCTTGCCACCTCCCTCTCCCCAGCCACTGTTCCTGGGTTTCAACTTCTGGCAAACTTACTCCCTGCCCGTCAGGTGCCGACTCCTTCCCGACACGGGATAACCCCCCAGGCCAGCGCAGCCCCGCGCCCCCTGGACCCACGACCTCAGCTATCTCAAGCCACCAACCAGTCAGGCTCTTCCAAGGGCTAGGTAGCATCCACGCCAATCTCAGCTACTCTGCAGACACCCCCACGCCTTTCTCCGCTTCCTCCCCAAACCCCACCTCTGAACAGTCCCAGATGCTTTCCAGAAAATCTGAATCCTGCACAGAAACGCCAGCTTCTGCCCAGGGCTCAGCTCTTCCCCAGAACCCAGCCACGCCCCACCTTCTTCCACCCACCCCTCTGCCTGATGCTACGGGTCACGTCAATTTCACACCTCACACCTCAGCCTTCTTCGAGACAGTGGCGATTTCCCTAAACTCCAGTTCCTTTGTGGACTCCAGCTTCTCCTTCATGGGACCTCATCATGCCCAAGGTGCTAACCGCTTCTCCAGTCCTGGCCATTCCCTCAGCTTCTCTGACGCCAGCTACTCTGGCTCCTCCACGCACCCAGATGCTCCAGAAGTCACCGTTCTTTCCACCTACTTCCAGATCCCAGCCAATCCCCAAGTCCCAGCTGTTCCACAGAGCCCAGGCTCCTGACCAGCCACCCCCCAGGGCCGAGCCTCTTTCCTAAGCTCTGTGAGCCTGACTCCCCAGTAACCCCCTCCCCCAAACTCCCACCCCAGCTCGTGACACCTCATCAGGACCAACCCCTCCCTCCTCCTGCCCCTGCTCCTTACCCAGCACCGTGTAGGACTCAGCTGTGAAGCGATCCCGTCCCCCACGACCTGAGGGCATCCTCTTGGGAGATGGGGTACCTCTGTGGGTAGCAGGGAGAGGAGGGCTCAGGCCAGCCCTCACCTCCCCCATAGGAAGGAGACCTTGGTCCAGCCGGCCACTGTGGACTCTTGTCAGTCCTTGACCATTTTCGGCTCTTTTCACGTACCGGGCCCCCCACGTCACAACGTGCCTATGCCCTTCTTCACCTAGAAAACTCCTGTCCAGTCATCGAAATCCAGCTCAGAGTCCCCCCTCCCTTGATTCACGATTTGACGCCCCAGCTCCACGTCCCTCCCTCCACCCCAGCCTGGACCCCACCGGGCTGCGTGTCCGTGTCCATCGCGATCTCCCCCACCGAGACTCGCGGGGAGGGGGCAGCCTACCTGGCTGGGGAGTTGACGGGAGACGCGGTTCGCCCCTTGCCATCTTTCTCACGAGCCTTGATGTCCTGCACCTTCCCGCCCATGGCGTCCCACTCCACGGAGAGGTCGTCCACCCGCAGGTTCTGGTGGGATGTGGACGCATCCAGGCGGAACATGAACGCTGGGGCCGGGTAGACGTGGGAGTCACAGAGATGGGGAAACCCCGAGAGACACAGAGAGAGAGACAGACGGACAGTGACCAAGACAGACTATGACGGGCAAAAAACAGAAAGAGACAAAGAAACAGAGACCAAGACCAAAAGAGGCCAACAGACAAAGGCTCAGAGACAGACAGACAGACAGACAGGCAGAAAGACACCAAAAGAGACGAGATGGGGAAGAATGGAGGGGGCAGACCACACAGCCAGAGGAGTGAAGGCCAAGGGCTTGTTGCCTAAAGGTCTCCCAGGCCCGCAGCCACCTTCTAACTACTTGGGCTGCCCAGTGCTCCCCTGGGGATTAATCCCAGGAAAGGGGCTGGGCTACAGCATGACAGAAGTCAGCTAGACTGCAAAAGGACTTCCTATCCGGGCATGCAAAGGTGTCACTGTGGGAGGCTAAGAAATCTGTCTCCGATAGTGAAATACCCTGTCCAACTTCTGTTTTTTTGAAAGAGAGTGTGTGTCAAAAAATCATCGCGGTATAATGGGACCGACTGCAAAAGCACGGGACAAAAGCACGTGTACACCAGACATGCAGGCTGAGGAATCCTACTGTGGACGGAGCTCTGAGTTTCCTGGCATCCAAGGCAAAAAGGGACACAGAAGCCTGATCGGAAGATTCTCATTTCACACCAGTCCCTGGGGCCCCAGGAATGAAGAGTTATAGAGTCACAGCCAGGATAGGGATAGGAGCCAGTCACCTGGTGTCTCCAGAGTCACTGGCTCAGAGAACTCGCCTGCAACTGCCTTATTACAGGCCTTCACACGGAAATTCATGTATTTCATGTCAAACTTGAGACCTAGGAGGCAACACAGGGATCTCAACATTGTGTACACTTTGAGCAATAGGATAGAGGCCCCACGTCCCCCAGTAATCCCACCGCCCCTCATTCTAAGGAGCACCTTGCAAACATTCCTGAGAAACCATTCTTGACCACGTTCACCTGTGGGGCTACGGACTACTTAGCTCCACCCCCCAAAACCTAGAGCAGCCAATCAGGACGCTGTATGACCTAAACATAGTGATTAGTTCAGGGATAAGCATAGGACACAAAATGGCCAATCAGAATCTACCCTGGGACTTAGGTACTGTAGGGAGCAGAGTCGTTGTTTTCTTGGGGGCTGGCCAGCTAGGAGGAAGAGCCTCCTGGGAAAATTTGCCAGCTCATTTGGCTAGCCTCCTTGAAGGCAGCCTCCAGAGCCAAGAAGTGCAGGGAACAGGGGTGACCGAGTCACTTGCTAGAACCCCTGGATCCAGCCATGCCTGGTTTCTTGTAAAGACTTTCCTTACTTCTAGGATATATCTCGCTCTTCCATTCCGGCCTTTTCTTATTCATTTCTTCCATTCTACACAAATAAAAAGCAGCTATCGAGCTGTCTCCGCCCCTCCTCCCCTGCCCAAGTTAACCTCCCTTGGAGAGGTTAGGGCCCCCCCCCTCTTGCTGCCTCACGCCCTCTCCCTCCTCCGGCCTCTTCAGTCTCCACCCTGCAGGGCCTCCAGGCTGACTGCTTCTCCCCTCCTGGCGCACCCTCTCCTCCGTGGCCATGCACCGCCCTCTCCAGGCTGCCCGCTTTGGTTTCTCCCCCACAGTCTTCTCTGCAGGTGCCTCCCTCCCTGAGGGGTGGCTCAGCCGGGGACTGTTGCTCATCTCACTGTTCTGTTCTCGCCCTTCAGGCACCATCGTCCACCCAGGGCACCCACAGTCCAACCTCTAGCCCCCGACCCTATGTCCAGTCACCTCCTGAGTGTTCCCCACAGGATGCCGATTCTCTGGGCATCTCAAACAGCACTTGGCACCCCAGCTCTGTTCCTCTCATAGCCAGCTACCCTTGCCCCTTGGGCAAAGTCCCCATCCTTCTCTCTGTAAACTTAACCAGTTCCAGACATGAAGGCTCAGCGTTCCGGCCTCTGAGGCCTGGACCAGGCTGTTCCTCTGCCCGGAAGGCTGATCTTCCTCCAACCTCGCTTCTTCTCTTTGGGGCCTCAGCCTGGCCGCCACCTCCTCCGGATGCCCACATAGACTGCCTCACCCTTCCTGGGATCCCCTTGAGTTCAGGTTTGCTCAGCAGCGCCATCCACTGCCCCAGAACTAAGACCACCAGCCAGAAGGCTGCGTTTCAAACGTGGAACACATCTAACCACGGTCTAGACACACTCGCTGTGTGCTTGTTTCCTATTCCGCAAACCGGCCACTGTACTCCCCATGCCAGGCAGGGTTCACAGGAGAATGAGATGCGTTGAGGGATGGAAGTCACAAGCACTTAACCCTCCCATCTTTCCAAGCAATCAGTGAGGTGGCAGGTGGATTGCAAATAACCACAGAGGCTGTTTCCATAGGTGAGGGCGTCATTCATAGATAGACGTCCCCGACACTGCAGCCTTGTGATGGATTCGACTTCCCACCCTGAGGAATTCACTCGGAAGGCTGTAAAAGGCAAGAGGATGGGGCTGTAAAGGGGACACGTCAGGGAGCCTGTGACGATGCAGATCCACACTGTGACTGTGGTAGCGGTGACATGAGGTAAAACTGCACGTGGTTACACGCTTGCACACGAATGAAACGTGGATCAGCGCTGCAGGACGTAGCCTCGTCAGTTTCCTGGTTTTGACATTGAACTACAGCTATGTAAGCTGCCAAACGGGAGAAGGCGGGGCATATCCAGACAATGGACTATTATGATTCGGCCTTAAAAAAGGAAGGAAATTGTGACGCTTGCTACAGCCTGGATGAACTCTAAGGACAATGCTCAGTGAAAGAAGCCATACACAAAAGGACCAATCCTATGTGATTCCACTCACATGAAGTGCTTAAAGTAGTAAAAATCACAGGGACAGGAAGTCGAATGGTGGGCGCAGCATCTATGGGACGCGGAAGGGGAGTGGGTGTTTAATGGGGACAGAGTTTCAATTTTGCAAGATAAAAAGTTCTGGAGATGGGTGGCGGGGACAGTGGCCCAACGATGTGACTGAATTTACCGCCACGGAACTATACACTCGAAAATGGTTAAGGCAGTAAATATTGTTACATGCATTTTACCATAATAAAAATAGTTGGGAGGAAACGGGGCGGATTTATTTTGATTCTCACGCAAAAGGATAAACCAGTAGCTTCCCGGGCCCTCCTGCTGGCTGCTCGCTTTTCTTTCCTGCAATTAGCACACTCATTACGAACCACGTATGCTAATTACAGACAAGGAACAAGTTGATTACAGCCCAGAGCTGTGGTGCTAGTTATACTGTCAGCAAGACTCTCCCCGCCCCTCGGGGCTTCCCTGGCTCAGGACGGCTTCTGAGACCCATGAGGGAACCCCGCCAACGCCTCCCTCCGTCAGGCCCTCCCCCACCAGCTGGGTGGATCCCCCAGGCTTTCCGCTTTCTCATAACTGCCAAGGAAATCCCCCAGTACTGGGAGGCTTGCCCCAGAATGCCCGGTCCAAGAGCGCAGGGATTCTTGTCTGCTTTGTTCACTGCTCCAAGGACAGACAGCACGTGGTGCCCTGTAGGCACTCCATAAACTAGGAAGAGTGAACGAACACGCAGGTGAAGGGTGCCTTCTCCGGCCCCCGTGCCTCAGTTCCTTCACCTGTAAAACGGGGATAGGCCTGCCTGTCACACGCATGAAACGCTTAGCACACAGCAAGTTCCCAGTAAACGGTGCAGGGGCCCTCATCAATATCGTTTCCGTTATCACTTCGGGCAACTCCTGATGAGCCCAGCCAGGCTGCGCGCACACCCCGTGAGTTTTAGGGCTCCTCTACGAGCCCCAGTTGGCCGACGGGGTATCGGGAGCCCAGGGTGCTGAAGGGCACAGAGTCGGCGGCCCTTACCGGTCAGGGTGTACTCCGTCTGCCTGATGCCCTCCACCACCATCCAGGGGTGGTCCTCCTTGAGACGCGGCGGGCCCTCGAAGTTCGTCCGCCGGTACTCCAGCACGTAGTGGTCGATCTTGCTGTCCTCGTCCGGCATGCGCCACACCAGGGTCACACAGTTGTCGGCCACCAGGGACTCGGCCAGGTCGATCACAGGGGCGCTGGGGACTGGCCAGGACGGAGGAGAGGGAGGTCAGGAACCAGCGGCCAGAGGCGTAGGGGCTGCTCTGGGGCCCCGCCCACAGGGTACGCCTTCTGGGGGCGGGGCCTCCTCCAGGTCCCCGGCATGCGGACGGCCTTCCCGCGTTCTGTGGCCTGAGGGCGGCGCCCCCTCAGCGGTCCACCAAGGGCGGGAGGGGATGGGACGCAGAGCTGGTTCAGGGTTCAACCAACAAAGGGCTGGGCCTTCTCAGAATTCCATCATTTAGATGTAGAACATTTCAGACTTCGCTACTAATTGGAGGCGCAGCCTTCAGGAGATGCTACCTCTGGTGGGTGGGGCCTTTAAGCCTCCGCCCAGGGGCGTGGCCTCCCTATGGCATTAGCGGGACTCCGTCACGGCTCCACCCCAGGGGTGGGACTTTTTGGGGTCCCAAAGCCTGGCTGTCGGCTTTACTCCAGGCCTTGTCTCAGGAACCCCCAGACTTCTCAGCTGTTTCCCTGAAACCCTAGCCCTCGGCAAGTCCCCCTCTCACCCGGCAAGAACTTGAGTGCCTGAAGCATCCTCCTCTCCTGTGCAAAGTCTACCATGAGGTGACTCATGTTGTCGCTGACCTTGGCTTTCAATGACAGCCGGAAGGCAGGGGCCATTGTCACACTGCAGGGAAGGAGGTGGAGGGAGCCTGCTGGCAAGCATCTCAGGGGGCGCCAAGCCTGGTCCTCCGAGGTGTGTGTGAGACCCCTCCCTCTTGTTCTGGTCCAGTGTTCTGGGCCAAGGGACCCTCACCTGGACGTCCCCACCTTCACAACAGGGGTGGGGCACTAGGCTGGGGGCCACATACAGTCTCTTACCCATCTTTGATTTGCTTGGCAGCCTAGAAAGAGCAACAGAATGAAATTCAGAGTTGTCTTGAGTCAGTCAGAAAACCACTGTATGGACATGAAGACTGAGGTCCAGCATGGCAGCCATTTGCCAAAGTCCCCTGGCACTGGGGCAGAAACCCTTGGCTAGGCCCCAAAGGGATAAGGGGCAAAGACAGGCTTCCACTGCCACCCCACCTCCTGTCCAGGGCCCAGAACACAGAGTTGGTGGATTTAGCAAATAAAAATACAGGACGCCCAGTCAATTTGCATTTCAGATAAACAACGAATGGTTTTAAAGTATGTCCTACCCTATATTTGGAACGTACATATACAGTAAATCCCCACTTAACATCATCGATAGAATCTTGGAAGCTGCGACTTTAAGCGAAACGACATAACGAAACCAACTTTACCGCAGGCTAATTGATTTTAACAAGAGTTGAGTTCCTACGGCATATTTCTGGTCACCAAACTTCACCAAGAATAAAGACCCCAAACACTTTCAATATGGAACATTGAAATAAATGTGAGGTATACGTACATTCAAGAAAGACTAATAAAAACAAGGTAGACAATGATTCTGCAACCTGCTGACTCCCGTTTAGGGTCGCGGGTGACCGGAGCCTATCCTGGCAGCTCAGGGCACCAGGCTGGAGGGACCCCGCCCTGGACAGGACACACTCGCGCTGCAGGGCCCCTCACACCCACACTCACTCACACTGGGACCGTGCAGACGCCGATTCACCTCCTCCACACAACTGTGGGAGGTGCGAGCACAGCAGGGTCCCCGGAGAGAACCCGCACAGACGTGGGGAGAACATGCACGCTCCCCTCAGACAGTGGCTCCAGCTGGGAACTGATTTTTTTTTCTCATCAACGTTATAATAAAACAACCCTGAACAAGACGAGGTTATCTGAGGACCTGCTGCACTAAATATTGCACAGGACATATTACACTAAACAACTGTACATTATTAAATTTGAATTTCAGGTAAATGACAAATGTTATTTGAGTATAAATGTCTCATGCAATATTTCGGAAACTTATACTAAGCTTTTGCATGAAATATACTTCCACTAAAAAAATGATTCATTGTTGAATTTGAATTTCAGATCGACAGTGAACAATTCTTTCAGTATAAGAACGTCCCATGCGATCCTTGTGACATACTTATACTAAATATTGCATGCGCCATACTTACACTAAAAAATTACTCGCAGTGGATCTGAAATGCAAATTCAACTGGGTGTCCTGTATTTGGTCTGGCAGCTGCACCAGCACGGCTTCCGAGGCACCCACCTGAGGAAAGTCGCCTCTGTCCGTGGCCTGCAGGGTCTGGTTGGCCGTCTCCAGAAGCTCCTCGGAGCTCTCCAGGGCCCGTGTGCAAGCAGCCAGTTGGTTCTGCAGGTGGCATGGCACTGAGGGATGACACACCTCACCCCAGTGCATCAAACCCCCCTAAGCCTCCCCATCGCCTTAGGAGGGACCCAGGTATCACGCCTTTCTCCAGCTCCACGTGGGAGATGGAGGCCTGAGGGACGTTGGATGCTGCTCCTGGCAGCTCATCAGAATCACCTGGGAAACCCGTCCTGAAAAAACTCATATGCCCAGGCCACACCTGAGCTCCGGAGCTCCACGTCCCCTGGGAACGGGAATCTGGGAAGTTAAGAAGTTGCCTAGGAGTTTCGATGCAGCCCCAGTGACCCCAGCTTGGCCTCTGAGATCCCATGGGAGCAATGGGGGTGTCCGGCCATCAGATGCGGGGAACCGGTGGGAAGGGCTGAGAAACTAAAGGCACTGGGTGAGGGCAGGAGGGAGGAACGACCAGATGTGTGGGTGTGGCTGTGGCAACATGGGACAGGGGATTAAGAGGGAGAGCAGGTGGGTAGGGCAGTGATGGGTCACGAGCCAGGGAGGGTACAGGCAGGAGACCAGGGGAAGAGGGGGTGAGACCGACACCATCGGGGTGTCCGGCTCCAGATACTTGGGGGTATCTCCAAGAAGGGACGTTGGAAAAGGAGCAGTTTTGGAGGAAAATATGAGGCCAGCCGGGCTCTGTGGAGTCTGAGGGGTGCAGTGGGGGTGGCGTCTGAGCGGAGGCCTAGAAGAGTTCCCCACACACACCTGCAGCTCGTAGGTGCGGCTGGCCCGGTCCTGCTTTATCTTCATGAGCATTCCCTCCTTCAGCTCCTCCAGGAGGGAGAAGAGGGACTGGAACTCCGCCTCCAGGTCCTCCTGCACCTTGGCCGAGTTTGCCTTGGAGAGACGTTGCGGGATTGGCCAAAGCCCGTGCTCAGATGGGGAAACTGAGGCCTGGGCATGGCAGCCAGGCCGGGTCGGACGGTCATCAGCAGCGGCAGTCTAACTCATAGGGCTGCCCCTCCTTCCCTCCTATCTACCTGCCCCAAGACCTCCTTCCTGGGGGGGGTGGCCTCACCTCCACATTCAGCAGCATCTGCTTGAGGGAGTAGATAAAACTCTGAATCTCTTCATTCTTCACGGCCAGCGTTGTGATGATCTTTCGCAGAGCCTCCTGTCCCCACGGAAGGGCACGCACACGCAGGGCAGGTAAGCCCCTCAGATTGGCCCAGCTCCCCCACCTGGGGCTCCCCACTCTGCCCTCCAAGGATCCAGGGAGGAGATGTGGGGGCACGCGCCAGGAAGCAGGCCCTGGGAGAAGCTCTGGCCCTACCCTCCCTCACCCAGCAGGTGGGCACCGTGAGGGTGCCCATTTTACAGGAGAGGAAACCGAGGCACGGAGACAGCCTCTCAGGAAAGGGCAGACCCGCGGCCAGAGCACAAAGCCTTCGACCAGGTACCAGCATTTGAGGGCGGGGTGAGGGGCTAGCTCGCGGAAAGAAAACCCCGGAAGAAAATGATGTCTGCTAAAAATGGGCTAGCCTGGGAAAGGGGATAAACGAGAAGAAAAGAAGAATCTGGGAGGGGCGTGCCAGAGAGCCCAGGTAGATGCGGAGGCAAGGTCTGGGGGAGGGATGCCGGAGGAAGGAGGCGGTTATCCTGCTGGGGCCTGTAGCCCTGACCCAGGCCTCAGATGGGTCTCTTTTCTAGGGGCGCAGGGTCGGTGGGGTCGCCTGGACTGAACGGGTGAGGCGTCCTCGGAGGCGGGGTGGGGCGGTGGCCAGGACACCTGGTCCGCAGTCCGGACGAGAGGCGTGGAGGATGGGGTCAAGGTTGGGTCCGGGATACTGGGCGGAGGCGGGGACGTGGAGGGGATGCCCCTGGCTAAGATGATGGGGTGTCTGGGCGGCTGCGCCCTGGATGGAGGGACTAGACCCGGCCTGGTTGCGGCGGAGGTGGGGCCTCGGCCGCAGAGCAGCTGGGGGCGGGGGCGGGGAGAACGCTGCGGCAACACCTGGTCCCCTCCCTTTGGGTACCCCCGCCGCAGACCCCGCGCGCACAGCCCCGGTCTTACCCTTTGGTCTTCCATGGCTGCAGCCCAGCTCGGCCCGGCCCGGCCCGCGGGCCCCGCTCGCTCTTGGAATCCCCAAGCTGCCTTTGCCGCTGCCGGGAGCCAATGGCCCGCCGAGCACTCGCCGCCGCTGCCGCGCCCCCCGTCAGCTCTCCATCACTGGCTGCAGCGCGCAGGCGCGCGCTCCGCGCGGCAGGCTGGGAAATGTAGTCCCGCGCTGGGACGCCCCAGGTGACTTTGGTAGTGATGGCTGAGCTGGAGAGGCAGGAAGCCTGGGTTCGACCTCCCACCGCGGTCCTGCCGTGTGACCTAGAGCCCACCCCTAGGCCTCCCGGTGCCTCAGCCTCCCCACTTGGTCACCCGCGCTGCTGCTCAAACTAGATTTCTACCCCGTCACCCAGATCTAGCCCCGGACTACTCACGAGCCTTGCGTTTACTGAAAAACCCAAGGCCTTTGCCCAAGCGGATGCTCGGAGAGACAGATGCGTTCTTTTCCTCCCTACAGCGCAGCTGAACTCCTACACATCCTACAAAGCCCCAGGCTCTGTCATCTCCAGAAGCTTCCCTGCCCACGCAGAATCCACAGGGCTAGGAATGCCTGTGTCCTCCCCACCAGCCTGGGACTGGATCTACCCAGGGTCTCCAGCATTGCCCCTCCGTGGGGGGAGGTGTTGCTTTGGAGAGTCCAAAGGAGGGGGAAGGACTAATCGGTGGAGGCTGCGAGGCCGTGTGTGTCCCCGGGGGAGGTGAGAGAAGCCGCTGCAGGGCCTCCTGCGGCTGATAAAAACGGTTCTGCAAAGGACACAGGCCTTCTTCCTTCTGGGTGACAGTCACACTGTGGCTGAGGCCTAAGGGTCTGGCCCCTACGTGCAGGGGGTTCTGCCAGCACCTGGGGTGACAGGTACAGGGCTGGGAGGCAGTCCAGAGCCTACGAACCGCTTCAGCTGAGGCTTTAAACTTCTCTCCAGGTCGTGGGGGTCAGAGAAACTCTCTATAGCTGCTGTGGAACCCAAAGCCATCAGCAGAAATCCATGCCTCCGACCCTCAAAGGAAGACATTTTGAGGACAAATAGCTGAGGCTGGATTCCACTATTTGATCAGCCGCTGCTCCCTTCCCCCACCACTGCATCACCTGTCCCCCCAGCCCGGGTATGTTTATGTAGAAACTTCTGGAAAGATTTTCATTTACTGGGACACATTATCTCCATTCACATAATGCACTGGTTTTCAGACTAAAAAAAACAATTGGGAAACTGAGGCACAAGATGGCAGGAAGTGGAGCCCCAAGCCACATTGGCCACCAGACGTCTGCATCTGGCCAGGATGTCACATTCACCTTGTGGCTGGGGCGGAGATTGTGGCAGGAAGTCTGTCAAGTGGGAGAGGAAGAGGGGGCGGCGGAGCACCGGTGGGGCGAGGGGCGCCTCAGTCGCCAGGAATGGGGTCCTTGGTCACAGTGCTGGTCATCTTGTGGCAGTTCTGGGGTGAGTATTTGGGCCTCCCTCCCCTCTGCACCCCCTCCTGCTGTCCATCACTCCAGCTGCCTGTGCTCCCACTCAGCCACTCTGCACCTCAATCTCTGCCCCGCCAACTGCGGCCTGTCTCTCCCCGGTACTCAGGACCTTGGGAGGGCCGATGGAGTGCATCTAAGATCCTCAGAGGGGCCCCCAGGAAAGAAGTCGACCCGTGACCGACATACCAGCCTCGCTGAGCTGGCCCCGCTGGCCTCTCTCATCTCCACCCGCCTCTACGTTCCCCCTCTCCCTGTCGGTCGGCCTGCTGGCTTTGTCTTTCTTTATTTTCCCCACAACACGCTGAGCTTGATTCCACCTCTGGGCCTTTGCACATGCTGTTCCCTCTGCCTGAAACACTCTTCCCTAGAACTCTTCTCTCTAGCATCAGCCCCAGTGACGTCTCAAATGCCGGGAGCTTAACACAAACTCACCCCTTCTGGGGGATCTAGCAGGCGCCAGAAGCAGACTCTTCCTACTAGGCCTCCGTCCCTTCCCCTCCCCTCCGAGTCCCAAATCTTGGTCAAAGCCACTCACACATTCCCTCAGGCTAAAACCTCGGGAACCGTCACCATCCCTCTTCTCTCTTTTCCAGTTCAATTTTCCTTGCAACTCCCTCGAAATCCATTCAGACTCTGACCCCTTCTCTCCAGGATCCAGTCCCCATTACTGCTCGCTGGGACCATTGTCTCCTGGCTGTCCCCAAACCCCCTACCCCATAATCCATCCTCACCATGCAGCCGGGATGATCTCTTTAAAACTCAGACTGGACCGCGTTTCCCCCAGCTCTGCCGATTGATGTCCCATCGCACTTAGATTAAAAAGCAAGTTGCCCTTTCCCCATCTCCGCCTCTCCACCCCACTGAACCCCACCCCTGTGGCCCGCCTGGCCTTGTATGAGCCATCTCTCGCCGACCTATCTGACCCCACTTCCTCCCTCTCCCCTCCCTGTGATGTCTCTGCTCCAGCCACAAGGCCTCCTCGCTGCTCCTCCAACTCACCAAGTCCGGCCGCAGGGCATTTTCATGGCTGTTTTCTCTGCCATGAATACCCTTCCTCCACATCTTCCTTACTTACCAGGACTGGCTACTTTTTACCATTCAGATCCTTGCTGGAATGCCACCTCCCCCAGGAGGACTTCCCTGACCACCCTCAATAAGTAGATTCTCTCTCACCTCATCTTTATCCTCTGTTGCCACTCGCCATTCCTTTCCTCCACCACGATTCCCATTTCACGACTTCCTGTGTCTCTCTTTGTCCCCGGTCAGCGACATGAGGGCGGGGATTTTTGTCTGTCTCGGCCACCTCTGTGTCTGTGTCCAAGGTGTCCAGAACAGGGCACACGCCAGGCAACATTTGTGTGGCTGAGAGCTGGATGTGTCATAAAGTTCGTCTTGAAATTTCACAAACGCTGAGTTATACCCACTTCACAGGAAAGGCCATTGAGTCTCAGCGAGGAGAAGTGACCACGCAGACAGCAAGGTTTTAATCTCTTGCTGCCTTACTCCTGTGGGCTCATTCAGGGAATGAGACACACACACACACACACACGAACACTGAGAGACCTCACTCATCTCTTCCATCCCCAGCCCTGCAAAGAGCCACAGGCCTGAGCGTGCACCAGGAACCTAAGCTGCTACAGGTGAAGCAGGACAGCCAGGTGACCTTGACCTGTCAGGTGGTACTGTCTCAGGCCTGCGAGCAGCTCCGCGTCGAGTGGACCAAGGACAGTGTCACCTTGTGCCCGCCACACATCACCAATGGCACCCTCAGCCTGGGGGTCTGTGGGCCCCAGGGACGGCTCTCCTGGCAGCCGCCTGGCAATCTCACCCTGCAGCTGGACCACGTGAGTCTTAACGACAGCGGGAACTATGTGTGCTGGGCAACCATGGAGATTCCTGAGCTGGCGGAAGCCAAGGGCAACGGAACACAGCTCTTGGTGGAGGCAGGTATGAGAGCAAATGGGAAGAGGCAGGGACTTGGAACTTCTAGACAACTGAGAATCTAGAATCTCAAACACCTAGAAATATGAACTCTAAATTCCCGTGAGATTCTTGGCTACAGAAATCTTGCAGACACAAGAACATCAGATTCTAGATCACAGAACCAAAGGCGTGCTGGGACTTATAATTCTAGACCAGAGCCCCAGCAGACTTTTCCTGTAAAGGGCCACATAGCAAATATTTTCTATTTTGTGGACCAGAGGTCTCTGTTGCAACAACTCTGCTCTGGCCTCATACTGCGAAAGCTTCTGTAGAGGGCAGTAGGTGAATGGATGAGACCGGATTCCAATAAAACTTTATTTAAAGAAACAGGCAGTAGGCCAAATTCGATATACAGGCTGTGGTTTTGCTGAGTCCTATTGCAAAATATCACAATCATAAAGACTCTTGAGGACATATAATTCTGGAGTTTTGATTAAACACATTTCCAGAATCTTTTCTAAAAAATGTGTTTCTAAAGTGTTTCCTACATACGGAGAAATACACAGCTCAACGGATGTCTTAGTCCGTCCAGGTTGGTATCACAAAATACGGCAGGCTGGATGGTTTATAAACAACAGAAATTTATTTCTCATAATCCTGGAGGCTGGAAGTCCAAGGTCTAAGTACCAGCGTGGTCGCGTCCTGGTCAGAGTCCACCTCCTGGTCCACAGATGGCATCTTCTCAGTGTGTCCCCATATGGCGGAAGGGGCAGGGAGCTCTCTGGGGTCTCTTTTCGTGACCCCACCCACGAAAGCTCCACTCTCATGACCTAATCGCCCCCCAAAGGCCCCCACCTCCTCATACCATCACTTTTCCGGCTTTGGATCAACACATGCATTGCGGGGCGGCGGGGGAGGGGACATATTCAGACCATAGTGATGGATCTGCACAGCCCGAGCTCACCTATAAACCCAGAACAGGGCACACGCCAGGCAACATTTGTGTGGCTGAGAGCTGGATGTGTCATAAAGAAAAAAACATCTCCAGCTTCCTAGCTACACCCTCACGCACCCCCAGCACACACACAATGCTGAATCCCAGCAGCATAGATTCATTTTGCCTGGTTTCCTATTTTATTTAAATGGAATCATATTTTCTCTTTTGTGTCTGACTTCTCTCGCTGCATGCGATGTCCAGAAGGCTCCTCCATAGAGGTGCCTGTAACAGAGGTTTGTTCTTTTTCCTCGCTGTGTAGTATTCCACCGTGTGACTCCACCTCTATTTAGGAATCCGATTTCCTATCCGTAGACACTGGGGCAGCTTCTGGGTTTTAGATGTTGTGCACAAGGCTTCAGTGAACAATCTAGAATGTGCCTCTTGGTCAACGTATGTACGCATTTCTATCGTTCCTAGGGTCATTCTAGAATCTTGAACCCCAAAATAGAATCTTTCAGTTCTAGAATCCGAGGGCCATCAAATTCTTGGCTCTTGGAACTGTGACATATATTCTCATGGGACTATCACTCCTTTGACGGCGAACATCGGTTTTTGAGGAGCAAAGAAAATCTTATTCTTTCTGTGTATAAAGTATCGCTATGCATATCGTCCATAAACAGATTTACAGCATATCTGTGATATTAAAACTTCATGAGATAACAGATTAAGATTTTAAAAACTCTCCTTAGGGCGGTGACACCGAATAAAGGTTGAGAAACAGTGAAATAGAGAAATGAATGATTCTAGAACCTTAGAACTACAGTCTCTCAAACACTTTAAATACAGATCCTTAGAATTTTGCAATCTCGGGGTAAGAGCAGAGAATTCTAGAATCCAGAGTTAAAAGCCATTGACTCTCAAAGCCAGAAGGAACTTTCCAGATCAGCTAAGCCTCAGCATACAGACAACAAAGCTGAGGCCCAGAGAGGGTCGAGACACGTCCAGTGACACGCGGGAGCCAGTGATGCAGCCCGCCTTCCCTTCAGCCCGCATCACGCGCTTTCCCCGCTCCGCACGACTTCTCCTTGTGGGCCAGACCTTGAGCAGGGGCGGGAGACCCAAACCGACCCAAACAGGGCTCCTGCTGTCCCAGTGGTTTCCGATGACCTTGGGCACGTGCCCAGCCCCTGTCAGGCAGGATGGAACATCATCCTGGCTCCCAGGCCGAGAGGTACCCATTCCTCTCCAGCTGGCAGAACCCACCCACTTTCCCCTTCCAGGGCAGTGTGTTACAGCTGCGCCACCCACCCCCACCCCTCCAGTGACAAGGGGGCCAATTACCAATTAGCAGAGGCACCGGGCTGTGCGTTGCTGTTGGCTGGGAGGTGGGGAGCGTGGGTCCAGCTCTGCACAGCTGGCTTCCCCACTCCCCAGCAGCTGCCCTGCAGCCCCCCTTCTTCCCCCACCCCTGCCCTCGCCCCAGGATCGCTGCCAACTTTAGAACCTACAGGAGAAGGGGCTGGCGGTGCTGGGCTTCGGCTTAGTGGCAGCAGAAGGAGCGTTTGGCTGGGGGGTTCATGTCAATTACACCGTGTTTTCGCTCTGCCATTCCATTGCTGTGTGACCTTGGGCAAGTAACTTGACCCCTCATGAGCAGAGTGATGAAGGTCACGGTGAGGATAAGGGAGTTCTTGACCAGGGCGATGGAGTTTATGATAAAAAAGAAAATCTAAGTGGCAGTTATTGCACAATAACCCAGCAAGAGAAATGTTGGTCTCGTTTTTTCAGAAGAGGAAAGAAGTTCAGAGCAAGCACCTGCCTGGAACACACAGCATGGCGGGGCCAGGGACCCCGAGGTCCCACATGGGGCGGGGGATCTGACTCTGCAGGGCACAGGAGGCCGGACTCCAAGGCGAGCACCTCGTGATGTAGGTTTCTTCTCTGCAGGTGAGCCCCCATCCAACCGCAACCAGATCCTGGGCTCCCCAGGTGAGTCCCGTCCCCACGTCGCTCCTCCGGCCCGCCCCCGCCCCCCGTGCCCCGCCCCCTGTCAGATCGCCCACTTTTCCCCAGGACTCTTCTTCGCGCTGCTGGTGGCGGGGGGCGTGGCCGTGGCCGCTGTCGCACTGGGCACCTGGCTCTGGGGCCGCCGCCGCTGCCGGCACAAGGACACAGGTAAGGGCGCAGGTGGCCGCGCGGAGGGCGAATGGTGCGGAGGCGCCACCATCCTCTGGCGACCCCGCCCCCGCGTGGAGGAGGCGGGAACTGCCGCTGCTTGAGAAGGACCATCTGTGTTCCCATTTACCCCTTCCGCAGGGAGGGAGGGCGGGACTGGGAGGAGCCGGAGAAGGCCCATCGCTCCATCCTCGCTTTTTAGAAGCAGAGACGAGGCTCCCAGAGACGGGCTGGGAAGGAAGGGCTAGGTCTCATAAGTGACTGTGTCTCTTCTTGGCCTGTATCACGCTCCCCTCCCCAAACATACAGATAACCCTATCTACAGTAACGTCCTATACAAGCCCAGGGGACCCCCACGGAAGACTGAGGCATGGCCTGTGGAGGGGAAGGCGCTGGACATCCCCACGGTCAACCAGAAGCACCAGAGCTTCTATGCCGTCTCCTTCCCCCAGCCACCCATCCCCCAGCAGCGTCTGGCCCCCAAACCGTGCCCCAGTCCCAGGCCGGGTCGCCCCGTCTCCGCACTCAGAACCTCTCCTTACCCAGGCTCCTCTGGGTAGCCACGGCCAAGAGGGTTCCTTGAAGTGGGAAGAGGAGTCAGGACCCCAGAGATCCAGAGGGGAGTGGCTATGTAAAGATGTAACTGGGTCTAGGGGTGTCGGGGTGCCAGCAGCCGTCCCCAGACCCCGTCCTCATCGAGTACGCCTCCAGAATGCCCGATAAAGGTGTACAAAGAAAACAAACCCAGACTCCATGGCATTTGGGGGTGTTAAAAAGATTCGAGGGGTCATCTGGGGGTCCCAGACCCCCCAGGATGGCTAGAGAGACCCACCGTGGCAAGGGGGCTCTGGGACGACTCACCGGCTCCCCCGTTATCCGTGGAGGTACATGTCCAATTAGCAAAGAAGTGATGTCCCCAGCTTTCAAATTGTGCCCCGAACTGGAAGCCCCCCTCTCCAGCTAGTATCTCCTCCCAGACAGGCTCAGAGATGGGGATGAGGAGGAAGATTGGGGCTCCCCCGCCTTTATCAGCCTCCAGGGGCTCTTGCCTGACTGTCACCTTGAAGTGACACCAGCTGGGCCCGGCTCCCCTCCCCCACGACTGCCGTTTCCATGGGGACAGATGTCCTTCCAGCAGCCGCATCAGGCCTCGGCCGCCCGCCCCACGGGGAGGAGGGGGCTGGAGGGGGCGGGGCTGGCCTGAGAGCCTCGCCCCCTCGGATTCTCCATCTTTTTTATCTGCCGGTCTCCACTGTCTCTGGCTTTCTGAGTTGTGGTCCCTCCCTGCAAGCAATTCAGGCTCCAACCCCAGCTCTATCCCCAAAACGAGGAGCCAGGAAGACCCTGACCCTCAAGGGTCCATCATTCTCATCCTTCCCAGGAGCTGGGATCCTGGCCTCCCAGAAAGGACACTTGAAACACACAATAACTTATTTATTTTTCAGGCCAGAGGAGGGCTTCCAGACATAATCGTAAACCCCAGAACCCAGAATGGGACCAGGAGGGCGGCCCTGATGAAGACCAGGGCTGGAAGGGTAGGAGGTCTCTCCCTCTGGCCCCCTCGAGGGGACTCCTCTGGGGTGCTGACCAGTGGCTCTTAGCCCTCAGGGGGAAGGGCAAGGGGCAGGGGCTCCGGGGCAGGGGCTCTGTGTGACCACCGGGTACAGCAGGGCCAAGTGCTCAGCACCCTGCACGGGCAGCGGGCATGAGCTGTAGTGCAGCACCAGCTCGGGGACACTGGCGAAGGGGCCGCTGTGCTGACCCAGCACCAGCTGGTTCTCCCGGGTCCGTGTGAACTTCAGATGCAGGAAGCCCTGGCTGCTTCTGAGGGACGGCATCACACGGGGCCTTGAGCACCCCAGCCCCACGCATGTTCTCTGACCCTGAAGCTACCTCATGGCCCCTGGGAGCCAGGCGCCGGCGCCCCCAAATATTTCTGGTAAACAGCCATTTGGTGCCAAGGTGTCGGCTTATTCCATAGTGGCTTGTCCCCTACCAAGGCAGGCTGGAGGTCCTGCCAGGTGACGGTCCCTCCCCCGGAGCACGGGCCGCACTTTCTCCAAACCTCCTGAGCCTAGTGCTCCCTCGCCCCCAGCCTCCCCACTAGTTAACCTCCAATCTGGGGTCCCTTCCCTTTCTCTCCACCTCTGGTGGGTGCAGTGACAGAACCTGGGGATCATTTTATCAACATTATTAATCTGAATCGAGCACTTCCTGTTTCTGGGGCACCCTTCTCAACATTTTGTCACGTTTTTTTTTTTTTTTTTTCCATTTAATCATTGCAGTATTACCGCTAAGTGGATGTTATTATCCTCCCTTCACGGATGAGGCAACCAAGACCCAGAGAGGCTGAGTAATTTAGCCAAGGTCGCACAGCTAGAAAGTGGCGGAGGCAGGATTCGAACCTGCCTCCAAAGCCCTTGGTTTTGGCCTTTGAGGAATCTCACACTCAGATGCCTAGCAGAATCTTGGAAGTATTGCACAATCAGGCAAGCCTGGAATCTTAGAGAAGCACACGGAAACCGGGTTCTCAAACTCAAATGCCTGCAGGGCCACTCAGATTTCGGCCTCCGACAGACACAAATGGATATACTTTAACTTTTGGACGGGGGGAGTCCAAAAGGAAACTGACATCTGGTTCCCCATATCTACCGAGTCCTAGATCGTCTGTAAGGCTTCCAATCCACCTTCTTGCATACCTCCAGTGACAGGGAGTTCATTCTCAGTTGGAACCACGCTGATGGTCTCCCTGGAAGCCCCACCCACTGGTCCCATAAGGCCCACCCATCGGCCAGAAAGCCTGTCCACTGGCTGCTAGAGCCACGCCCCTTGGCTCCCACCGAAAGAAAGTATGAAGCATGCAGTCCTGTGACCCTCTGTCCCTCTAGGGGGCTGGGGTCTCACCTGAGGGACAGGGAGCAGTCTTGGGGGCTGGTCTCGCTGAGCCGCACGAGGTAGCTGCCTTCTTTGCAGAGCGACAGGAGGTTCTCAGCATCCGCCCGGCTCAGGGGGCCGTGAAACCACCTAGGGTGCGGGGGCAGATGCCTCAAGACGGGGGATTCCCCTTCAAACACACTCTGGGGTCTGGGGCAAGGGCTAGTGAACTCCAGGCTAATGAGAGAGAAGAATTCCCTCGGGTTTCTCAAGAGGAGCCTGGTTTTCCTAGGGAGGCAGCTGAGCCCCAGGTCAACGCGGAGCTGCACCCTCCAATTCAACCCGTACACCCGACCTTGACCTTAACAGCCTCCCTAGGCTGGATCCCCGGGCGTCCTCAGCCCCCTCTCCAATCCCCCAACTCGAATCGCTTGCGCGTCACGAGATTTGCCACATCCTGTATCCATCCGCATCCACCTGTACCAGTCTTAACTATTTTCCTTTAATGTGCTCAAAGAGGTAGCAATTGTGGCCAAGGTGTCAGAGACTGTGAGCAGCAGAGACTCGGTGGTTGTTTGTATTGAAAGAAAATTTGAAAGAGAATGAACTTCTCACCCCGGCCTTCAGTGTTAATTAGCCAGGTCTGTCTCGCCTACCTAAGAGGTTTGCGGATGACAGTGACAAACACACCCAGAGGGCTGGGCTCCGGGGGCTTAGGGAGTTCCTCGAGGAGCCCCTAGGCTGGAAGGACACAGAGAAGACCCAGACCCTTTCGGCTTGTGCGCCTCATCCCTGCCCAAAGTCAGCACCTGCTCAAAATTCTGCCCTTCCCAGTTTCATCCCAAGATTTCCTGGGGCTGAGAATAATTTGCCTCTGTTCTCAGGCTTGTAAACCCCGTCCAAGAGAAGAGAGGAGATCTCTTTTTGAGTTAGGTACCCCCTTGGGGGTTTTGAGCCCGAGGCTCGGAAAAGTTAAATTACTTGCCAAAACAGCCAGGAGATACAAAGCAGGAATTTGAACCCAGTATCTGATTCCAGAGGGAACTGTTTCCATCTGATTCTGCTTTGCACCTAGCTGGGTGTCTGACACAGCAGGCGCTGGCGCCGGATTAAGATTAGCTGAAGAAATAAGTAAAGTGAATAAATGGGTCAAAGGTCCTCCAGCCCCCCTAGTCCAGGAAATCTGCAGCTGGTGTGGGGCAGGGAGAGATTCGACCGGCTCTTCGGTGTTCCGTTTCCCCACTCACGGCTGTTTCTCGAGGGGCAAGGCCGGGCCCACACGCTCTGCGGCCTGGGGGCCCCTGGGCGGGGGTCTCCGGAGCTCCTTGGCTGAGCCTGGGGTCCTTTCCCACTCCGCACTGTCAAACTGCACTGGAAGGGGAGGGTTAGAGAGGAAAGGGTTAAGTCCAACCTGCCTAGGAGGGGCGGGGGCGATCCAGTGTACTCTCGGTAGGAAGATGGTGCCAATGGGGAGACCTATCAGAATCCAGAAGAGGAGGGGTTGGGTGTAAGGCTGGGGCAGGATTGGTACAGGACCACCCAACTGGCCTTCAGAAAAAGGGGGCGTGGCCACCCTCGAGTCTGGCGGCGTGGAAGGGCGGGGCAGTTCCACGAGTGACAAATCAGAGAGCAGGGGGCGTGGCTAGAGGGGTGTTGGAAGTTCCGTCCCAATCTGGGTCCGTCTTAGAACTGGAGCACCAACCCCAATGTACAGACCAGTAAACTGAGGCAATGAGCCCAAATCCCCCTCCCAGTCATACGACTTATGGAGGCAAAGTTGGATCCGCTCAACTCTTCCTGGTCCAAGTTATATTATCTCTTAAGGCTGAACTTACCAGTACCCCTTGGACAGAAGAAGAAGCAAGTCTGGGGACTTGCCCAAGCTCCCCCAAGTCTACCCGATGACAGCTACTAAGAAATGCTACTCTCTCCCCCAACTCCTATGTAATTGAGCATTTTCCGGCCCTCAAATTTCCAAGCACCCTACACGGTGGGTACTGTAATGGCCCCCATTTTACAGGCAAGGGAATGAGACTCGGGGAGATAAAGCGATTTTCCCAAGTAAGTGACACAAACCCAGGCCTAGTCTGACACCAAAGCCTTTCCCTGCACTATACTGAGCAGAACGAGTAGGTTCCATAGTACTCTAAAAAGGTGTTTCAGTTTCTAAGAAAGATGCAGTTTCTTCTGGAAAGAGGAACTCATGACTATCAGTCATCCACAGCTTAGTGAAAATCAATAAACTACCAAAGTGGCAGATGATTGGGGGTCTGCTTTGTAAGGTGAAGCAGGGGACGTGACCAGGGTAGGAAATAGAGGAATTCGGGCATTCCGAGGTCAAGGCCGGGGTCGGAGAAGCACCTGCAAAAGCCTTGGAGATGTGATCTTTCTTCCACTCCCAAGGCTGGTCATACTCATCCGCCGGCCGTTCGTCCTCCCTGGGCAGCCGGCTCTGTCGGGGCCTCTGCTCTGAAGAAGGCCGGTCTGCGGGGTCCTCTTCGTGCTCTTCGTAGGGAGTGTCGTACAGCTGCACTGCTCTGCACGGCAGTTCTGGGAGGCCAGAGAGACTGGTCAGCTCCCACTCCCACCCGGGACCCTGTCACCCTCCCCCAAGCCCTGCCCACTCACCACTCACGACCCGCTGGGCATCGTAGGGCTCCATGTAGCCGTCATCCGGATGTGGCGGAGGAGGCTGGGCATCAAAGGGGTCCGAGTACTCGGTGTCGACTTCTGCCTGGGGAGAGAGGAAAAGTGAGGGGCACAGGCTCAGGAGGACCAAGGCTGGCTCCGGGTAGCCTCGCTGGGCGATGGCACAGCCTCGGCCTGCCCTCTGGGGGCCATGTGACACGTCGCCTCCACGCAGTTCTGATTCACCTGACATAGACCCCCGCAATTTTAATGTTTATCAGCTGCCAGCCCTGTTCTAAATGCTTTACATGTGTTTACTTGTCATACCAACACACAGCAAGCACATTAACCCCAAGGCACAGAGAGGGCACGGGACTTGCTCAGGGTCACAGAGCCGGTAAGTAAGAGGCAGGTTTTGATCCCAGGCTGTCTGCTTCCCCAGATCCCTGCCTCCTCCTGCCTTTCTCTGTGCCATCACCCACCACCCCACACAGCCTCTCCTAACCCGGCCCCAGCCGTTCTCCGTCCCCATGGAGGGTTTGCGGGGATCCTCCAGGAGAGGATCACGGGGGCCAGGTCTGGATCTAGAGCCTTGCGACCTTGGGCAAGCCGCTTGGCTCCTCGTCTGTGAGCCTGTTTCCACTAATGGCAGAGACACGCAGGAGCAGCGGTGAGGAAGGTTAGTGCCCGGCAGGGGAGGGAATCCCTCAGGTCTGTTTTAGGACGAGTCCTCCAGAGTCCTCCAGCTGCCGAGAGGTGGAACAGAGCCAAGGACAGGGGACAAAGCAGGTAGGTGTGACTAGCACTGTGCACTGAAAAGGGACAGATATCAAACTTCTCGCCCAGCAGATGGAGGACTAGGGAGTATCTGGCTGGTGCCCTGGCCTGCCCCTGGGGTCACACATTTAAAACGCTCCCCAGAGTCCAGGGGCCCAGCCCTACCCTCTCGGCCCAGTCTCCTGGGACCACTCGGGCTGGGACACTTGGCCACTCACCTCTTCCCCTGCACTGCCCAGCAAGACCTTGGCTCTGGCCATCTCGGCTGCCTCCACCTTGATGAGCCGGTGTTTGGGAGAATCGTATTTGGCGTCGCCGGGGCCCGCGGGGTCTGGCTCTGGGCGGCTGTCGGTGTCCTCGTAGGGGTCCTCGAAGTCCAGGTTCTTCTGCTCCCGGTAGGCCCGCAGAATGTCGCTTTCCGTGTAGTCAGGGGTGGGCGGCTGCGGAGGGGGCCTCCGACCGCCAAAGCTCAGGTAGTCCCTCAGCCACTTGGCCATTTGGGCGCGAGTCACGCAAACCTGGCCACTGTCAAGGGGAGCCCCACATGCCCGCTCCCTGGCCCCGTTCGTTCCTTGGCAGAGCCCCCAGGGAGGAGGCAGAGGAGAAGGAGGAAGGTCAAGTGTGCCCCTTGGCGGAGCTCAGAAGAGGGTTAAAAGGAGAGAAAAAGGGGAGAGGAGGGAGGAGGCCCCAAAGCCCACCGGAGCCCGGCGCTGGAAGGATCGCGGGGGAAGGGGGCGCCCGGCAGGGCCCCCAACGCGGAGCCCGCGGTCGTCGGTCCGGGGCATCCGCGGAAGCGCGTGGAGTTTCTGCGGTCCCCAAGCGCCACTCGGTGCGGTCCCCAAGCTCCACTCGGCCGCCCACCGTCTCCGGGAGGCTCCGGGGTCCCTTCCTGGGGTCCCTTCCTGGGGTCCAGGGGTCGAGGAAAGCGCCGCCTGCGGACGCCCCCAGACCAGGCTCAGCCGCGACGCCTGGGTTCTCAGCGCAGCGGGCGGGCTCCCCAGGGGCGCAGCCGCCGCGCCCGAAGTTGGGCTCCGGGGACGCTGACCCCAACGCGGGGCATCCTTTGTGGCGGTCCCCTCTGCTCCGGGGGGAGCCCCAACCCCGCAGCCCCCAGCCCCGCCGCCTCGCTCCGGCCCCAGCCGCCGGCACAAAGGGAAATAAAAGCTCCCGCAAACCCCCTTCACGCTTTCGGAGACACTTCACCCGCCGGCGCCGGCGCGCGGCCGGGAGGTGGGACCGTGAGGAGGGGGCGCGCCGGCGGCCGCCCCAGCCGCTACCGCCCCGGGCCGCGTCCCGGGCAGCGGCGTCAGCCTCCTCCGCCGCCCCCTCCGCCGCTCCCCTTGCCGTCTCCCCGCCCCCTGCGCTCCCCTCCGAGGTGACTGAGACCTTCAGCTGCTCCGGGGAGGCGGGGGGCGGCCTCTGCCCACGGAGGGAGGCGGGACGCGGGGCTGGAGTCGCCGCGCGCGGCCGCTGGACACTGACCCGGAGGACCGAGGCTGGCAGGGGCGAGCGAGGCGCGCAGGAGCCGGGAGCCGGGAGCCGACAGGGGCTGACCTTGCTCAGGGGAGCGCGAGGCGCAGCGGCGGGCAGAGGAGAGGCAGGGACGGGGGAGCGGGCTGGGAAATGGGGGTTTGTTTGGACCTGACCGCGAGCTGAGGGAGAAATTGACCAGCAGAGGGGGTGAGAGTGACCACTGTTGAGGGCTGAAATCGAATCAGGACCTGGCGGCGAAACTGACCAGGAGATTGCGGGTGTGGAAATCGTCGCAGAGGTCACCAGCCAGAACCGATACTGACGCAGCCAAGCCAGGGAAGCGGGTCTGGCCTCCCCTCCCCAGGGGACTAACCGCAAGATGGGGGAAGGGGCTTGGGGCAGCTGGCCAGGGGAAGGGAGATGGTATCTGTGCCTGGCGCGTGTCCTCAGCATCTGTCCCTTTGTGACTTCTGGGGGTGGAGGCAGGGAGGGAGACAGAAATGAGAGGGGTCTCGCCTGGCCTGGCAGCCTATTAGCAGCCGCAGCTGTC
>NW_024347793.1:494748-501823 GCF_902729225.1 Pteropus medius | reverse complement strand
AAGAGGCAAAGGGACCAAAAGAGCTTATGGTCACTTCCTGAGCAACACATTGTTTTCTTTCCCCGTGAGGCGGCTTGCTCAGTTCCCCTAATATTGGGGTGAGATAGGGGAGGTCAGGAGGATGGGGTTCCAGATTCCCTTCTCCCATACCCCCAGGGTGGGCGGGTGCCCGTGGCTCAGACGGGTGGGAGGACCAGACAGAACTGAGAGCTGACAGTGTGCCGCCAGCTGCCCCCAGAGTGGGGCGGGGGCCATGTCTATGCCATCTTCGCCTTGCTTTCCTGGCTTGAAAAATGGGGCTTCTCCAAGGAGACCCCCAAAGAGCTGGAGGAAGGATCGCCAGAGGGAGCGAGGCATTTCCCCTGGTGGGGAAACTGAGGCACANCTTATGGTCACTTCCTGAGCAACACATTGTTTTCTTTCCCCGTGAGGCGGCTTGCTCAGTTCCCCTAATATTGGGGTGAGATAGGGGAGGTCAGGAGGATGGGGTTCCAGATTCCCTTCTCCCTAACCCCCAGAGTGGGGCGGGGGCCATGTCTATGCCATCTTCGCCTTGCTTTCCTGGCTTGAAAAATGGGGCTTCTCCAAGGAGACCCCCAAAGAGCTGGAGGAAGGATCGCCAGAGGGAGCGAGGCATTTCCCCTGGTGGGGAAACTGAGGCACAGAGAGAGGGGGGGAAAGACTTGCTCAGAGGCCCCCTCCTCCACCCCGGCAGCTCAGTTCTGCCCGGACACGACGCGGCCCGGCTCGGGGGCGGCGCCCAGACCCAGCAGGGGCTCTCCACGGAATCAGCGGTTCTCCGTCTCCCCCCCAGTACTAGCCCCATTTTCCTAATGCGAAAACGGGGGTCCAGAGCTGAGCGGGCAAAGCCTCTAACGGCAGCGGGGCATTTCCTGCGTCCTCCTCTTTGCCGCTTTGGCTGTGTGGCCCAACTCGAACCTGTTGAACTCGGGCCTCCCTCCTGAAGCACATTCGTACCTCCCCCCCCTGCCCCGCCCCCGCCCCCAGCTCGGATCCACGACGAGGCCGGTCCCCCGGGGACCGCTGGGGAGCACGGCGGGTAATTGTCCTGTTTTCTGTCAGCCGCAAGGCAATTCCAGGCTTGGCTTGGAGATGAGCTGTTGACAGATCTCATCAAATCCGAGTCCTCTCCCTGTCGGATAAACGCCAGTGTCTGAGGCATAAATATTGGAAAGGCGGCCTTCTAATTACAGCGTGCGTCAGGAATAGCAATGAGGGGCCCCGGGCGCGGGATCAAACGGCGTTTGACTTTTCTCCGCTTTTGAGCTGGCTTCTCCGGGGACTGCCCTCCACCCCAGGCAGGGGATGCGGGCGGGGGCGGGGATCCGGGAGGAGCGGGAGGAGGTGGACCAGAGCAGAGCCAGGCTGGGGGCCTGTGACCTCGAGGTGTGACCTTGAAGAGCTGTATGGCCGCTTGCGTTTTGGCTTTCTGATTGGGGAGAAGGGAGCAAGGGGGGTGAGGGTAGGAGAGGGGGGCGCTGCTGGACAAAGGTAAGGGGTCCTGGGCTGAGGGCGCCTCTCTTCCCCCAGCGCTCTGTCCTGTTAGAGAGGCGGTTGCTCAGGGCTCACTCTGGAACCCCGGCGCACGACCTTGACCTTGCGTGGTGACCTGGGCTGTTCTCCCATCTGTGAAACGGGCGGCAACCAACAACCTCCATTGTCCGCTCAGCACTTATGGCCTGGCACACTTTGGGGAACTTTATTTGTTGAAGAGATAATTCGCAAACCCTACAATTAACCCACTTAAAGTGTGCATTTCAGTGGGTTTAGTGTGTTCACAGGACTGTGTAACCCTCCCCACTATCCGGTTCCAGGACGTTTTCCTCACCCCGAAAAAAGACCCTGTGTCAAATCAGCAGTCACTTTCCGTTCTCCCCAAACCCTCAGCCTCCGGCACCCACAAACCCACTTCCTGTCCCCGTGGACGTGCCTGGTCTGGACACTCTACGCATCGTGTGTCAATGCTTCATCCTCTTCATGGCCAAATAACGTTCCAGCGTGTGGATCACAGTGTGTGCCCAGTATACGCTTGGACTGGACGGGGGGCCTCAGGGAGGAGCTGGGTGGGGTCCCTGGCTGTGGGCAGTGCCTGCCTCTCTGTCCTCTGCCCCTGGATCATCAAGTCTGGGGTGGGGAAGCTTCTGCCCTCAGGAGCTCTGGACACAGGCCTGCCTTTTTAATGCATGGCCTGATGGGAAGACGTGGTCTTGCCCGCAGAAGCCCCCAAGGTGATGGAGGAGACATGTGCATGCCTTCATGGCCTTCCGGTCCAATAGTGGGGCATGATCCTGCCTTCTGAAGCACACGGTGTGAGGGGGGAAGCCTGGCTCTGACTTCGGGGGCTTCTAACCTGACGGGAGAGACGTGGCCCTGCCTTTAGGGCCTCCAGTCTGATGGAGGAGACACAGCCTATGTTCAGAACCCCCAGTCTGATGGGGAGGCACGATCCTGCCCTCTGAAGCAGCCAGTCTAATAGAAGAAATATGTGCTTGCTCTCAGGGGTGCCCAGTCTAATGAAACAGACAGGGCCCTGAATTCCAGGGTCACAGCCTGATGGAGGAGGCAGAGCCCTGTGGTCATGAATCCCCAGCCTGATGGGGGAGGCATGGCCCAGGCCCCTGGAGGAGGCTCCTGGCTTACCGAGCTCGAGCTCGGTGTTGGACGGCATAGCCTTGGATCCTGCAGTTTTGAGCCCAGGTCCTGCCCCTCACCTGCCCGCAGCCCTCGGCCGAGGAGCCTGCGCCCCACTGCAAAACGGGGCAGTGACGAAGCGTGGGCGAGGGAATGAGCCGCCCACCGCGGAGGGAGCCGGATGCCGTGCCTGGCCCACGGTGACAGCTGGCCCCTCATCTCCTCTGTGGAGCCCAGGCTCAGGCAGCGGGGGGAGGCCGCCCCCCACCCCAGTCCCTCTGATGTGCTCCAGCAGCCAGGCAGTTCCCGGGGGAGTTGATGGAGGAGATTCTGGATGAGGCCTGACAGCTCCCAAGGACCAGATGACAGACATGGAGCTCGTGGGGAAAAAGGGGGCTGTCCCAGCAGTAATGGGGAAGAACGAGCTCCGGATGATGGGGGGGCAGGGGAGGAGAGAGGAAGCGGGGAGCAGGCAGAGACTCAGGAGGGTCTGCACACACGACAGACCCCAAACGCGTTGTTGTCCCTCTGCTTGCTCGGCCCTGGGAACCCCCACAAGGGAATTGGGGGCCAGGAGCAAAACCGCTCCCAGGTCACGGGTGGGGGAACAAGGCAGAAAAGCCTCCAGGGAAATAAGAATGAAAGAGACTCTTCCAGCGGCAGGTAGCAGAGCGGGGAGGGGTGGCAGAGCTGGCAGCACCCGGCCTCCGGGCCCGGATCCCCTCATCTCTGAATGGGGAGACACCCACTCGGTCAGGCTGCAGACATTTATGGAGCACTTACTAAGTGCCTGGGTGGCCTTAGGTGCCGGGGACACTCATGGGCATGATACATACCCTTGCAATTTCACTGCTGTTGAGGCCCCTGCCAGGTCGACCCTTGGGTAGCCCTCAGCGGCCCCAGCCTCCTGGTGGTCACGGCCATGTGCAACACCTTTGCGTGTCACGGGGGCCTGAAGTTGGCGTCCAACCAGCGGAACATGGCAGTCGATGTGCCTTCCAAGACTCTCCTCCCGTGCTGGAATCCCGAAGCCAGTGGACGGAGGCATCGTGTAGGTGAGGAACCGGGGTGGCCTCTGACCAAGAGCCCGTGCATGAGGAACTGCACTCTGCTGTCCCCGATGAGGGTGAGCTTGGGAGCGACCCCGACCCAGTCAGGCCTGCAGAAGAGCCCCCCACCCTCTCTGCGGCTACGAGAGACTCTGGGGCCCGGAACCCAGTGAAACCACGTGAGACGCCTGTTGTTCTGAGCTGCTAAGTTTGGAGAGGATCTGCTCCCCACACCGGATAACCCACACAAGGAGAAACGGCTCCCCACGACCCCTAAGGCGGCCCTCAGAACTGCCTCACCCGCTCTGTCTTCATCGTCATTATCACTGCCTCTAGTATACATTTATTCCGATTATATTTCATTATTATATTTAGATGTCTACTCGCTGGGGACATAGTAGGCGCTTAATAACTATTTTTTTCGAATGAGCAAATGGATTAATAGACTCGCACCGGGAAGCTTAGACGAGGCACTGGTATAAAGAGCTGAGCACGAAGTTTGGCCAACAGTTAAGCGCTGTACGACTGTTGACGGTTATCATCCTTCAGATGGACCCCGTGTAGTCAACGCACTATGTCCCACTGAGGAGAGGGAAGCTGGCCCCTGTCCCCGGGGTGACCCCAGACAGCAGAGCCGCAGGAACAGAGTGAGCCTGGAAATTGGGACGGAGGGTGTCTTGGCCACCTTCCCCGGAGGCTGTGGGTTGCAGGGCTGGAACTCTGAAGCTGGGCGACCCACCCAGGGGCCGGCAAACTTCCTCTATAAACGTGCTGGCTTTGCAGGCCGAGGAGTCTCTCGTAGCTACTCGGCTCTGCCACCGCAGAGCAGAAGCGTGCGGGGTACGCGCGCAGACGGGTGAGCCGGCGGGCCAGTAAGACTGTCCTTATACAAATGGACCACGGGCCATAATTTACTGACCTACACTTTAGGATGGACTGAGGTTACACTGAAAAGTACTGAGTAAGTAAGAGTCACAGATGGTGCACGCACCCGGCAAAAACTGCAGTGGGCAAGACCAATAAAAACAGCCCGAGAGAGTGAGTCAGGCTGCACCAGAGATGTTCGACCCCACCCGCTGCCCCCAATCCCTTTTCCTGACTCCTTAGCTGGGTGATTTGTTTTAACCCAAAGTCTCTGACCGGACTGTAGCCCAGAGCGTATGACGCTGGGTGGGGCGGGCAGGCCAGGCGCTGTGCTGGCGAGGGCCTCGCAATGGGCTCTCCCAGAGGGTAACGTGCAGTGCCCGGCCGTTTCCACGGTGTAAATGCTCCTGCTGTGGCCACTTGTAAGCCACCCCTGCGATGCCGCTGAGTGCGGGAGTGAGGAGGGACATGCACCATGTGCCAGCGGGAGCTGGCCTCAGCCCACCGCCGCCGGAGCTTCGAAACCGGGACCCCCAGGTCCTGTCTTCGCAGCACCGAAGCAGCGACGTGAGGCCCCCCAAGTCCTCGTCGGGAGCCCTGGATGGGACCCAGGTTGCCCCTTCATCTGTCATCTCTAAGCAGGGAGATTATGGTGGGAAAGTGGATCCCCAAAAAGGGGGCTTTTCATTCCCTAAACTCTGACAGTGAAAAATGCCAAACCTCATTATCAAGTGTGTGTGTGTGTGTGTGAGAGAGAGAAAGAGTCAAGACAGAGACAGGGTGAAAACAGGAGAAAAGTGTGGAGCAGATAAGCCAGAGACAGACAGAGAGAGACAGAGAAAGGGGCCGGGAACAGAAGACAGGGAGGAAGAACAGACAGACAGAAAGACAGAGAAGACAGAGGGGCAGACAGAGGAGAGACAGAACAGAAGACAGGAGAGAAAGACAGAGAGACAGAGAGACAGAGAGAGACAGAGAGACAGACAGAGACAGAGAGAGACAGGGAGAGAGAGGGGAGGGCTGAAGTCAGAGGCCCTGGGAGGGGTGGGATTGAAGAGACAGGGGTTGGTCAGGCTGCGAAGGGGTCTGCTGGTGGCACAGGACCATCAGGTAGAAGGTGCTGGAGTGGGAACGAGTTACACTGGAGTCGGAATCCGGCACTCCTGAAAGAACCTAAACTTGGGTCATGTGAACAGCTTAAATATCCATTGCTATATAACGAACATCTCTGAACTTCACCTGCCAAGCAACACACACTTATCACCTCCCGGCTGCGGGATGACACGTGGCAGGAACCCGGGACTGGCCGAGTGTGCGGCTCCACGGCCCGCTCCTCAGACGCTGGCAGAGATAAGGCTCCTGGGCCAGATGAGCCGGTTCCTTTCATCGGCCCCAGACGGTTTTGTGGCGGGAAGGGAGAAGGTCACTCAGGATGGGCTCACCCATGTGCTCAAAACATGGCTCATGTCTCGAGGACTCTCCAAGAGAGGATCGTGAAGGCTGGCCAGAAGGTGCTCCAGGGATGTTACAGCCCCGGACTCAGTGCCACGAAGGTGGGGGCTGGGGACCCCACCGTCCGGAGGACTACTGGGTGGGGGAACAGGAGAGAAACTGAGTCCTTTGGCTTAAGTCCTTGCTGTCCCCATTGGCCTCGGAAGATGTTTGTGAGTATCCGGTTGTGACTGGTTGGTGCCGAGGCCTCCTGGACCACTGGCTAGAGCTGGAAGTGAGACCCTGGACGTAGGGAAGGGCCTTGGGGACGCTCAGCGGCTGTCCTCGATGTGTGACTACACACCCAGCTGGCTCAGGGAGGAGGTGACAGGTGTCCAGGGTGCAGGGTCAGGCACCTTCCTGCTCTTCATGGCACCTGGGAGAGGTGAGAGCTCGCCCACCTCCGGACAGCTTGGGAGGGGCCGAGGCCGGCGTGAGGCCGGAGAGTGGGGTCGGCCATTTCTGCTTGTTCTCAGAGGATATGGAAAGAGCCTGGCCTTTCTGGAAAGCTCCTGGCAGGACCCAGTTTAAAGCCGCATCCTCCTTGACCCAGCTGAAAACTGACCCGTGGAAACCCCTGCCTGGGCAAGCAAAGGCACCATGCCAGCCTCCAAGTCCGAACTCAAGGCCACATAGCAGATGACTGAGAGGGGCAGACCCTGGCTCCTCCAGCTACCTGAGGCAGTGTGGCTTTGGGGAAGCGGCTTCACCTCTCTGGGCCTCGATCTCGTCACCTGATAAATGGGGTGATAACCGTACGGATGACAAGGGCTCGCATGTGGTGCCAGGATCTACGCAAGCGCCTGATATGCAGCCGATCACCGAGGCGGGTCCTGTTGCCACCTGCGTCTTCCAGGACAGGAAGCTGACTCCTGGGGGGTGGGGTCCCGGGAACAAGCCATAGCACAAGCACATGGAAGTGTGGGGGATCCGGGCCCAGGCTGCTCGCCCCAGAATCCTGCTCTTAGCTGCCTCACCAGCCACCCTCACCCTAATGCTCCATCTTCCGGGGGGGGGGG